>NC_044285.2:0-320000 GCF_004027225.2 Strigops habroptila
AAAAACAGATCCAAAAACTGAGCCAAAACCTCTGCAAAACCAGAGCCAAACTGAGCCAAACGCACACTGAGCCAAACGCACACTGAGCCAACTGAGGGGCTGCGGGGGGGTAGTGGGGGCCCTATGGGGCACTGTGTCATTGATGATGGTGATGATGTCATTGCGGTCCTGGTGACATCATGACGCCAGAAGTCAATAAAAGCTGGAGGACACGTCTTGTGGGTCTATAGGGCACCATGAGGGTGGGGGAGTGTGTATTTGTGGGGTATATATGTGTGTCACTCGGTCGCCATGGGGCAGTGTGGGGCTGGCTGTGGGTCTCACCTTTGCAGGGGGCTCAGGTCCATCCTGGGGCGTGGGCCGGGCCCAGTGCAGTTGCTCCAGCTCCATTAAACTGGATTGCAGTTAAATAAAACAGGCACAAAGCTGAAAAGGGAATAAACACCAATGAAAGTGAATAAACCTTAATAAAACTCAAGTGAACTAAATGTGAATGAAAAAAAAGAAAAGGGAAGAAATCTGAATAAATCTCCAAGAAAAGTGAATAAAACTGCATTGAAGATCACTCAAAGGAACTAAAAAGCAAATACATCTGAATAAAACAGCATAAAAGTGAAGTAAAAGTGAATCCAAAGCAAGTACATGGGAGTTCAAGAGTGACAAAAACGTGCATAAAGCTTGTGGAGAACAGCTGTGGCCTTGCCAGGAATACACAAATACACAGCAGACAACAGGGACAAAGTGCAGAATCTTACAAAAGCTCTGTGGTTCTATGAAAAAGAAACAGCATCAATAATGTGAGAACTTGTTAAACCTTGCAGATCTTGCTTAGCCTTGTGAAATTCGCCCATCTCTTGGGAACTGCCGCTTATGCACAGTAAAATGGCTCAGAGGATCTGAGGCAAAGGAGAAAGGAGGAGGCACTTTGCAGGCAGGGAAAGTATCAAATAGGTGGATACTGACTGCAAACGGAGAACCCTGAACCACGTGTGTCTGGTGGAGATCTCCCTTCATTCGAATAAAGCTTTAAACCTCCCTCTGCCTCATGAGCTCTTATTGAAACCAGGTGTTCCCAACACAGCTGAATAAAAAGTGGTTAAAAGTGAATTCAGGCAAATAAAAAATCGAGTATAAGCAAGTAAAAGCGAGTATTTATGCCTCAATAAAAAGTGAATAAATGCCAACAGAAGTGATTAGAAATTGGGAAAAAAACCCCGAAAACCTGAAAAAAGTTACTAAAAAGCGACTAGAAAGTGAATTAAAAGAGAAAAAAGTTAAAGTTATTTAAGTCCATATTAAGTGAATAAAAGTCAATAAAAAACTGCATAAGGGAACAAAACTGAACAAAAGTGATAAAATCCCGACTAAAACTCAAATAAATTTATATAGCCGTAAATAAAGGTAAAGTAAATCAAATTTAATTAACTGCACTAATGAGCCATGAGCCCCCAGCCCTTGCCACCCCGCGCACCCCCCCCCACTTTGCCCCCGCCGCTCCTGCCGGTCCAGCCCCGCCCCTGCCGCTCCTGCAGCCGGCGCCGCTCCCGCTGCCGCCGCTGCCTCCCCTCGCTGCTGCCGCCCCCACCGCCCCTTTTACTACCTCACCCGCCGCCACCGCCCCTGCCCCCAGCCCTGCCGCCGCTGCCTCCGGCCCTCCGGCCGCTCCCGCCCCCCTTCTCCGCGTGCCGCTCTCGTAACCAGCGCCGCCCTTGCCGCTCCCGCCGCCGCCGCCACCCCCGCCACCCCTTTTACTACCTCGCCCGCCCCTGGACACTCCATAGAGCCCTGTACACCCTATAGACATCGGATAGAACCGTACGGTGACCCACAGACACCCGACAGCAACCATTGGACCCTCCATAACAACCCATATAGACCCCATAGTGACCCACAGATCCCCATAACTACCCACAGAGAGCCCAGACTGACCCACACACTGCCCCATGGCAACCCATATCACCCCATAAACACCCTCCGCTGCCCCATAGCATCCTATAGACCCACAACTCACGCCCCACAGCTTTTGTTGACTACCGGCATTGCAATAACAGCAGCAGCTGTATCTGTATACATGGCACCTGCTAAGGATCCCCAAGTGCCCCATAGGAACCCCACTCCCCCTGCAACCCCTAAGTACCCCAACACCAGTCCATTTTTTTATTCGCTTTCATTCATTTTTTTTTAATCTTTCATTCACTTTTATTACAGTTTTATTTGTGATTGCTCAGTTTTTGCTCAGTTTTCTTCAGATTTGGCTTAGTCACTTTTAGTAAAATATATTTTTTTACATACCCCGTAGTGACCCAGAGCAACTCCTGGCCACCTCATAGAGCCCCATAGAGCCCAGTAGATCCCATATAGGCCCCCCAGCCCCATAGACTCCCTATAGACATCCCGTAGGGCTCCAGAGGGACTCATAGACACAGCACAGCAACACTTGATGAGCCATGGACACACCGTAGTGACCTACAGAAACCCATAGACATGCCGTAGCCATCCACAGCACTCCATGGACACCCTATAGACATCCCATAGAGAGTCACAGTGGCTGATAGACACCCCACAGCAACCCATGGCTACTCCAAAGTGACTCACAGATGCCCCATAGAGACTCATAGATCCTCATAATGAGCCACTGCAACCTACAGATGCCCCATAGCCACCCTAAAGTGAGCCCTGGACGCTCTGTAGTGTGCCACGGCCACCCATAAAGACACGCAGCAACTGCTAGATCCCCCATAGACCCACACGTGGCCCCTGACAACCCATAGAGCTCTATACGCACCCTACACTCCCACATAGTGCCCTATAGAGCCCCTCCCCACTGCGCCATAGTTCCCTATAGATGCACAACACACGCCTCACGGCGTTTATTGACTTATGGTGTTGTGATGCCACCAGGACCGTGGTGACATCATCCACATCATCAATGGCACGGCACCCTATAGGGACCCCCAAGAGCCCCATGGGGGGTCCCCAAGTGCCATTAGGGCGCTGCTCTTATGTAAAACACCCGACTGTGTTTTATGTAAGAGCAGTACTGAGAGAGAATTTTAGATGGCAAAGCACAGATTGGCATGTTGGTGGAACTGATCATGAGATCTCCATGTGTAGGTAATGGGCAATAACATCCAACTAATAACACCTGAACAATGACTTCCAGTTCCACCTTATCACTGCTCTACTTTGGTTCTCTATGGTAGTAAATATTTCATTTAATAATCCAATACAGAACAAAAACAGTGAAAAGCATCCTCAAAACTCTATCATCAGCAAAGACATCATTCAGGGCCCAATAATAGAAACAATGAAACATAACAATAAACAACCTTAGAAAACCTAAACACCTCCTATAAATATAAAACTTTACAAAACCTTACAGAGATAGTTATTAATACATACATTGGTAAAGCTTTACGAGATCCAAAGCTCTTCACTCAGCTGATTCCATCACATTAAACAACAAACAACAGCAGTACAACATACCACAAGGCTCAAAAGCTACAATAGATAAAGCAAACACCCCAGAACTGACCCTGCTGAAGCCCAAAAGCTGAAAGAGCCCCCAGCTGAAATACTGAGCCTTATATACCCCAGGCACCACCCACAGCCCCTCCCTCAATGCCCTGGGGCAGGGGTGGGGCAAACCACCAGCTGGGTTAAAAGAGGCAGGATGAGGTCTCTTGCTTGTGCTGGGTGATGTCTATAGCACAGAAAAGGTCAAAGAGAGAAAAGGATTCTTCAATAAAGGCAAAACTCCAGGGTTGCATCCATGTTCCATGATGCTCAAGAGTGGCTATCAGAGAGGCAACACAGAGATGGAGTTATAGGTGGGAAAGCAAGGATAGATTGCCATGTTGGTGGTACTATTGCAGACCTCACTGTGTGTAGGTGATGCCCAGTGTGATACAAGCAGTACTGTAGTTGTATATTGGGGATGAGGCTTTATAATGTTCAGGTTTTGTAATATAAAGGCTTTACAATATTAAGGCTTTGTAATATTGGGGCTGGGGTTAAGTTACTCAGGGAATGAAACAGAGGGTTTGAGATACCATGACTTAAACAGACACACTCTAGTTCAAGACAATGTCATCTCTGGGTGACAGACACACTCTCTGGTTAACAAGAATGCTGTCGTTGTACAACCTATGAAACTAAGTGGGTGCAAAGTGGTTCTGGAGTTAAGCAGTAGGTTGGGTGCCACATGTCTGCCAGAGAGCTGTGAAATCGAACCGTAAAAGGAGAGAGATAAAGAAGTGGAGGGGGTGTATGAAGTTGAGTGAGGGGACATGTAAAGGCAGAACAGTTGGCACGGAGATTATATGCATTGGATAGGCTGTAAACCTTGGAGTACCCAACCCACAGAATATTGTGTGCAGTTCTGGTGTCCTCAACATAAGAAGGACATGGAACTGTTGGAGCAAGTCCAGAGGAGGCCACGAGGATGAGCAGGGGCTGGAGCACCTTCTGTATGGAGACAGGCTGAGAACACTGGGGCTGGAGAAGAGAAGCTGTGTGGAGACCTCAGAGCAGCTTCCAGTGTCTGAAGGGGGCTACAAAGATGCTGGAGAGGGGCCTTCATTGGGGACTGTAGTGACAGGACAAGGGGTGATGGGTTCAAACTGAGACAGGAGAAGTTTAGGTTGGATATAAGGAAGAAGTTCTTTACTGTGAAGGTGCTGAGGTGCTGCAATGGGTTGCCCAAGGAAGTTGTGAATGCTCCATCCCTGGCAGCGTTCAAGGCCAGGCTGGACGGAGTCTTGGGTGACATGGTTTAGTGCGAGGTGTCCCTGCCCATGGCAGGGGTTGGAACTAGATGATCTTAAGGTCCTTTCCAAGCCAAACCATTCCATGATTCTATATTGGGAAGAAGGATCCTGCCAGCCCAACCCTTTGCGGGATTCTATGTCCTACGGTCGGGCTTTAGGACCCAGCGGCGCGGGTCGGGCGGAGTGAAGCGGCGTCGGACCTGATTGAATCCCGCGGCGCCGCGCGCGGATTGAAACCCCCCGCGTTGATTCGACCGCGTCCGGCTCCGTCCTGTAGAAGGCATCCTACAGAAACGTGCCCAAATTTGCCCCGAACACACCCAAAATAACCCAAATCCAGCTCAAATTGCCTCAAAACCCGCCTGAAATGCCCCAAACCAGCCCAGATTACCTCAAAATCAGCCAAAACCCAGCTGGAGTTGCCGAAAGATGTCACAAACCAGCGCGAATTGACCCAAATCTGCCCCAAAATGCCCCAAACGGCCCTAAAACCACCCAGAAATGCACCATACCCACCCCAAGAACCCCCAAATGCCCCCAAACCCTCCCAAATGACCGAAAACTCAGCCAAAACCAGCTTGAATTGTCCCCAAAGAGCAAAAATCACCCCAATTGACCCCAAAGTCCCCCAAATTCCCCAGGAACAGCTAGAAATGCCCCCAAACCCACCCCAAGTGCCCCCAAAATGCCCCAAAGCAGCTGAAGGTGTCCCAAAACACCCTGACCCAGCCAGAAAAGCCCCAAAACCCACCCAAATTGCCCCAAATCAGCTCAAACGACTCCCAAAGTGGCTTTAATGGTCTTAAACACTGCCCCCAAATAGCCTGAAATGCCCCAAAATGCCCCTAAAGTCCCCAAAGCAGCTCAAAATCCACCCAAAATGCCCCAAAGCAGCTGGAATTACCCCAGATTATGTCCAAACAGCACAAATTGGCCCAAAATCATCTTGAAACCCTCCAGAAATGGCCCCAAACACCCCAAATTAGACTCATAGCACCAGTGAAAACCCATTTTATTAATGCGGGGATGTTTGACCCCACAAAAACCCCCTTTTTAACACCACCCCCCAGTTTGTTCCATTGGGGGGAGGGTATGGGGGGATCCGGGGTCAGTCCACTTTGCGGTGAGGGGGAGGTTTGGGGGGTCCCCCCCCCCATAATACAGCAGCTGCCCCAATAGGAGCCCATTGCAGGCGGCCAACGTGGCGAAGGTCAAGGCCAGGAGTGGGTCCTCCATCTCCTGTTGGAGATGGAACATTGCGGGGGGTGGAAAAGGGGATTTGGGGCGTCCAAGGTGGGGGGTCTCACCTGAAGGGAGGTGAAGACCTGCGCCCGGCCCCCCCGAACAGGAGGGTGGTGGTGACCCCCGAGAGCTGCCCCATGTGGCCTTGGCTGTAGTTGGTAGCGGCTTGAAGGAGCTGGGGGCGGTGGGGGGGACAGAAAGGGGAGGTCACACATGGATGCTTTGCATCAAGGACCCCCCCCAAGGGGTTGAATTGGGGGTGATGGGGACCATCGGGGTGAATGGGGGGGAAATGAACCATTGGGTTGATTTGGGGGGGAAATGAACCATTGGGTTGATTTGGGGGAGGAACGAACCACTGGGTTTATTGGGGGGGGGAGTAATGAACCACTGGGTTGATTTGGGGGGCAGGAATGAACTATTGGGTCGATTTGGGGGTGGGGAATGAACCATTGGGTTTATTGGGGGGGGGAGGAATGAACCTTTGGGTTGATTTGGGGGGTGGGGGGGAGTGAACCATTGGGTTACTTAGGGGGAAGGAATGAACCACTGGGTCGATTTGGGGGGGTGCCAATGAACCACTGGGTTGATTTGGGTGGGGGTGGGAAATGAACTATTGGGTTGATATGGGGAGGGGGGAGGAATGCACTATTGGGTTGATTTGGGGGGAGGAATGAACCATTGGGTTGATTTGGGGAGGAGAATGATCCATTGGGTTGATTGGGGGGGAGGAATGAAGCATTAGGTTGATTTGGGGGGGCAGGAATGAACCATTGGGTTGATTTGGGGGGGCAGAATGAACCGTTGAGTTGATTTTGGGGGGAACCATTGGGTTGATTTGTGGGGGTTCCATTGAGTTGATTTAGGAGGGGACCGTTGGGTCGAATTGAGGGGAATGAACCATTGGGTCACCTGGGGGGGGGGGAATGAAACATTGGTTTGATTGCGGGGGGGGGAATGAACTGTTGGGTTGATTTGGGGAGGGGAGGAATGAAGCATTGGGTTGATTTGGGGAGGAGGAATGAACCACTGGGTTGATTTGGGGGGGGTAGGAATGAACCATTGGGTTGAATAGGAGGGAACAAACCACTGGGTCGATTCAGGGGGTGCTTATGGTGACCCAGGGTTTAAACCCTGCCATGGGTGCCCCCCCTCACCCTGCTGAAGATGATGATGGGCAGATTGGCCTCTTGGAAGAAGGTGATGAGCCTGGGGGGGTATGGGTTGAGAGGAGGGTGCCCAGTAACACCCATTAACCAGCCACAGCAGCACCCCTGCAGAAAAAATGGGGGGGGTGTGTTGTTATAATGAAGGCAAAGGAGCACCCATGGGTGCCCCATAGACCCCATTTACCTCTCCCCGTGTGCCCCCCAAGTGCTGTGTGAGGAAGCCAAGGGTCATGGTCTGCAGGAGGAGGAAGAGCACTTCACCCCAAGCACAGGGGGGGAGCGGAGAGAGAGTCATAGGGGGCACCCATGGGTGCTGCCCCCATCACCACCCCTTTAGGCGCGTTCCTACCTGAAGGGGAAGGCCGTGGAGCAGCCATAGGCAACACTCCTGGCCAGCACCAGCAGCTCCAGCGGCACCCCTGGGACGCTGAGCCTGGCCCCACTGCGGGCACCCAGCACCCGCAGCACCTGCAGCAGCTTCACTGGGGGGGAGGACACAGGTGGGTGCCCCTAAACACCACCCCGGTGTCCTCACACATAGACACACATGCCAGTAACACAAGCATTTTTCACTCTCATCACTAGTGCGACTGCGTTATGTCCCCTTACAAATACACTAGTAGCCTTGCAAAAAAAAGTAGATTTTTGCACTTGGTATAAGAAAGAGAATTCTGCTTACTTCTATGAGCAACATACGTAGAGGAGGAGATTTAACAAGGCAGAAACTGTAGCAAGACAGTGACTCAATCTCCCGAGTATCCATTAACAGATACCAAGTTAAGGGCACTTATTAAATGCTAACCATGTTTGCCTCAGCTGCAGGCACACTCTGAAGTCCCTCTGGAATCCAGTATCATAAACAGTGAGGTCAGATCCAGGTATTCCTTTCAGATGGTCGTACTCCCAGTAACAATGCCAGATGCCTGTTAAAAAACAATCAATATAAAATGAGTGTTTCTGAAGAGTGCAGAGACAAGGTTGGGGTTTTTTTAAATCTTTGACAAGTGAAGTGTTTTGTCCTCAGCACGTCAGGTAAGCAAAACTCAAACACGCATTACTGCGAGACTAGTCAGCTGTAACATCACATATATAGAAAAGAAAGATCAGTACAAGTGAATACAGACTAAGCACACTGTGGGTAGATAGTTCGGGTTACTACATCTGCTGCTAAGTGTCAGCACAGCTGGATTCTTACTAAATTTCGCTGCCATTTAAGCCCTTCTCACTTAACTGTGTCTAAACCCAGGCACTAGTTCTCCCACCTATAGCATTTAATTGATGTAATCGCTTACTTTCCCTGCCCAAAATTAAGCAATAAGGAAAAATAGCCTCAGAGGCTGGAGGATTACACCTACCATAACCTATAATTCCAATCACACCAAAGATGAAAATCCAGAAGAGAACCCCAGCTGTGAACCTCAATAACACAAGGAAGAGCAGACTCACAATCACTGCAATGAACAGCCCACTAGAAAGACAAGAAACAGAAACACAGGGAAAACAAGTGTGAGACTCTTTCTTGCATGCCTGTTACTCCAAATGAGGGTCACTTCATCTCATGTAAGAGAATGGTTCATAAAAATGTATTTCAAAATCTTCCTTATGAAATATATCCTCATGGCTCTCTGCTGCTAGAAACAGATAGATTATATATGATGATCTCACAGGACACAGCCAGAAATGTTTGCGCACACTGAGTTCTCAGGGTGTCCGAATGGGACCAGTACAGGTCTGGTGTGGTCATTTACACTGGCTGACCAACCCACTGCCTTTTTCAGGCCACGGCCTAGTCTACAGCACAGAAAGTTAAATGGGAGAAATACCTGTGTGTGGGGAGGTTGCTGCTTTACGTCCTCCATTTAAAATCCCTGCTTGCAAAGAAACAATGTTAGTAAAGTAACATTTGAGGAGCTTTCCTAGAAAAAAAGAATTCATTTTAGGAGGAAAACCAGTGACTTTCTAGCCGTCGGAAAAGAAAATGATCGGGGCATAGTGATGCATGCAAAGAAACTGTTAAGAGTTTGTAAGTAATGCAGAGACACTATTTGAACAGAAAAATGACTTTAACCTTCTGTCATGTACCGTAAGTCACATTATTTGTTTCACAATCAAGTTCTGATCAGATAGCTACCTATATCCCCATTCCACATCTGGACAGATTGGTAAAATGACTGACCCTCACACCAGAAATCACAGACCACTTCAAGGTCTGTGGTTTCAGTAGGCCTTCTCTCTGTTGGCTAGGGAACGTCATTCAAAACCATCAGTTAGATTTTGTTTTCAAAACTATTTTTAAAATGCCTGCAGTTATAGGAATTATAAAAACAAGCAATGCTGAAAAACTTAAAACTTTGATACCACAAGACTAGTAGAATCACTCATCGCAATGCTAAAGAAATCATTTCTGATTTCACCAAATTCAATTGCAAGATGCTGGGTTGCACTTCTAAAGCATATGCCACACAAATGAAAATAATTAGGCAAGTGGCACTACCATTGCTGTCAGTAGCTTGCAAGTCAGCCAGGAGCAATTGCTCACCTCTTGTGCTTGGCTGGCGGACAGTTTTATTTGTGCTTAACGTAGGTTTTTGAGGTATACTTCGTTTCCTTATCCGTTCTATTAACGATTCAAATTCACCATCCCAGCTATCTGATTCTACCTCTGTACTTTGTTGTAATGCCACAGTTGGCACTTTGTTTTCTGTACTTTTTTCACAGCTTCTTTCTCTCCTTCTAACAAGCAAGTCTGGACTGCCTCTGGAGATTGGCTCTCTCAGGTTTTGTGGAGGTGGGAGTTTTATGCGCTTCTGACTCTCTTTCAGGTCTTTCACTCCCCCTTTTTGGTAGTCAGATTCTACAAAGACAGAATCACCAGTGTCACTTGAAGCCTCTGGATACTGAAGTTCTTGACAGCAACTGTTTTTCTTTCCAGAAGTCATCCACTTCTTCTTGGTCTTAAGATCCTTCTGTGCTGCAATTCAAAAGAAACAACTTAAAATTTTGATAATTAGACGAGGCCTTCAGTGCCATGGGTTAGTGGTGGCCTTGGCAGTGCTGGGGAATGGTTGGACTTGATGATCTTAAAGGTCTTTTCCAACCCAGTTGGTTCTGTGATTCTGCGATTCTATAATTTCATTTAGGAAATTTACCTTTGTCTTAACAAAAAAAAAAAAAAAGTCCTTGAAAAAGATAGGAAAACACAAAGAATAGAAACCTATCTTCCCATTTTCTTTATTACACCTCGCCCATTTATCACCATACTAAAGGGCAAGTCACCGAAAGATGTATCTTTTTTAATACATCTTTTCTTTTAAAAAGTACCTTAAACCCCATGTATGTACACATCAGCCATCAAGCCCAGCAATCCTGAATAGTGACTAATGCTGGCATAATCTTCATTCATAATCATTGTTACTTCATAGTAACAGAAGCTATGCTCATGCAGAAGTAAGGCTGAACATTTCATGCTGAAGTTTTATAAAACCACCAAGTGAAGATCAGACCACAGCCTACAGCACAAAGTGCACATTTGTCAACAAACAAGGCTTCTGACATCTCAAATTTGACCTGTCAAGATCAAAGGATCATGTCAGATCTCTTGGTGACTTATTTTTTCTTTTAACAGTACTTCTGGTCCACTGTGCTTCCCCCATTTCCCCTCCAGAAACCATTCCATCAGCTTTTTACAGCCTGCAGTTGGCATACATGTTTCAGGGTTGACATTCTGACCAGCTGCAAAAGATCCCATCCTTCTTGATCAGGGGTCAGAGCTTTTCCAGGTTCACCTGAGATCACTGTTATCATCCCTCATCTACCAAAATTCTATCACCTGATCACTGGCCTAGTGGCTGTGTAAAGAATTCCAGAGCTCTGTTCACCCATTCTACTAAAGTCCAGTTTGCTCCTATCAATGAGAAGCGTGCCAGGCAGGTGTAGTCAGGCTCTGGATGTTAGTAAACCAAGGCACTTTCCGTCCTTTTGGGGGAAAACAGGGATCCTCTGCTCAGCCAAGCACTGAAGCCCCACAAGTAATGGTTTGCTAGAGCATCGTGTAGCCAGCATTAACAGGACCACACAGAGGACCTTGGCTAAAGAACCTCCAAGTTAAAGGACTGTCTATGGCTCTGCAATACCCTGGCCAAAACGTGCATCGAATCAAAGGTATCTAGCTTAACAACAGTTACCTTCTTTCTTTACTCAGTGTCTTTTGACTACAGAATGAGCTACTACAGCCACAGGATATGCAAATCAGTGTTCCAAAGTCCTCTCTTCACAGTGATCATTCCACATTTGCAGCTCAGTCTAACCAGCCATGAGTTGTATTCTTTTCACAGACCCAAATGCTAGCAGATAGTCCACAGTCTGTATCTACAGATCTACAGCAATGCTTCAACATATATACTTGTCAGACCATATCTTCTTCTGTTACTCCCACAGGAAACAGAAAAGCCTAAAGCAACAGACAAAGTGAACTTATGTTTAACATGCTCTCCCCAAAATTTATGAGCTCAGAAATGAATGCTAGCTTTCCACCCATTAAAATGCCTGCTCTGTATTTGCTGTTGACTTGCCATGCTTTGTTGGGCTTTTTCTCGCTTTCAACTCCAAGCAAAAATCATCCAGACCCCCTAAAGCCCCCATCACACAGCTCTAAATCCCCCCAGACCCCCTAAAGCCCCCATCACACAGCTCTAAATCCCCCCAGATGCCCAATAAAAGTCCCCAAGACCCCCTAAAGCCCCCAGCAGGCAACTCTAAACCCCCCCAAACCCCCAAAATCATCCCCCAGACCCACTAAAGCCCCCCTCAGACAGCTCTAAACCCTCCAGACACCCCAAAAAGCCCAACCCCGACCCTCTAAAACCTCCATAAGACCACTGCAAACCCTCCCAGACACCCAAAAATCATCCAGACCCCCTAAAGCCCCCATCACACAGCTCTAAATCCCCCCAGACCCCCTAAAGCCCCCATCACACGGCTCTAAATCCCCCCAGATGCCCAATAAAAGTCCCCCAGACGCCCTAAAGCCCCCGGCAGACCACTCTAAACCCCACACACACACCCAAAATCATCCCCCGCACCCCCTAAAGCCCCCAGCAGACAGCTCTAAATCCCCCCGATCTCGGAAAGCCCACATCGGACCACTCTAAACCCCCACAGACCCCCAAAATCATCCCCCAGACCCACTAAAGCCCCTATCAGACAGCTCTAAACACCCCCAGACTCCCAAAATCGTCCCCCAGACCCAATAAAACCCCCATCAGCCAACTCTAAACCTCCCCAGACCCCCAAAATCTTCCCCCAGACCCCTGAAAGCCCACATCAGACCACTCTAAACCCCCCCAGACCCCCAAGATCATCCCCCAGACCCACTAAAGCCCCCCTTGGACAGCTCTAAACCCTCCAGACACCCCAAAAAGCCCACCCCAGACCCCCTAAAACCTCCATAAGACCACTGCAAACCCCCCCAGACACCCAAAATCATCACCCAGACCCACTAAAGCCCCCATCACACCACTCTAAAGCCCCCCCGATGACCAATAAAAGTCCCCCCGACCCACTAAAGCCCGCAGCACACCACTCTAAACCCCCCAAGTCCCCCAAAATCGTCCTCCAGAACCCCTAAAGCCCACATCAGACCGCTCTAAACACCACCTGATGCCCAAAATTATCGCCCGGACCCCCTAAAGCCCCCATCAGACCACCCTAAACCCCACCAGATGCCAAAAAAACCTTCCCCAGACCCACAAAAGCCCCCATCAAAATGCTTTAAACCCCCACAGACGCACAAAACCGCCTCCCAGACCCCCGAAAGCCCCCCTCAGACAGCTCTAAATCCTCCAGACACCCCAAAAAGCCGGCCCCGGACCCCCTAAAACCCCCATAAGACCACTACAAACCCGCCCAGACCCCCAAAATCATCCCCCAGACCAACTAAAGCCCCCAGCAGAACACTCTAAAGCCCCCCAGACCCCCAAGATAATCCCCCAGACCCACTAAAGCCCCCCTCAGACAGCTCTAAACCCTCCAGACACCCCAAAAAGCTGGCCCCAGACCCCCTAAAACCCCCATAAGACCACTACAAACCCGCCCAGACCCCCAAAATCATCCCCCAGACCAACTAAAGCCCTCAGCAGAACACTCTAAAGCCCCCCAGATGCCAATAAAAGTCCCACAGACCCCCTAAAGCCCCCAGCAGACCACGCTAAACCTCCACAGACCCCCAAAATCATCCCCCAGACCCCCTAAAGCCCCCATCAGACAGCTCTAAACACCCCCAGACTCCCAAAATCGTCCCCCAGACCCAATAAAACCCCCATCAGCCAACTCTAAACCTCCCCAGACCCCCAAAATCTTCCCCCAGACCCCCAAAAGCCCACATCAGACCACTCTAAACCCCCCCAGACCCCCAAGATAATCCCCCAGACCCACTAAAGCCCCCCTCAGACAGCTCTAAACTCTCCAGACACCCCAAAAAGCCCACCCCAGACCCCCTAAAACCTCCATACGACCACTGCAAATCCCCCCAGACACCCAAAATCATCCCCCAGACCCACTAAAGCCCCCATCACACAGCTCTATATCCCCCCAGACCCCGAAAATCATCCCCCAGACCCCCTAAAGCCCTCATCAGACCACTCTAAACCCCCCCAGACCCCCAGAATCATCCCCCAGATCTCGGAAAGCCCACATCCGACCACTCGAAAGCCCACCAGACCCCCAAAATCTTCCCCCAGACCCACTAAAGCCCCCCTCAGACAGCTCTAAACCCTCCAGACGCCCAAAAAGCCCACCCCAGACCCCCTAAAGCGCCCATAAGATCACTCCAAACCCCCCAGATCCCTAAAAGCCCCCATCAGTCCACTCTAGATCCCCCCAGACCCCCGGAAGCCCCCAGCACACCGCTCCAAACACCAAACTCTAAACCTGGCCGCCGCTTTTCCGTGCTCTCCTACGTCCAAATCACGGCACGGCACGTGGGAGAGCGGCGATGAGGCGCCGGCAGCAGATCAGTGCTGCCACCATGTGGCCAGAAATCGGTACTGCACGTGGCACAGAGAGGGGCTGCGCATGCGGCGGTTAGCCAATCAGAGCGCTGGGGGGGGGGGGGAGCCAGACCAAGAGTGATTGACAGGCGTCTCCGCCAATGGCAGCTGCGGGGGGCTCCTGCCAATCAGAGCGGCGAGGGGGCCGGGCCACGAGTGATTGACAGGCGCCTCCGCCAATGGCGAGCATGATGGGCTATACACCCTCACCGCCCTCCCGCCCCCCCACCCTTGGCACCGTTCTATTCACGTAACAGTCGCCGGGATCCGGGTTCGAGTCCGGCGGGGGGCAAATTCCGGACACACACAACCCCCCCCCACCCACCCACCCCAACACACCCCTCCCAAATCCCCCCCCGAACGGTTCCCAAGAGTTTGGGAACCCCCCAGACCCTCCCCCCCAAATAAATAACACCAGGAGGCGGCTGCAGTGATGGGGTTTATTCCATTTGGGGTGTCACAACCCCAAAACAGCCCAAAACACCCAAAATCAGCCCTAAATACCCCAAAAGACAGAAAAAAAGGAGCCCTAAATACCTCAAAACACCCCAAAAGCACCGCCAAAACCCTCCCCAGACCCCCAAAACCACCCCCACACCCCCTAAAGACCCCCAGAGAACTTACCCCCCCAAGACCCCTTAAAACCCCCTCTCAAAATACCCCACAACCCCCAATACCACCCAAGCCCCTCCCAGATCCCCTAAAAGAACCCCTAGACTCAAACACACACCCCCCCAGACCCAAAAAACCCCCTCAGACTCCCCACAACCTCCTGTAAACCCCCTAAAGCCGCCCCCCCAGGCCACCAAATCCCCCTCCCCGACCCAAAACCCGCCCCAGAACCCCTAAAGCCCCCATCAGACCACTCGAAACCCCCCCCAAATCCCAAAAAACCCACCCCGGACCCCCTAAACCTCCCATCAGAGCACTCTAAATCCCCCCAGATGCCCAATAAAAGTCCCCCAGACCCCCTAAAGCCCCCATCACACAGCTCTAAAACCCCCCAGACCCCCTAAAGCCCCCAGCAGACCACTCTAAACCCCCCCGACCCCCAGAATCATCCCCCAGATCTCGGAAAGCCCACATCCGACCACTCGAAAGCCCAACAGACCCCCAAAATCTTCCCCCAGACCCACTAAAGCCCCCCTCAGACAGCTCTATACCCTCCAGACGCCCAAAAAGCCCACCCCAGACCCCCTAAAGCGCCCATAAGATCACTCCAAACCCCCCAGATCCCTAAAAGCCCCCATCAGTCCACTCTAGATCCCCCCCAGACCCCCGGAAGCCCCCAGCAGACCGCACCAAACACCAAGCTCTAAACCTGGCCGCCGCTTTTCCGTGCTCTCCTACGTCCAAATCGCGGCACGGCACGTGGGAGTGCGGCGATGAGGCGCCGGCAGCAGATCAGTGCTGCCACCATGTGGCCAAAAATCGGTACTGCACGTGGTACAGAGAGGGGCTGCGCATGTGGCGGTTAGGCAATCAGAGAGGTGGGGGGCCGGACCACGGGTGATTGACAGGCGACTCCGCCAATGGCAGCAGGAGGGGCTCCTGCCAATCAGAGCGGCGAGGGGGCCGGGCCAAGAGTGATTGACAGGCGTCTCCGCCAATGGCAGCTGCGGGGGGCTCCCGCCAATCAGAGCGGCGAGGGGGCCGGGCCACGAGTGATCGACAGGCGTCGCTACCAATGGCGACAGCGGTAGGCGGTGGCCAATCAGAGCGGCGGGGGAGCCATAGGTGATTGACAGGTGTCTCGGCCAATGGCGAGCATGATGCGTTATACACCCTCACCGCCCCCTCTCCCTCTTCCGCTTTAGCACTGTTCTACTCATGTAACACTTGCTGGAATCCGCGTTCGAGTCCCGCGGGCGTCCGAGTTTTTCCCACATGATGGCAGCACCTGCTCACTTTTTCGGTACCGCGGAGGCAACGGGCTGAGCAACGGCCGCTCACCCGACCGGTTTACATCCTCCGGGGACACCAACTGCTGACTGAGAACAAGGCTGACTCTTCTCCGTCCCCGGCGTCTCCGTACCAAAAACCATTCCTCGCCTTTGCTGCTGGCGACAGGACAAGGCTTGGGCTGTTCCTCCCACGCTCCACAAGGGAAAGCCGAGGGGTGCGTTCACGGACAAGACGCTTGCTCAGCGGATGACCGGGGAGCGCCGAGGGTTCCGCCTGTGTTGCGCACGGCAGCGGAGCTCCGCACCCCCACCGGTGGGATGGGGAAGAGAACCAGAAGAGCAACAAAACTGGTGGCTTGAGATAAAACAGTTTAACCACCACCACCACCACCACACAGATCACAAACGGGATGGTTTTCTCTCCAAAACTTGGTGTGGGTATCCCCCACTGCCCGTGCAGACCCAGAATCGGAGGAGTGGGAGTACTCTTGGACTCCACAAGCACAGCCTGTGACAGAAGGTCCCTGTTTGGAGGAATCGGACCCAAATCAAGCTGTTACCCCCTTTTTTCAGGGGACCCAACCCATCCTCACCTGCTCCTCTGCCAAATCATCGCCCCCCCGCCCTGTGACACTGGAGTGCCCCAAATGACACCATCCACCCCCAGATTCCCCCACATCCCCCTTTTTATTTCACCCCCTCCATAAAACACCTGCAAGAAAATGAGGGAAGCTGCCCCAAGCAGCAGCTCTTCACTTTAGTAACTGCCATTTACACAGGTACACGCACCCCTAAGAAACGCTAGAAAGACGAGGGGGACAGCACCCGCAGCCCTTGTCCCACAGGCTGCAGAGGATGGTGCCACGGCTCTTGCTCAGGCTCTGCTCCACGACGTTCACTCTCCATTCCTGTGCTGGGACGGGTGCCTCATGGCACCATGGTCCTGGCCCCTGTTGGCCGGGGGGGACCTACTGAGCATCACGAGACATCTGCAGTAACAGCCCTTGAAGGTACTTCTCTTTTTCCTCCCCTCCAGGGAGTTATGGACAGTGCTACCAAAGGCCCTCGAATTCAAGCCCATTTGCCTGCCGAGGCCTGTTTACAGGTAATGTAAAAATAAGTCTGAAAGTATCTATTCCATCTTTTTGTGTTCTGGTCCCGCTCCGTGGCATACAGATGACAGTAAGAAAACACACCAAAACCAAACTCCTTACTTAAAATCTGTTTTGAGAGAGCAGTGCGCAGAGTATGTAAACGCAGAGTCCCGATGGGCTGGAAGCAAGCCGAAGGCTCTGAAATAAGGTGCGGAGAAGAGGGGAACAGTTCTGATGGGGTCAAACTATGCCAGGCTTCCAGGCACGCACCCCAGAACTGTTCTTCCTGGTGCTGCGCTGGCTGACCCCAACAGGGAGATGTGCACCCTGCCCAGCCAATGTCTGAAATACGTATCACTTCCGATCTGGTTCGTTGTGCCAAGAAACCTGAACACAAAATACTTCTTTCTGCCATGGTCCTCACTGGGCTAGACAATAAATATGGTATTTATGGACGGAGGTAATGAGTGAGAGACTTGCCAACAAAGGCCTGAAGAGAGGTGAACTGCGGTTAATAGCTTAAATCAATCGAAAATCCTCTTCAGAAAAAAACACAGTGCGCCGACTACCGATGTTATTCTGTTGCACTGCTATGTTTACAAAGATAGATACATTAAACGGCAATGTATATCATAAATATATATATTTGTTGTTACAAATTACATACTGCACTGTTCTATATTACCCGTTTAATAGATAAATGCATAACAAATTATGTATATGCACATGCACCTAAATGAAACGTAAGAACTCCTGGCCAAAGTTGGGTGGAAGGAAGACAGACACGTTCGTTCACACTGGAATACGTGGTTGCAGCCGCTCAGTGAAGTTGTACTAAAAAGAACCCAAAACCCCAAGGAGGAAGGATATTCAACTTTCTATTGATTTCCTGTTACTTCATTTCTAAACATTTTAAGGCCAGTTAATTGAAGCCTGACAGGAATAATTCCTAGTCTTCAGTCGCTGCTAGTTTGCAAAAGTCATGTGTAGCTCATTTCCTATTGATTAAATGTCACCCAAATCAAACTTCGGAATCTAGTATTGGGAAAGGTACGCATCTCTGTAACTTAAAAATGTAGCTATGCCTTAACTGTCACTCACTCATTTCTTTATTGACCCATAATTGGTCAATCTGTAGAGTCTTCATGATTTATTCTGAAGTTAAAAGAGAAGTAAACGCACCTTCCTGAGAACACCAACGCTTCGGTGAAACGTCTCAAAACAGCCTTAGGCTGATACACTGTAAAATTCCTGCCATTTTTCAAAGAAACTCGATGCCTTTTTGCTAATCGAAAAGGGCCAAGCTGCTATTTATATATATCATTACTTATGGCAGACACGTAAGAGAGTTTTACATAAAGCTCAGCATTCACAGCTGTAAGTCTCTCCAGAACTTTCACTTCCATCATCGACTCGAGTACTGTGTGCTGAGTTTGGCTCATCTCATTCAGAGGTGAATCAAGCAGCTACTCACATTATTAAAATGGGGGGTTTTTTCATAGAACCACAGACTGGTTTGGGTTGGAAAGGACGTTAAAGATGATCTAGTTCCAACCCCCTCCCACGGGCAGGGAAAATTTCATCCAAGTTCTTCTTACTACCCCAAACTACTATCTCACTACACAGTTAAAACACAAGCATTAGGAACGAATTACAGACCTGCAGTTTTAACTCTGAGAGAGATACTAACTCGGGAGAAATGTCAGCAGAAAAATCTTGTTAGATGCCTACTAACTGAAATAATGTCCTATATAACGTTTACTAAGTTAACATCAGAGTGGAATCCATTACCATAGTTCTTTTCCTCTGTATAGCCTTTAGAGAGTGCATGAGTGTAAGCAATTTTCTCCTTATTTCCAGCATTGCTTCTCACATGTTGCACTGCAAATTGGTAGTTTTCCACACTGGGATATAAGGCAGCTATATGACACAGTTCCAGGAAATGCGTAGCAAATAATGTAAATGTCTAAATCAGGAAACGAGGAAGAAAATTTGTTTCGGAAATGATCCTGGAATAAATTACAGTAAATCAGAAAAATTAGATGATTGCATAACTAGTAACAGAGGTGAAACTTTCAACCCATCTAAAACCATCTCTTCCTATTTCCTAAACAAGCCTCCAGCCTGCGTGACTGCTGTGCGGAACTACCACTGTACTTCGGAAAGGTAACAGCCGAGCAGAGGTTCAACATTTGAGCATACAAAGCTGTACGAAGCAAAACTAAAGAGACTAGGTTGTTCTCTTCCTAGACAGAAATGCAAACTTGCATTTATGATAAAATAATTACAAGGGGGTTTTTTTGGTTTTTTTCCAAAACAGAATTACTTTTAAATTCAGCAGATACTCGCGAGCAGCGTAACAAACGCCAATTCCTTCTTCAGCGCTGGTACCTCTGCCAAGTTCGTCAATTATGACGAGTGATTTGTCATTAGCGTTTTGTACGATGTATGTTATTTAGGAAAGTATTTCCTGTGTTTCCATCCCTACAAATGCATTTTTTAAGAACCCCATTAGGAACAGGGCTGCTCAGAGGGATGCTCGAGGAATACTCTGCCTTATGTGGATGAAACTTAATACAGAAATTCTTAAAAATTGTGTCACAGCCATAAATTTTACCTTTTCACAGCTTTCCAACAGCTGCCAATTCTAGTCAAAGACTCCTCTTACAGCATTCCTCCACTTTCCCTTAAAACTGTATCAGTTTGGGAAAGGGAACTGGGGAAGCTTAGGCTCATTTGAAGTCCAAGAAATAACAAAATGTTGAACCCACTCTCCAACAGAGCACTGATTTGTACTTGTATTGGTATATCTTGTTATTTAAGATATGTCCTAGGTTTCCATGGTTTATCATAAAGGTAACAGATGAAAGCTGAATTTCTGACTACTTTTCAAAGTACATTCTTTCAGGGGAAATATACTAGTACAATTCTTATTAGCCTAACAGTAAAAACGGGCCTTGGACCCTGGCTTAGCCATGTTTAATACCTCTTTCATTTCCTTCGCGAATATTGATGCATTTGTTTCTCTACCATCATCCATACCTATTCTGGCAAATATCTGCTCTGCTATTCAAAAAGAACAACACTCTGCTGGGACACAAGAACCTACAAAACAAGTAAAATATGAGTTTTCTTGTGTCAGTCTGACACGCCAATCTGCCTGAGTATGTCAGTGGGGAAAAATGTTAGTTTTACATTTGGTCATTGTGCACTGTAGAGAATCTTATTTGACAAAAGTTTCACAAGATTATGTTCTACCACTACTTTGTAAGAAAATATTATCATACAGATACCATAATTAAAGAAGTTTATCTGTAAAACCTTAAGAAATCATATGCCTGAAGCTGAGTATCAGTCCTTTAGACTGATACAAAAAGTTGAGAATAATACTAGGATGAATTTACATTTCTGTAACCATTGAGTTATTAATCCCAAGGAATCTTAGTTTCTCCACAAGAAGATTATATTGCCTTTATGAAACTTCGAGGCTCATTAGTCTTGTTGAATAGAAATGAACAGGAAACCTGACAAAAAGACTTTACACTCTCCTTTATTCACATTAAACTCATGGCTTTTGAGAGCAATTCCTGAAGAACTTGCAGTTGTTGGGGACTGGACCCACGAACACATGGTGGACAAATTTTATTCACCACTGCTAAGTAATTTAATTCTAGTAGAGACAGGGTCAGCCTATCAAGGTGTTTCTTCTGTGCTACCAGCCTGCTATAGAACGGGTGGTTACCCTTATGGTAAAAAACATGAGGAGTCTAACTGAGACTCATCCCTATACTCAGGAACTCCTCATGTTCCATTTGGATTACCAACACGTACGTAGCTTCATGAGCACACTTCAAGGACACTCGCTATCAGTCTAATATAGGGTGCTAGACTGGGTTAAGGGGCTCCAAAGAACGAAAGCACACAACTGTACCTCTCCTAAAGACAGACTGCGGAGGCTTCCAGATACACAAACAGGGCCAACGGCAGACCGAAACTTCGCAGTGGCTTCTGTCAGCAGCACAAGAGCTGGTAGGAGCAAACAGACTAAAAACCACGTGGTGCTACTTAGACAGAATCTTATTCCACCCACTGGTACCACCCACCTCCTACATTAGCCCCTCCCACAGCACTGACCACGCCCCCAAGCCTTTATTAACCCCACCCCTCCCAGAGCCCTCCCACAGCACAGACAACACTCCCAGGCCTTTATTAACCCCACCCCTCCCAGAGCCCTCCCACAGCACAGACCACACCCCCAGGCCTTTATTAACCCCACCTTGGCCTTGCACCCAGCCCAGACCCACCATAATCACGTTCAGGGTTCAGGTTGGCCTGGGGTAAGGGGTGGTTGTGACAGGGGGCAGTTGTGACAGGGGGCGTGGCTTGGGTAGGGGCGTGGTCAGGGCTGTGGCCAGGGTTCATACAGGGCCAGGGGCGTGGCCCCAAGAGGGCGGGGCCATGCTCAGGGGCGTCTCCTTGGCAAGGGCTGTGGGTGTGACCAGGACGGGGCCGGGAGGGCAGGTCCGAGGTGGGACCATGCTGGGGGGTGTGACTGGGGCTGGGGGGCGGGACCAGAGATGGGCCCATAACGATCGTTGTGGTTAAATGAGTTTTGTCACTGCGTTCACTTGCACCTGCACTAACATTGAAATGTTTAAACACAGTTTAGACGCCTGCAGGTCTGAGAGAACTACAGAAAAGTTACCCCGAGGCATGCCATTTCAATACTAAAACTGCCTTTAATGAGGAAAAAAAAAAATCTTAGCTGAAATAACGCAGGGTACAGCAGAGATAAAGCAGTTCAATTAAACTCCGTAATCTCAACAACCAACATTAGTGACCTGTGAATAACTTGAAATTTGCAGTTAAGAGATATATCCCTTCTTTTAAAAATAAAACTCTTAAGAAAAAATTGGGGGAGAGCTGAAGCAACTACTGAATTTAAAGGTCAAGTTTTGTTCTGGTGTTTCCTCCCAAGAAAAGAGTCCATGCATTTTTACTCGATACAGCTGAACAGGCATCACCACCCCCATGGTGGGGAAAGAAACCCAACAAAACCCCCTAACAAAACCACAGGAGTAAAAGGAATGCGAACTTGAGCATAGCTAGAAAAATTTAACTTTATAAAAGCTAACCTATTTAAGATAGTCGTCTTCCTTAGACGAGCCTGCAGGTAGAGCCTAACATATTGCATCAGATACAGATACATAGAACATTGCTCTTAACTGGAAAAAAGTTATTTTTACATTTCAAATACTTTGCAAGCAACACCAAAAGTTAACATGTCTCAAAAAAAATTTTGTTTCCCTCTCCTTCCCCAGAAGGCTTCTTTTCATCTGTAAGCACTAGTAAGTACATTCCACAGTCCCTCTCTTTAAGGGGCCATACGTGAATTACTACAGTGTGATAAACCAGAAACAAATCAAGAAAAAAGAGACA
Organism: Strigops habroptila; assembly: GCF_004027225.2. Classification (NCBI taxonomy): domain Eukaryota; kingdom Metazoa; phylum Chordata; class Aves; order Psittaciformes; family Psittacidae; genus Strigops; species Strigops habroptila. The sequence goes on from NC_044285.2 coordinate 22,664, forward strand.
CTAAAGTTGTTCTATGTGGCTATAGTAAATAGTCACAAACAGTTCAGTGACCATTTGGGACCATTAACGATACACCAGACCATAGCGGTTCCATCTGGGGAACTGGCCACCACCACCACTGCAAGTTACAAGCCAATGGGTAAGCTGGGCCTTGACCATTTCTTGACCTGGTCATTTCCATTGAGAATAATGTCCAAACACAATCCACAACCCTTTTTCGCTTTCAAGAAGAGGCAAACCGACAGCTGTACAGTTCTGGCTTTCTCTTCACCCAGGCAACAAGAATTCAAGCCTCACAAAGCACGTTATTAGGCAAATAAAGCATCCATATGCCCTAAGTATACTCTTTTATTAGTTTAATCCCCAGCACCACATAAAAATACATTCTAAATTAACTACTTTTCAGGGGACCTTTAAAGTTAAAGAAACCAACTCCCTGCAGACTCAATGAGGGTTGTTAATTCACAAGAGGTTCTTAGTCCTCATTCATGATACATCTGATATATTTGAGCATGGCATGGGCATAAACTGATACATAGCTACGTCACACTACAACTGTACGTGCAGATTTCTATTCATCTCCCCTTTCAGAGACTTGCTGGCAGAGGACAGTTACTTCCCATAAAATTTCTTATTCAGAAGAAAGATCAGAAGGTTGACATTCACTTTTGCTCTGTCAAATAACTTCATGACTGCAACGCCTTCATACTGCAGCTGCAAAAGATCCTGCCAAAGAGCATACCTTTGTGAGCAAGGAATACTCAAGAGCTTATAGAGAATATGAGACTCTCTGGTACAGTTGGTTTTTGAGGAACATCTATCACAAAGTACATGGCATAAGATTGAAAACAAGGGATTCATTAAAGATCCACTCATACTGCATGAAAAAATAAAGTAGTTCTAAGACATCCAAGATCTAAATTTTTTAATCTGTTTTATAACAAAAAAAAAAAAACACCACCAAAAAAAACCCAACAAAAAAACCCACACCCAAAAAGCCAACAACAACAGAAAAAAAACCAACCAGAAGGCAGAAATAGAAGACCATTCTAAGAAAGCCCAATTTCAGATCTAGCCCTCTCCATGCTTTTCATTCGCACGATACCCATAAAGTCATAACATTCAGAGTCTCCTATATGTCTAACTACATTATGCACCCATGACACATTATGACATTCCACAGTGTCGCTTTCTAAAAATCTTAGTCGCCAATGGTCTCAGCGAGGTGGTTTGGAGCACTGCAATTTAGGGCAGAGAAAGACATGGCATCTCTGTTAGCACTACGTACACAATGCCGATTCAGTCTCTTGGGTGTTTAAGTAGGGAGTATTTCTAGTTACACTTTGTTCTTGTCAGCAATACACTTGACAGACAATAGGACTCCTTACACTGATTTATCTCAGCAATGAATTTCTTTCAGTGAGCCCCCTACTGAACAATATACATTGAAGGTGGTATTCAAGTAGTGCACGGAAACTTTGTATGCATTCCAAAATCCAAATCTGGCTCCTGCAGTTGTCCAGCCTGGGTGACACCAGAGTAAACAATCATAAAGCCATTTCTGCTGCTTTCTGTAAAAATTCTGGCAATGGCAATACAAGTCTTTTTAATTAATGTCACCATTAATGCTGTACTTGGATGACCAACGGCAGTTTCCTCGTTGCTGGCCTCTCAATCATAAAATCAACTGGGCTGGAAAAACGCTTAAACTCCAGCCCAACCATCACCCCAGCACTGTCAAGGCCACCACTAAACCATGTCACTGAGGGCCTCATCTATATGTTTTTTTTCCGAACACTTCCAGGAATGGTGATTCCACCACTGCCCTGGGCAGCCTCCTCCAATGCCTGACCACCCTCTCAGTGAAGAAATTGTTCTTAATATCCAGCCTAAACTTCCCTGCTTTTTCTGAAAAGTGGTGCTAAAAAGGCATAGTGGTATAGCAACTCCTGTGCCCAAAGAGCAAGTGACCTTGGGTAGCCCCATGAACCAAGAAATTCATGACCAGATAGGACCAGAATGAACTAGGGGTGTCCTCAGAGCACACAAATGGCATGTGCGAGGCAACTGTCCCTCACAGCAGCCAGTTAGGTGGCACAGACTTATCACAATTCAAGGTGCTCCTGCACATAACCTGTTTCAAGACGTCTGAGGCATCCACAATTTACAAATCCAACAATGCCTAAGTTGGGTAGGAGGTAGGCAAGACAAAAGTAGACTAGGAGAACAGAGACACCAGGCATAACAGTGATGACATGGGAGAGGATCAGGGAACCATTTGGGAGAAGGTCAGTCAGTGCCTGCTCTGGTAGCCTGGCCTAAGTAAAGGTTGAGGACTCCCAAGAACTGCACAGTTGAAGAAACTGTTCAGTGTAGTGTGGCAGGAATACCAACACATGATGTGGCTGAAGCCACCGCACCCAGGCCCAGCTGATCTCTCTGCTGTAGCAGAAAGTTGTTGAAAACTCATGTCTTTGTTTTGTGTGTGCAAATGTAACTAGTAGCACAGACTGACATCAGGCTTTCATTAGTAAAGAAACAAGAGTAGTCTGAATCCCACACCACATCTGTGTTGCATCTGTTTCACCTGCAACATGAGTTGGTTTTGAGAGCATTTTTCAGACTGTTCAGGCAGAAAACATGTGATTTTTATTTTGATGAAGAGCCTGGCAAGCAAAGCTTATATGCCACTATTAAATAGGACAGTTCTTACCTGATAATGTAACATAAAGGTTTCCATCTGTACCCCCATGAATTTTGCTTTTATCTCAAAATCTCCTACTTCTTCTGTTGGACTGATTTCAAATATCACATTTTTAAACCTATGAAATTTGAGAAATTAAAAACCACAGTTCATTACTGAACACGTACTTCCTACTGAAACAGGGAGAGAACATACGAGATGGAAACTGAAAATAGATTTCTAAGAATTATATTCTTACATTCTATATTCCCATTGGGAATGAGACTCTAAAAGCTGACCAAACTCAACATAACAATGAATGGAAGCCTTCCAGATTCTATGTCCAGTGGATCACACATTCACACAAGCACAGTGGGAAATACATAATTTAGCCCATGCAGTCTAAACAGCCTACTTCAGCACTGCACATCCATGCCTCGTTTAGTGCACAAAGTACAAAATATGATCCAACACTGAAAAAAAAATTCTAGTAACAGGCAACTTCTCTATATTCCACAGAAGATACACCTAGTTCTCAAGGCTAGCAAGCTATAGCTGGACAAACTAAAGCTATCATCAAGATGATTTTTCAACAGTGAGAGCTATTAACCATAGTAGCAATTCACCCAAGGAGGTGCCCTTTTATGACTGGGGTATGGCAGGAAAGTGGCAGGTGGGAAGAAGATGTCACATTTAAATCCCATCATACTTCTCAACCAAAGCCCTGCTTCATTTCCACCACTAAAGGGGAAAAAACAAAACAAAAAACAAAGCAAAAAAGGAGGGTGGTGGTAAGGAGAACTGGGAAGCAATAAAGCAATCATTGAGCAAGGGGTCTTTGGCCTGAGGGGTGCCAGCCTCGATTGCTAAAAGCAATTTCTTCAGCTTTAATAACTAAGTCTACAACAATGCTAAATTCCAAGAACAAAACCACAAGGCAATCTGTCACAATTTCAAACAAATCTCACAGCTTCTGTTCTCAATGGCCAGCACCTAAACCAGTTCAAAGAGAAAAGAATTCAATGTACCCATTTTCCTCTGAGAAGCCTACTCAGCTTTAAAGAGTTTTAAAAAGATACTCACTGGTTACCTTGCAGGTCCTCAATCTCTAAAAGTACTCCCTTCTCATGAAGTCGAGCTGCTGTATATTTTAGAGAAATCTTTTTACTGTTTTTGCCTTTCATCTCCCGAGGTTTCTTAGAAACTCTGGAAAAAACAAACCAAAACAAAAACCCCAAGATTATCAGTCAAACAAGTAAAGAGATTTTAGACTGCAAACATTTAATCCTATTTGCATGAGGGGATAGAATCAGTATAGCTGATCAATGGTGACGAATACAGCTGATAAAAACACCAACACCCCTCCCCCCGCCAAAACATAACCTGGTACTTCATAACATAACATAACATACAACATAACACATGGTACTTCACAGAAAGCAGTACCACCTGTTATTAGGCAAAAGGGGATTTGGTGACAACTGACATGGAGAAGGCTGAGATTACTCTACAGCTTTCTTGCCTTAGTTTTCACTGGCAGCTGCTCTTCCCAGATCTCCCTGAGGAGGAAGATGCTTCTGCCCTTCTGCACCTGTACTTCCCCCTCACCTCCTCCCCCCACCTTTTTGGGATAAAAAGAGGACAATTGGTTACCAGTGATTTCCTTGTAGGTAACTGTTATTTTCATTCTCTGTTCCTAGAAAGGATGACAGGACAGACTGACTGAACAGCACGTGCATCATCTGAACAACCTGCTTCATTCCCTCTGGAAACTCTAGAATTCCCTCTCCCAGAGGGATCAAAATGCTTTCAAGTATGTCCTTCTGACCCCATTCAGGCAATGCCCTCCACCTGTATTTGCCCAGGACGGCCGAGACCCTTTACCTATAACTATCGCTGCAGTAAAGAGCTTGGCCAAGGTCCTGTAAGCAGACAGCATTATAATTCTTCCTAGCAACAACCTACAAGTGCTTTCTGCAGAAAGCACTTCTGGAACAACAGCATGGTTTCCAAGACACTTACTTGCCCTTGCTCGCCAGGTTATCCAAGCAGGTTTTGATGTAGCTTTTGTAATAATCCACTTGTTCCCCATAAAAAGTAGCTTTGGAGTTCAAGGCACTGTATGTCTGCTGCAGCTTCACCAGCTCCGCCTTTCTTCTCTGACGGTATCTACGCTGATTTCGGATATCCTACACCACAGAGAAAGACAAGCAGAGAATTAATACTCATTTGAGCTCTCCAGTTGCTCAAGCCCAGAACACAGAGTATCTGAAACACACCATTTGATTTTGCTTAGTCTTGCTTCATGCTACAAACTGGAGCTCTCAGTTGCATTTGCCCCAGTTTAAGTGTCACCACTTCTTCTCTGTGTTGACTATTTTGGAACTAATCAAGTATACACAGCAGTTCATTTGAACCTTTTGTTGCTTTCTCAAACCCCAATACTATCTTAGTTGCAATGACTAGAGTGGGCACCGATAGTACGTGATCTAAAGGAAGGAAGCAATTTTTGCCATCTCTGGGTAGGAAAAGTATCTCACAAATCAAGCACTAAAACCATAGAAGTGCACAGACTTTCTTATCTTTCTTTATTAGTCAGCCACCTGTAGATGTACGTTACGTTAATGCTGGAACAAAAATATCATGCGTTGAAGTCAGCATGTATCAAAAAAATGAAAATAGAAAGTTAATGACGGTACAATTAATTCTAATTGGATCCGTAAAGGTGATTATTTATTCACTTTACATACATAACATTTCCCAAATAATTTTTTGGTAAACGTGATATAAAATACACTGTTACTTTTATTTAAATACCTAAAAGATAAAAGAGAGATCTGACAAAAACCTCGCAAAAGTGATCTAATACTGTTGTATGCTGCTATGGTGACAGTTAAAGAGTATCTTTTTAGGCAAAACTTCCTTGTGCGAAGAAGTATGCAGAGACGCTGTCTAAATTAGTTGAAAGGAACAATAAAAAAAGGTCACACATCAGGACTTCCCCTCCAAGCTAGGAAGCTTTTTCTTAAGGTGCCTGAGATGCTGGCAACACAATCAGTTGAGAAAACTCAAACGTCCTATAAATATAAAGGAATTCCAAATGCCAAGAAGTGGGAACACTGTGGCAAAAGGTAGAGGCTTCATGTCTGTAAATTAATACTACAAAACTTACTCCTCCTGAAAACTCAATGCCAGTTTCACAACACTGCAAACTGAGAAAACTCCACTGTGACCACTAGGAAACCACAAATGGACATACCTTTGCAATGTCATTGATTAGTTGCTGGTATTTATTTTTAGCATTCACTGTCCCCTGTTCTGTCAATTTCTTCAGGCCTGTCTTAATTTTATCTTTCTTTCCTTGAAGATTCAAGTTGCCATCTTCCTTCACGGACACAGATTTTTTCATCTTATCAGGAGTTTTAGCTTCACGAATGGCCCGTTTCTGCATAGCTCTCTGATGCTCCGCTTCCTAGAAAAAGAAAGCAAAAAAATGACAAGTTCATAAGCAGATCAATTTTAAGGTGACAAAGAACCAGAAACAGATTTTCTGACCTCTGGCACAATATATAGCAAGAATTTTGCTTGGTCATTCCCGTAATGACTCCAGTGAATCCATGTTTGACGAGCACATTCCATGTACAGGAAGCACCAGAAGCCTACCTGCCATTTAAAACAGTTGTCTAGATAAACAGTTTCTAGCAACTACCAGTGAGGTAAGGTTCACACATACAATTTATGTCCATTGTATTCCCTCCTTATTATTGCTACACTCCGCTTCACATCAGTGGAGACAGCTTCACTGCCATACATAAATGCAGATTCCTAACAACCATGTATATCTGGATAGATGACAATCTCCTAATCCAAAAAGGATGCAGATAAACAACTTCATACTTGCTCTGAGGTAGCTGGAGTTCCCAAGATTTCAGTCAGCGTCTCCCCCGGTTGGAAGCGGATTACATCAACAATTAAACGTTTTGTGCTGCAAAGAAATCAAGGAGAACAGGAGAAAAACCTTTAAACTAAAAGACTTTCAATACTGTTCTGTTCTGCAACAATGCCAACGTTACCAATTTACCTAAAGTGAGATTATCACTGGATGCACACCTAGGTGTCATAGGCTAGACCAGACCAGATCCCCGAGAAGCACTTTACTTTGACAGTTTTATCAGAAAGAGGTTCTCTAAAAGGTTCATCTATGTAGTACAAAGGATTTGCTCCCCAGTGCCCTGTCAAACAACAAGGATGTTACCCCATATATTCCAAGGCAGCCCAAGTACTGCCATGTGGACCACAGAAGCAGCAATTCCAAGGTGAAACGTAAAGCAGGTCCATCCATCAAATCCATGCCTCTCCAGTTTAGAGACAAGGATGCCATGTGAGACAGTGTCAAATGCCTTGCACAAGTCCAGGCAGATGACGCAGTCGCTCTTCCCTTATCCATCCTTACAATGCTGTGGCCCCACTGTAGAAGGCCACCAAATTTGTCAGGCACAATTTGCCCTTCGTGAAGCCATGATGGCTGTTGCTAATCACCCCCCTTATTGTCCATGTGCCTTAGCACAGTTTCCAGGAGGATCTGCTCCATGATCTTGCCAGGCACTGAGGTGAGACTGACCGGCCTGTAGTTCCCTGGGTCTTCCTTGTTTCTCTTTTGAAAAGTGGGGGTTATATGTCCCCTTTTCCAGTCAGCAGGAACTTCAGACAGCCACGACTTCTCACATATGGTGGACAATGGCTTGGCAACTTTATCCTCCCCCAGGACCCGCGGATGCATCTCATCAGGTCCCAGGGACTTGAGCACCTTCAGGTTCCTCAGATGGTCTCAAACCTGATCTTCTCCTACTGCCAGCAGTTCTTCATTCTCCCAGTCCTTGCCATGCCTTCTGCGACTTGGGCAGCGGCCGGAGCTTTTGCTGGTGAAGACCAAGGCAACAAGTGCCTTGGCCTTCTCCATGTCCCGGGTAACCAGGTCTCCCATTTCCTTACGGAGGGTGCTCACATTTTCCCTCATCTTCCTTTTATCCCCAGTGTACCTACAGAAGTTTTCCTGTTGCCCTTAATGTCCTTGCTCAGACTGGGTTCTGTCAGGGCTGATAGGTATTAGTCTAATAACACACCTATTTTCAAAAATATTATTTTTGTCTATTAAGAGTCGGGTTTGAAGGACAGCAAGTGCAGAGAGAACGGGACCACATCAGAAACCAAGAGGAGAGCAGCAACAGCATAAAGAAACTAATACTGCAGGAGCTAGCAAACTTGGCAGCAGAGTGTTATTCACATATACTAGACATTAACTTACCCCTAAGATTTCCATATATCGCTTGTATTCTATTGAAAACATTGCACAGGGCATTATATAGGCAACACAAAGACTGAATCATCTAAGTTTTACATTAATAGACCTCAGAGTTAAAACTCCACTGTGAAGATCAATATGAATTATTTAAGATGGTCTTTACAAATTATTCACAATCAGGCAAATCCAACTGCTGCCGTCACTCTCTCACATCTAGGAAGTTTTCCGCTTCAGAACCATCCAAAATAGACTTTTAAAGAATGACAAATTCAACAGTGATGAAGAACTAACAGGAACAAATTTGACAGTCACAGCATTGAAAGCTCAGTGTACTTGGGAGTAGCATTCCCACATTTGTTTAAATTACACTTGCTTATTTTCACATGCAGATTAACTGTGAAAATTCAGGTTCCTCGTTCTCTTGAGAAACCAGACAGTTACCCCTTACTTACTTTAACAGAATAGTCCTCACATCCATCTCTGCATTCTCATCACCAGGAACATCAAATTTATTAGTGAGTGTAAGAGAAACCTCAGTCTTTGCTAGCATTTCCCTGTTGGGGTCATTAACGTTGCCAGACCCTTCCCCTGCCAAGCAGAAAGAGTTTATAGTTTAAATCGGATTTTTTACATCATTGACTAGGAGAGAGATTTGTAATTTTTCCCATCATAACGGATCACAGGAAAACTACACCGTTTCCTACTTTCAAAAGGACACTTTAAAAGGCAACACCAACTTTTAAAATCGTCATCTTCAGTATGTTACAAACTTTTTCTTAACAAACCTGAGAGAATACACTGGCCAGAAAGGCACCACGAAATCACTAGCTTGTATGCCTTACAGACATTTGTGTATTCCACACTGTATCTCAGCATCTCACTCTCTACTGAAAAGAGTAGCTGACCTGTCAAAAACACTTTATAAATAAAAACATGACCACGCCTCTATGACCATGTCCTCATTAGAATGAATTTTCCAAGGTAAGAGCGAAGCCTTTGTTGGCAACCAAGCTTGTCATCTTCTATTAAACAAAGTAAGCTATCCTGTCAAAAGGAAATTTTCTTGTCCTAATTGTTCTGAACTTTCATCAGAACAGCTGTTAGGATGCTTCCCCTCCTGCCCCCTTTTTTAAAGGGCTGCAGAAGATTGAACTCTGATGTATTAACCACATCAATACAATACATACAGTAGAAATGAATTGGGGAATGGGGGTAAGTACTGGTTAAACTCAAGGTCTAGGTTTGCTCAGGTAACACTTCTTCTGTTCTTTGCCAGTACTTTGAAGAAAGCATACTAGCAATCATTCCTTTAAAAGGTTCCAATCTTTCTCATCAAGCAACCTCAAGATAAGTATTTTTCCGTCAAAGCATCCTCTTAAAAAACACTTACCCCCCTACTCCCCCACCCCCCAGATTCCACACTTCAAATACCTGCAACATAGAAACCAAGAAAGGATAAAGGCTTGTGCAATTTTCCAGTGTTTGCTAAAACCTGAAGTAGTGAACAGTGGCTCAGGTTTTTAGAAAACTTTCAGAGATTAGTGAAGTCAGTTCCTTCCTCCCCCAGCTACAAGAGGATAAAATTCTTAATGTATAGAAAAACAAACTTTAAAGGAGGGGAAAAAAGGTATTTGTCCATATGCCAAAGATCCCTATAGGGACACACATCATTTAATACACTTATTACCACACTCCAAAAGAATGCATATGGATCTCCACAACGAAGGACAGATCTTTACAAACAAGCTGGGACCCACACACAAGCAGAAATGGCTCCAGCATACTGGAATGAAGAAAACATGTAAAAATATCCATGCATCTTCTAGAAAAGTCTGGAGTGGGGTGAGGTGAGCGGGGTGGGGAGAAATACCCCATGTTTTTTGAGGGTAACAAATTCTGCAGTCAGAGGGAATACACTAGAACAAATCTACTGCTGCTTTTTAGAGCGCATCCTCCCAATGACCTGTGATGATCCCTTACGTAGTTTCTTTATTGCACCTCAAATCATTTAAGGTAATATTACATATTCTGAAGTACAATAAACTAGACCACCTATTAAGGACTCAATTGTAGGAACCTCTCCGAGATCATCCAGCAGCTCGTGAATTGGATCATTGTGCTCAGGAGCAATTGCATCTTGATGGTCTAAGAGCAACTAAATGAACATAAAAGAACATTTACGCTGTTAATTGTACATCTTTTTCTACACAGTAAAATAACATTACTTTGAGCTGGTATCTTTTAGAAAAGATCTTATTTCACTGAACTCCAAAGCAGCAATATCAACATTCAAAGCTATACCATTATCACATACTCAAATACTTTCAAAAGAAACTTAGAGAAGCCACAAGCAAATTACTTAATTCTATAAGCCAACAAGCTTTTGCACACTATGCTTGAAAGATAACTTTTTGCCTTGTATTTGGTAACTTTGCGTTTCAGCCAGAAGCAGCATTTTCTTTGCAAGCACTGCTTAAGAGGAGCAACTATGACCACTTACATAAGGACTAACTGTATACTTACAGTGTGCGTATTGATGATTTCACCAATAGAAATATAAATAACTGGTTTAGTGAGAGTCACCAAGTCAGAATATTCATCAATATTAAATTTATCCTGCAATTCAGGAACCTCACAAGCAGCCTGAAAAAAACGTCTTCAGAAAAAAGGAGAAAAGAAGAATCAGTATGAGCCTGAGTGTCATGTGATTTATCAAGAGCATTAACTCCCTATGACAATCCGAAGTGTAGCTTCTCTTTTTTTAAACTATGGCACATTACCGCATACTACAGTTTGTCAGCTCTAGTTTAACACATCAGAAATAACCTAGTAAATTAAATTACTGATACTGGCCATGTTGACACTGGCTCATTTTCAGCATTCACAGAACTGGTCTATGGCTCCGGTGATCTTGTTCACACATCCTCCTGCCTCCACTGCAGTAACCCCCCTTGCTCCCAGCAATCTCTACTTTTCTTCTAAAACATGAGGCATATGATGACAATTCTTGAACAAAAGCTCACTTTGGCTATATGAACATCTAAATGCCCAATTGCTTCATTCCTCAGAACCACTGGGTTTTCAAGAGAAGCCAGGGTTCATATGGGACAGAAGAACCTACGTCCAGTGTAGATGTCCACATTTGAAGTATCACAATAAACATGTGAAAAAGCAACCTTTATTCTGGAAACTCCCAAGTCAAAATACTTGACTTCTCAATCTCGCTAACATACAATGTATCATTCATAAATTCCAGGCACATTTTAACTGCCATTGTCACTGATGCTTATGGCAGTTGGGAGTGCAATCTCTTAATTTTCAACAGACCACTTATTTGACAGAGATCGAATTTATTCTATTTAAAATTTATGATAATCCCTTTTTACTTGCAATGTTTCCCTCTGCCAAACTTCTCAACTTAATTAGCTAAGATCTTCTACCTGAATTTCTGGTATGACTGCAACAGGTATTCATTAATAATGCTGAGGTGTGCATTATCTCCCATGAACATCTTATTGGATGCAGCATGCTGCAACATCTTCGCAATGGAACCAAGGTTTCTGCGCTGATCTGTAGTCAGCTGACCTCCAGCTGAAAGATCGATGATGTCAAACGCATCTGGTGCGACAATGGCTGGATTCATGTAGCGGTAATACAGTAAGTTGCCAACGATCTGGGAAAAGTTGAGTAGAGAAGAAAAACTCATCAAGAAACAATGGTATAGGACCCAACTGAATTTTATCTAAACTACTCTGATAAATTGTTTTCTTGGAAGCCAGAAGCCCCTTCCAGGGTAAAAGTTCTGCTGCACTGCTGTGTACAAGCACACACTATCCCAAAGAATCTAGTGTAAAAGTAAATAAGTAAATGAATAAATTAAAGAAAAAAAATTTAAAAAAAAAAAATCATCATTAAGACTCAACAGGATGGTCAAATGGTCAACACCAAGAGGGAAGACTGAGCACTACTAGTCGCAGGACAACACAGCAGCAGATACTCCTGTGTATAAATCCTATGTGTAAAGACTTAAAACTTCAACTTATTAAAAAAAAAAATAATGTATAGACACAAGATATTACAAGCCTACCTATGGACTACTCGTATGAGCATGAAACTATCCGGGGAATTAAACACAACTGAGTTATTCTTACAGAGAGCAGATTAATCATGGGATAGAGGAACCAGAACAATAGTTGGTTCAAGAACAAGAGCTGATTCTTAGAGAAGCGTGCAGAATTGGCTGCCATCTCTGACAGAACAAAAATGGTGAGGAAGCACGGCACACCAAGGAGCTGAACTAAGGAAACTATTTTCCATTCCTTCTCTAAAGTCCTTTTCTCTTTCAGAATAATTCTTTGATAAACCAGCAACACTTTCAGGCACAGATTTCCAGTTAGTAACTCAGAAACTATACTATCCACAGATAAGAAAATCAGAAGTACAGAAGACAAAAGACATCAAAATCCAATTTACCTAGTCAAATGTGAGCAGCAATAAACGTCAAGGAACCGAAAATAAGATGTCACATCATCCATATGCTCACAAATATACTTCTGATCTATATTTGATATTTGCCAACAGTAATTCCAGCAATAAAAAGGAATTAACCCAACATACTGATGAAAAGAGACAGTTCTCACACTGCATGCTCGAGTATTTTCTGGTGGTTCACAGACATTTGCAGAGGACCTGGTCAGTGAATCTCTGCTTTGCCTGCTTGCCACGCGACTTAAATGCACAGAAGAAATTGGGGTCTGAACAAATAGCTGAAAACAGAGAGAGAAAATCTAGCCATTGCTGAGTAGCCCCAGAAATTAATAATGGCTTTCACTGAGGTCATGTTTTGTTTCATGCAAGCCCCTGCTCTACTCTCACAGACTATGTCATGGCACAACGGTCAAAGCTGTTTACTACCAGTAATAAGAAAACATATCTGTGCAAGAAACTATTAAAAACTTTCAAACTTTTGGGGGAGAACAGCAGTAAATGGGTACCCACATGGGCAGCTTTGATTGATTTAAAAAAAAAAAAAAAAAAAATCAAAAAAAATTTAAAAAAAAAAAAATCAAAATCTAAAGTAGTCATTGCACACAACTGCAGCTTTGACTTTCATGTGGACGGGTACACATTGTTTCCACAAGGATTAACAAAAAATGCAGCTTTCCACCTAAATTTACAGATGGAAAAAATTAATTCACCTGCATAGAAAGAATCGATGTCTCAGAATGGGAAAGCACAGAACTAGAAGAGAGAAGAAAACAGCATTCAGATTGGTAATTATTTTGCAATGAAGCAGAGGCAGAGAAGTTTAAAGAGACATTGCCAAGTATTCTGAGATCCAAACTTTGTTTTATTAACAAACAAAGCATTCATTGATATAAAGGCCTTCACAATTACCGAAAGCCATATAACCAAAGAAATTTCTATGAAAACCCCAAAGCTATACTCATCTGAGAGTGCCTAATATTAGGATCGCAGATTAGTTAGAGATCCTTTTAGTTCTGCAAACTTAATGGAATGCAAAATACAAAACTGACTAGACATCATGGCAAATACCTCTCTACATGTTGCTGTCAAAATATCCCAGAGTATTACAGACAAGGGAATTTGGAATATGAGAATCTTGCATACAGCCTTTTTTAACTTGACATTGTCTCTTTAAGAAAGGAGCAGCTGGCTGTGATCATACCAGCAAAACCAAGGTTTACTTTCTAGCAGCAAAAGTACCCCAGGCCTAGAAACCTGAAGGACCAAATGCCCAAGGTGTTAAAGAAGAAGCAACAGGATACCTCCTCCTGAACAATGTATTATGTCTCAGATGAAGCTAAAAATCAGAAGCCCAAAGTGAAACTTTTTCTAGCTGCAGATAAACTTTATATAGGTTTACATGCACTCCTCTCCAAACATACACCTAATATGCTCACCACAGCCAATTTGGCTGACAACTACTCACAAAGGTGTTCAGAGCCTCACCTTCAGAAGCTCATCCTCGCCAGCATCAGGAAACTTCTCATGCAGGGAGTCTTTTAGTACTTTGGCAATGAAACGCATTCCGTAACTTTGAAAGAAAAGGGCAAAGAAAAGGTCAAATAAAACTGCTAAAAGCATGAACCCACCACTAACCTCTCAGGGATAATACTGTGGTACATCAGACTCACGGGATTTTGTCCACTGAAATAACAATGGCAGACAGGAACTTGTCTGTCACTGTCCTCATGTTTCTGATTGAGGCATCCAGGCGCATCCTCACCTCTTCATGATTTAGAGCTTGTTCAGGTGTAACATCGTACGGCAGTTTGCTATTTGAAAAAGTCAAACATGTGAAGGCAAGTATTCCTCAGGCTAGCATACTTCAAGAATTTCTAGCTCGACGTGGAAACAAGCTTATATTCACTTGGCTGCCAAGAGCTGTGCACTGCCTCCAGTCAACCTTCTAGTCCACTGGAAGTGCTGAAGGCTTCCTGCTTTTACTTCTACTCTCCCTTGCAAAGATCACTGAGAGAAGAGGTCCAGCTAACTCAAAACTGTACTTTTTACAGCATGCACACATGCACAAGAGCCAAAGTTGTGCATCAGGCTGCAGCTGTACTTCAGGCTGCAAATAAACTAGTGAAAAAGCAAGCTACACATTTGAACAATAAGATGATAAAAGCTTGGATACAAGCTAGAAGCTAGAACAATATCCATGAAAACCAATTTAAAATGCTATTGGCAGGAAGCAGTGCCAAATGAGTAGTTACGTATTCTTCATCAGTTAAAATTACTGCATAGTGTTCCAGTGAAGATAGACAGATGAAGCAGATAATTCATAAAAGCATGTCTTAAATCTCATACAAAGAGAAAGTCCTGAATGCATATATTTGCCTGCATTTTTAACATATCCAGAGTTCTGAACCAGGTGTATGGCAAGATACATGACTGCAAATTGCCTTGAACAGGGAAACTCATTTTGGTTGGTTGGTTGGTTTGGTTTTGTTTGGGGTTTGTTTTTTTTAAGTATGCTTAAAATGATCACAACAGAACACAATAGAAAGCTCAAGTTCTTGAAAATCATATGCACTGGAAGAAAAAGAAACCAGAACGATACAAAAACATCCAGCACAATCCAATTGTCACCAGTGGCTGATATTAATTGGAAAGATATTAGGATTAAAAGAACTGCAATGTCATGCTTCTCCTCCAGCAGAAGAGGTTTTGTTGGCTTGCAAACAGTATCTAAGTTTGCACAGGACATATGTGACATGAACAGAGACTGACACGGAACCAATTCCCAAATACCTTTTCTTACCGTAATTTCTTTTAGGTTAGAGGGCATCTGATAGATAACTATCAAGTCAGCATAGATAAACACCAAAGAGCATTTCTTCTTCCATCTCCTAACGAGATTCTCTTTCAATACCCTCAGCACCATCTCCAGAACATGATCTTTAGAACTCTAGGATGAAAGCCATTTTGAGGAGATGGAAAAGCCGGTATCAGTTGGACAGATACAAGCAGTGAAGCCAAGGATGATTTGAAATGATTAACCAAGCAGTGCAAAGCAGCCAAGCTGCATTGTTTAGAAAAACAGTAGTAATAGTTCTTATACCTGGCTTCGCCAGTTTGAGACTCCATTTGGTTAACCCAAGACTTGTAAATATCCACTGGATCAGTTTTGATATTGAGCGATTTGTCATCGATGATTTCCTTCACAACTGGTGCCAGGATCTGCCTCAGGGCATTCTGACCACGGGCACCACGGTTGAAGCTTACCACCATTTTAATAACAGTAGGATTCCCAGTCACAATTTCATGTATTTGGTCTACTTTTGATCTGAAGAAGAAAGAGTCTGTATGAAATATGAGTTATGCATAATTCTGTCAGCTTTAGATACATTCTTAGGCTTAAATCAAACTGTTAAAGAGCATCACCCTCACAAAACAGATGATGGATTTGTACTAAAATCTCAATACAGCAATAAATTACAACGCTGTATAAGAACAATACTGGAACGCTTCTCAAGACAGATGAGGCAAGAAACTTAGGACCTTTGTTTGGGAATTCCAGTGTCATTTGCCAGTAGTCATTGCGATGACAACTGATGCAAATGGAACTGTATGCTCTAATTGAATGCACTGTTCAAAAATACAAATGAAACACAGCATGTTTTATTTAGAGAAGAGAAAAAAAAACAGTAGGTTTCTTCCAGTATTTAAAAAAAAAGAAAACAAGCAATCAACAACAACAGCCACTCCTAGTATGCCACTAGGTGGAATACAGCAGCAGCAAACAAAGTGCTTACATTTTCTTGGACTAGTATTCCAAGCTTGAAATTAAGAGGAAAAAAGTCTGTTATAAAAAAAAAAAAAAAAAAACCCACAACTTTTAAAAGTTATCTGTTTCAGGGCATATACCATCTTCATGCTTAAAAAGCATTCCAAAAGAATGCTTAAAGAGTAGTTCCTCAAAAAATTTATTGCACATTCTTCTTCACAGCAAGTTGTGCAGCTCTGCATCGTAAGGAACATGGAACTCCTAAGGCCCAACCAATCATATGAAACATGCCCGAGGATAGCCAGAGTGCTAACACTGACAATAAACAGAACAATGCCAAACAACAAAGCTTCTCAGTTTCAGCCTCCTCATCAGCTTTTGGAAATCCAGAAAGCTTAGTGTAAGCTCTCTCCCTGGCTTGTAAAGGACAAGTCTGCAGTTTGCTGGAGGTATGCATAAAAAGACACTGGGAATTTAGATTAGACTGGATTTTAGTAGCTGCTGTATTGAGCAATGAAATCTTGACTGAAGTAAAAAGCCCTCATCCTCAATGGACATAATCGACTCTTCCTTTACGGACTATGTTAAGAACAGATATGAAATGGGAAGAGGACAATGAAGGAACAGGTTAGCATTATCTGCATATTAGCATGAGATATAATGTGAAAACTGCCTCAATTTGAGAAATTGCCAAAACTGATTCAACAGCAAGAATGTGCTGTATGCTACCACGTACTTGATCTCTTCCTGCAATGCTGTTTGGAAAAGCCGCAACAACAGATATTCCTCTCTTTGATTGGATGCATAGTTATACAGCGTGAAGATGACAGAATCCATGAACTTTGTGGATTTATTTTGAGGCATCTGAAAAATCAGCTTGGCCAAGTACGTTGGGTTAGTCTACAACAACAAGAAAAATTACTTAGTGTGCGTGTCCACACAGGCCAGTGTCACCGAGAACTAGAGTGGCTCAAAACTATAGTATGTAAGCAAAGACTGTGCCAAGACATATAAGCCGCTATGACAAGAGGTTACCAAGCAGCATTTGAAGCTGCTTACCTGAAGTAAGTAGAACAGATGCTGATAAGCTTCCAGCTTTTCTCGCTTCTCTTTGCTTAAAGCTTTCAAACCTCCTCTTTGTTTATTCAACATCATCATGTCAGAGAGCTGTTCCTTGTTCTTCTTGGTAAGTTTTTTGCTATGAGAAACAACATCCTGGAAAGAAAGAATAGGGACAGATTCCACTCTTAAGTATTTTTTTAACAGGCAACACTGGAAAATAGCTGTATCTGAGAACACACTTGTCTTGGACACGGAAAGGTAGGGTCAAGCTATGTGTGGGGCTATTCAAGTGAAGCATAATTTACTATAGCAGCAATTTCTCTGACTCTAGGTACATGTTCTGCTTTGTCCTTGACTTCTTGAACTTATTTGAAACCCCTGAAGGGTTATTATTGCTGCCAAGAGTGACTATCAGAGCTGGAAGCATTCTGAAGATGCTTGAAAATGTTTTCCCTTTTAAACTTGGCTTAAAACCTAAAAAACCCATTTCATACTCAGCTAGCTCACTACCTCTACATACTCCAACAGCAATGGCACTTTTTGCTTAAGGCACCAGCCCCAAAGCTGCAGCCTCCTTTCAAGATTAATTTCACTATACAAGTTGAGATTTTATACTGGGAGGAGCCTAGCGTCATGCTACCCAGGGTGAAATGAAAAGCTGACCAGAACTTCAGCTTGAAGAAAGGGCAGTGCTATATCAGCAATAGTTTGGGGGTTTTTTTGTGAAATTCATCACATCAGCCAAGTAATGGAGGGGGCCTCCTTTAACCAACAAACACCAAGTGGCATAATTGTGTCCCCTGCCTTAAAAATCACTCCCCTCGCTGCAAGCTTGCACCATGTCACCTGATTAACTACAAAGGAGCAATAAAACAGAGTTCTCAAAAGCTTGCAGACACACAATCTGTTGTACTCATTAGGTCAAGATAGTCTGGTGTGTGTTTGTCTTTTTTAGCTTCAGGTCTTGTTTCTTCTCCTCCTACAGTCTTCTTTCTAGGGATACATACTAATTTAGCAGAATGGAATAAACGTACTGGGAGTAAAATCTGCAAGTTTGGGGCAATCTTTTCCACTGGGCCTGAGCAACTACATCCAAGGCCAGGAGCTCTCCATGCTGTATCTACCATGGGGCTCAGTTCAATCTGTAGACAGCCTCCCATCAGCACATATCCTACCTGCAGTGTAATTTTGTTTTTCACTAGCAGCCCAATTTTGATGTCCATGAGATTGAGATCATTTTCCAGTTGCTGATTGGATCGGATCAAGGTTACAACTTCCTCACGCAGTTTCATTAGCTCAAGCTCCTCCTGAAAATCTTGGTCGCTCTGATCAAGCAAGTGGACAAATTTCCGAACCACAGCCATAGGTGGGTTTTCAGCATTAACTAAAAATACACAAGAAAACACCAGGGGGCAGGAAACAGGAATAAATATAGAATCATAGAATAGTAAGGGTTGGAAAGGACCTTAAGATCATCTAGCTCCAACCCCCCTGCCATGGGCAGGGACACCTCGCACTAAACCCTGTCACCCAAGGCTCTGTCCAACCTGGCCTTGAACACCGCCAGGGATGGAGCATCCACAACCTCCCTGGGCAACCCATTCCAGTGCTTCACCACCCTCACTGTAAAGAACTTCTTCCTTATATCTAATCTAAACTTCCCCTGTTTCACTTTGAAGCCATTACCCCTTGTCCTACCACTACAGTCCCTAAGGAAGAGTCCCTCCCCAGCATCCTTATAGGCCCCCTTCAGGTACTGGAAGGCTGCTATGAGGTCTCCACGCAGCCTTCTCTTCTCCAGGCTGAACAGCCCCAACTCTCTCAGCCTGTCTTCATACGGGAGGTGCTCCAGCCCTCTTATCACATCCTCGTGGCCCTCCTCTGGACTCGCTCCAACAGCTCCATGTCCTTTTTATGTTGAGGACACCAGAACTGCACACAGTACTCCAAGTGAGCTCTCACAAGAGCAGAGTAGAGGGGCAGGATCACCTCCTTCGACCTGCTGGTCACGCTTCTTTTGATGCAGCCCAGGATACGGTTGGCTTTCTGGGCTGCAAGCGCACACTGAAGCCGGCTCATGTTAAGCTTCTCATCAACCAACACCCCCAAGTCCTTCTCTGCAGGGCTGCTCTGAATCTCTTCTCCGCCCAACCTGTAGCAGTGCCTGGGATTGCCCCGACCCAGGTGTAGGACCTTGCACTTGGCTTGGTTAAACTTCACGAGGTTGGCATCGGTCCACCTCACAAGCGTGTCAAGGTCCCTCTGGATGGCATCCCTTCCCTCCAGCGTATCAACCGAACCACACAGCTTGGTGTCGTCAGCAAACTTGCTGAGGGCACACTCAATCCCACTGTCCACATCGCCGACAAAGATGTTGAACAGGACCGGTCCCAACACCGATCCCTGAGGGACACCACTCGTTACAGGTTTCCAACTGGACATCGAGCCATTTACCGCAACTCTTTGTATGCGGCCATCGAGCCAGTTCCTTATCCACCGAGTGGTCCATCTATCAAATTGATGTCTCTCCAATTTAGAGACAAGGATGTCATGTGGGACAGTGTCGAACGCAATATATGCCTTTCTATGTTTAAACAGCACACTAAGGAGCAGACAGAGTAAAATAAGCACCACCATGTCTAAACAGATTTTGACATTTTGAATTTGTTTTGAGTAAATCACAAGAGAAGCAAACAGTAAAGAATGAAGTCAGTATCAGCCTAGAGTAGTCCACACAGCCAAAGTTAACTCCAAAACTATGGTTCTATTTTTCAGCAGCAAAAGCAGCAGCTGGAATCAGGTTTTCCATCAGCCTCCAGAACCACCTACTCTCCATACTGCCCTATGAACTTCATCCCAATCACTCTTCAAAACTGTCTTGATACTACAGATCACACTAGCAACATCCCTTGCATATAGAGATTTGAGGCGTGTAAGTTTTATCCTCTAGGCAATACTCACTGAGGGTTTTGTAGTCTTCTCGTGCTTTATTTGCTCGGATAAAGGCTTGAATTTTTATAACATCATTTATCTAGGATTGAAAAGAAAAGAAAAAGCATTTGACTTCATTCTGGAAATAGTACAAGTGTCAGGTACTGAATTAATTTAACAAGAGAGCCTCCTACATGGTTTCTGAAATACTGCAGACGATCTCTGTAACGTCTTCTGGCTTGATACATCCTGGTCATTGATTGAATCTGTAGAAGGGTAACCAAGACACTCAGATAAAAACCTTTCCTACAAAAGTCCACTTCCCAAACGGTTTACCAAAAAGGTCGACAGGTAAGGTTTCTCTACCTTCACTACTTGGTCCTTTTGTGCTCGCAGGTAATCCAAACGGATTTGATATGCCCTCCTCTGCTTGTAGCCACGCCACTGGGACTGAAAACAGAAAATCAGTGCACTGACTTTACTTTTCTAATTAAAGAGAAGTAATTACAAATCTGAGCTTCTTTTTGCTCCTCAGCTTCTGACTGTTGTACATGGGAATCATGAGTTTGATGCTGCTGCTGGTGAAAAGAGTGATGTATCATTATAAGGCTTGGGAACAGACTCACTGCTACCAATTCTTGCGAAAGAAATTAGGCAAGGGGTTGGACTACATTTAATAAGCCAGGAGTGGTTTTGGGGGTTTTGTTGTGGTTTGGTTGTTTTTTCCCCCAAATATATATGCAGAGCAAATGCTCCTTAGGCAGAAACAAACACACATATACTACTCAAACGATAAAGGGATACAGGGTGCAAAGCATGGCTTTCGCTTGCACACATTTCGTTTACAACACCAGAGAAAGATTTTTTCATTTTTCTCCTGTAAATGCGCCCAACCTCATGCTGAATTTTCCCACCATGTCTTTTAGGTCCTCAATCCTCCAAATCCCTGGACAAATTTGAAGAGAAGAATAATCTTACTCAGGAATACCGAAAACCATGTTGTTTCTCTTCAACTCATGAGGAATCATGGCAGTAACTTATCACACAGTATTATTACATAAAGACATAGGACACACTTCATGTTGCCTTATGCCCAAAACACAGAATCTGATAATAAAATAATAGGTACAGCTTCCTCGAGTAAGGTTTTTTTCTCTCTAATTCTGCCTCAGAAGACTCTGTTGATTGTGTATTACATTGAAAAGTAAATAATATACAAAAACTCCTTGGTAGAAGGAAATGCCTTCAGATAATTTGCAAAATGAGGCAAAAACGATTGTGTGCTTTAACTGTTTGAATTGAACAAAAACCGTCAATAAGCTTGTGTGTAGAAAACAATTGCCAAGAACAAGTTTCAAACATAATTAAAGGATATCACTACCTGAATGCAAGTGATTGCTGGGACTTGCTTCTTCAAAAAGTTCATTCTTGAGTGGAATTCCTGGCGAACAAGGTATCCTCGGCAGCAAGCCTGAAGTTTTGTTATCAGGTTCTCATTGGCCAGCCACAACTGCTCTCGGTTGTATGCCGCAGTGACTCCAGATATGGTGCTCTGGATTTATGTTACAGAATCATAGAATAGATAGGGTTGGAAAGGACCTTAAGATCATCTAGTTCCAACTCCCCTGCCATGGGCAGGGACACCTCGCACTAAACCATGTCACCCAATGGAGATTGGTGACCCAATGGAAATTGATCAGCTTTCCGTATTGTGCTTAAGAGAAACTTCAAAGTTGACTTTCAATGAGCAGCAACACCATGGTCCTGTACCCTTTTACCAACAGGACAAATTTTTCTGAAATGGGACAAGGAGTTTTAACACACACAATCTGATGATGCTCAGTGAAATAAATGAGTTGCTAAGTTTAAGATGACTATGGTGTTGAAGCATTCTCTCTTAGAAGTGCATTAAGGAAGGGAATGGTACGGACATCAACTTTTCAGAAAAAAAGCGTATGTTATCTGCCCTACCTGTATCTCCTCCCGTGACAGCTGCGTGTCATTTTGCACAAATTCTGCTGGTTCATCCCATCCTCCCTCTTTGGTCCGCAGGTTATGATAATAATGATAGCCTCCTCTCACCCAGTGTTTCACCCATTCACTGCCATTGCCCCCTAAGAGCAGAAACTGCAGTTTAAGTCTCAAAACGAGACAAGTGTCTTATCTTTCCTGCATACAAACATTACAATTAGGAAATCCACATACACAGATACTCTTTCCTCCATGCAAGAGAAGGAATGTTTCAGAGTCCCTAATGACCTCATATGAGAACTACCTAAACACAGTTCTACAAGTGGAGAATGTTCTACTATTCACCTTTTTTGGTTTTTTTAACCTTAGTTCACAAAGCATCTACAATTGCCACCCGTAACACAAGACTTCTTCCCAGAGGCTTTTTTACCTCTGGTTCCGATTCCACATGCAATAATCTTGAAATTATTTCACTAACAGCTACTTGAGGTTTACCTGTTACCATTTTTCTTCTCTTGACTTCTGACAGCTCTCGCTGATACGTCTCAGCACATTCTGGAGTGACTCCATATAGCCCAACATCCAGTGAACGCAAGGCACTGAGAGTCTGGCTAACATCACCATGGCCTACTGCTTCATTAATGGCCAGAATTCCTAAGGAGACTTTGATAACACAAGGAAGCAGGTTATCTTGGCATTCAGGGGCTCAGCGATGCATAGCAACACAGAACAACAAAACAGAGTAAGGCAATATGAACACATACTTACAGTTGATGTGTGTATATACAGAAACATTTAATTGTATATAAATACAAAATATAAATACAATCAGGCAACTTGCAGTAGCACAGAGAAAGGCCTCTTCAGTAAGAAGCATCCAACCACACGTGGTACTGCAACTGACAGCACGTAACCTGAGTCCCGGTACAGTGCTGATTAACCACCACTATTTCTCAGCAACACACAATGCTTTAAACTCTACTCTGACATCTGGTTAAGGCAGAACCAGTCACAACTCAAAAGGGGACTTTTTAACAAGTAGTACTATCCATCCCTAGCGAAGAAAGCAGGGAGCAGTTTGTAAGCAAGTCAAAACCCTGATTGAGAAAAGACGGGGCAGAGGAGCAGAAAAATCATAATGCATCATTGAGGTGCTTCTTCAGAACTGCAAGTCAGATACAGACATATCTGCACAGGTATTGCACTGACATGATGAACATGAAATACAGTCATTTTCAGCACTAGGTAAGGCTGCAAAAAAAAGTCTGTTCATAGATAGGTAGGTAGGTAAGGGTATTTGAAGATCTCCTTCAGGCTTAAGGGCACATTCTTTAATCCTGCTTTTGACCAAATGCTCCCTGGCATGACATTCAAGCTGCTGCCTTCTCAAAGTGCTTGGTGGGTGGGAAAATGGTGAAAAAATTGCAGTGGTGCTGCTGGGCACAGTGAAACGAACAGGTAAAGCTCTGCCTGACACCCCCTGCTTTTTTTATTTTATTTTCGGGTTTTTTTGGTTTTGTTTTGGGTTTTTTTGGCAGTTGACAGGGGAATTCACTGACCAAATCACATCATTAAAGACAACTGAACAAGGCCGTGGAATTGAACAACCTCATTGTCTTTCCTTACAAAGCTTTTTGTGAGCCTGGTGATTCTTCTCTTTTTTTAAACATCAACAAATAAAGAATACAAATGGACAAGGCACAAACATAAAAGCAAGCTTATTTCTGCACCAGCAGAGCAAGGACTTGAGGAATCAACTGTGCCAGAAACTCTACATACTAAGGACTCATGTTGGAGGGCAATCTAGTCCAATCCCACTCTCAAACCTTGGCTAACCTCAGGACCTTGTCTGACCATGTTTGCAAAAGCTCAAAGACAGATTCCACAGTGTCTTTAGACAACCTGTTTCAGAAGGTACCAGGCTCAGATTAAACTTTTCAGTTTCCAGTACGATTGCCTACTCAAAATCAGAAGGGACTGACTGTTCATCTTTAGATAACTTTAAGTATCAGTCTGACATCAAATTAGAAGTTTTGGAAGTGGAAAATAAAACATTTTATCAGCACACCAGGGATGAAAAAAAGAGAATCAAGAAAAATATAAGGCGATTGTAAAGAGAGAAAACAACCAAATTACTAATACTGTATAAAGCAAAACAAGCAGACAGGTGCCAATGTTAAATATAATGGAAAACTAAGAGATTTAGATCAAATGCAGAAAGAACAATGTAATATTAAAAAAAGAAAAAAAGGTATTAAAACAAGCGCTCTGAAACACGCGGTACCCAGCAAACAAACAGCATATGCAGACAACAGGCCATTAGAATATTATAAGACGACTCTAAAAACTGTCACGTTTTGTTAAAGAGAAAGCTTCTGCCAGGAAAACAAAACAGCAAAAGCACCCCAACAGCAGCAAGTTAAGCAAACAGCAGTAACTACTTCACTGATTCTAGAGAAAGAAAAGACATCATTACAAATACTGGGATGTAACAATGGGTGGGCCAGTCCACATGCAAACTGTGCTAAGGAGCAAAGGTGGATGTCACTGACGTTTATTATTGTCTGTATTCGAAAAGATGCGAGGTAGTCTAGAAATACTTAATAGAACCAAAATAAAAGGACGCCACACAAACAAAAGACAATGCGCACCAGAAAACACCATTTAAATGGTGAGCTTTCTCATACCTAACTATCCACCCACAGTCACACACGATTAGTTGCAAATGACCAACAATTTGATAGAGATTTGTCTCATGAGATAACACTGTCATACGCAAAGCCGGAAAAATAGCATATCCCCCCAAAAGATAAGAAATTTAATATTTGAAGAATGTGACATTCACTCTTCAAACAAGAATTGCTACACCAGAAGAACCTAAATGCCTTTGATCTCCTTTGACACATTTACATGACATTTCTAGCTCCCAACCTTTCCTTAAGTAACCAGCATTTGGTTGATAATGGGGATTAATTGCAGTATTGTACAACAATACTTACATCTCTCAGACTCCTCTGTGTCCTTGTTAGCCCCATGAATCCCCTCCTGAATTTCATCTAGCCAAAGTACAGCTGTTTCATCCTGTGTTTCCTGAAGAGAACATGAGAAAAATATACACAGCATGAAGAAAAAGATATCATCATTTTTGCAAAGCAAAATAACCCGTACTGAACAATAGCCACTATAGTAGTTTTCCATATCAAAAGAAGTAAGAAACATTTCAGTGTTTCTAGTTGACTCCAGCACAAGGACACCATGTGTATTTGTGACTAGCAGAGACTACTAGGGCGTTACTAAACTCAATACCTCCTCCCAGTCAGAAACTCCTTTCAGGAAACAGAACAAAGAACAAATTCTGTCAACAAGAATCACTGTGACAAGCATAGAGAACACAAGGTCAAGACTCTGTACCAGTTAGTCCTAAAGCCCTAGGTGCTAAGAGGACATGACTTTCCAGGAACACGAGTTAGGCCTTCAGCAGAACATGGCTACAAAGAGTTCTTGGAACAAAAAGCTGCTGATGCACATCTATGTGTGGAAGCTAAAAACCCACAGGTAATTTATGACACATCAGACTGTTCTTGTCCCTGTCCACTGAAGTTCACAAGCCCTACAGAAACTAACAACCAAAAAGCGCTGTACATATGATGCCTGCATTTACATGCACAACAGCCAAAGCCACGTTTTAAGTCTTTGTGTTAACAGATTGTTCATCAAGGAGCAGTTATCACACAGTATGCTGTATTTTGGCTGGGATTTCAAGAAATCATAGAATCAAGGAATGGTTTGGGTTGGAAGGGACCTTAAAGCTCATCCAGTTCCAAGCCCCTGCCACGGGCAGGGACACCTTCCACTAGACCAGACTGCTCAAAGACCCATCAACCTGGCCTTGAACCTTGACTGCACCACACAGCTTGGTGTCATCAGCAAACTTGCTGAGGGTGCTTGATCCCACCATCCATGTCACTGACAAAGATGTTAAACATCAGCCAGTCCCAATGCTGACTCCTAAAGAAGACCACTCATCACAGAACTCCACTTGAACATCGAGCTGTTGACCACAACTCTGACTACAATTGTCCAGCCAATTCTTTATCCACTGAATGGTCCATCCATCAAATCCATGCCTCTCCAGTTTAGAGACAAGGATGCCATGTGAGACAGTGTCAAATGCCTTGCACAAGTCCAGGCAGATGACGCAGTCGCTCTTCCCTTATCCATCCTTACAATGCTGTGGCCCCACTGTAGAAGGCCACCAAATTTGTCAGGCACAATTTGCCCTTCGTGAAGCCATGATGGCTGTTGCTAATCACCCCCCTTATTGTCCATGTGCCTTAGCACAGTTTCCAGGAGGATCTGCTCCACGATCTTGCCAGGCACTGAGGTGAGACTGACCGGCCTGTAGTTCCCTGGGTCTTCCTTGTTTCTCTTTTGAAAAGTGGGGGTTATATGTCCCCTTTTCCAGTCAGCAGGAACTTCAGACAGCCACGACTTCTCACATATGGTGGACAATGGCTTGGCAACTTTATCCTCCCCCAGGACCCGCGGATGCATCTCATCAGGTCCCAGGGACTTGAGCACCTTCAGGTTCCTCAGATGGTCTCAAACCTGATCTTCTCCTACTGCCAGCAGTTCTTCATTCTCCCAGTCCTTGCCATGCCTTCTGCGACTTGGGCAGCGGCCGGAGCTTTTGCTGGTGAAGACCAAGGCAAAAAAAGTCACCAAGTGCCTTGGCCTTCTCCATGTCCCAGGTAACCAGGTCTCCCGTTTCCTTAGAGAGGAAAAGAACTTCCAGGAACCTCCTGGATTGCTTGTGCCCTGCCGTACTGTCCCTCCAACAGATATAAGGGTGTTTCAAGTGCCCCATGAGGACCAGGGCCTACGAACGTGGGGCTGCTCCTATCTGTCTATAGAGGGCTTCATCCACTCGGTCTTCCTGGTTGGGTGGCCCGTAGCAGACCCCCACTGTAATTTCCCCTGTCCCTGCACTCCCTTTAATGCTGATCCATAAGCTCTTGGTTGGCTCCTCATCCCTCCCCAGGCAAAGCTCTGCGCACTCCAGCTGGGCACTGACATAGAGAGCAACACCCCCTCCCTGTCTCCCCAGCCTGTGTTTCTTGAGGACCCTGTATCTTTCCATTCCAACACTCCAATCATAGGAGGCTTCCCACCACATCTCCATGATGCCAATGATATCACAGCTCCTCAGGTGCGCACACATCTCCAACTCCTCTTTTTTTTTTCTACATGCAGTGGCATGGAGGCATTTCAGTCAGGCCCCTGACGATGCTGGCTTACCAGCTGGAGGTCCTTTTTGCTGCTCTTCAGGTGCAATTCTGCTGACTCCTTTGCTGTGATCTCCCTCCAGGCATCTCCTGCTGGCACTAGCATTAAACTGGTAGGAGTGGGATGGACTGAGGTTCCCCCACCCCAGCAAATATAGTTTAAAGCCTTCTTCACCAGGTTGGGAAGCCTGGACCAAAGACACTCTTCCCTTTCTCTGACAGGTGGACCCCATCCAGCCCCCAGGTTTCTCAAAGCAAGTTCCATGGTTTAAGTAGCCGAACCCCTGGCTGCAGTACCAGTCCCAAAACCATTCGTTAATTCGCCAGATAAATGTTACATCCAGAAATTTAAGAAGAGGAAAGAGACAAGTATTTATCAAGTCCCAAAATATAGATAAAGAACAATGGTCCAGCAGTTGCCAAGCATAGCTTCTCCCCACCCACCACTGCTTCCTGTAGCTAACTACTCAAAGAAACGCTAAGATGCAACTGCTACCCCTCTAACAACTCTCATCATACAAACAGAACACAGGAAACATTTACTTCTGGTATAGAAGAACAATCACACTGCACAAAAGAGGCACTATTTACAGCATCCAAGAGCTTTAGGGCCAGACCGAAAATGAACATTTCTTACAGGCCCTCCATGTTTCCACCACTGGCTTGGCAGGTCCAAAACCAACGTGCTTAGTGATATTTCAGTCAATGGACTAACATGTCTTTCACAGGCAGATTTCATCTGAAAGCCCAGACTGTCCCACTAGAGTACCAGCAACAGCTAAATCCCTGTCCAGGGAGTGGAGGAGAATATCAAAGAAACAACTTCCTCTATTATCATCTCTACCAGCAGAAGTCAATCCAAAGACTACTGAAACCACAGTCTGTTTTCTCTACAGATTTACTGGTGCAGGCTTCCCAGAAAGTACACCCAATGTAACATACTATAGGGTCTATGTTTTCTCTCTCTCCATGATATGAGAAACATGCATCACAGCACTCTATGTTCACATAAGCAACTGAGTAATATCCATGTGGTGAACTACAATCCCTCTCAGGACCAAGGTACAGAAATCACCAGTTAGTAACAGTTGGCTTCAGATAGCGACTATTTCCCCCACAGCATTACTTTATAATATGATCTTTCCATTTGTGAAATTACTGCTATGCTGCTGGGAGAAGCTGTAAACTGAACATATGACTAAATAAGGTAATTTCACACCAACTGAGAGGTTACCAGCAGGCCTGGCACAAGCTTACATGCACACTAAAAAGAATTCATTATTTGATTCTGACTCAGTGGGAGGAAATGCTTCAGCACAAAATGCGTTCCTGAGGAACATTAACCCTTTCAGGGCCCTTGGGGAAGTTGCTTAATGATTTTAATCAGAAATGTGTATGGTTTTCAGCTATTGCCATCACATGGGTTTACCTTTAGTCAAAAAACAAGCGCACAAACAAACGAACCTGTGTTCAACACAATCTAAATCTTAGTCAATATGTGAAATTCTGCATTGGTATAGAGCAATGAGCTCCATAGCCAGGAGTCAAAAAAACCCCACAACAAATCCAACACTCAAGCCACTGGAAGCAGAGACACCTGCTACTTCTTTGTAAATAAAGAGATGGGGGAGGGAGGGGGGGGGAATCTGTATCCCACCCACACTACTCAAAACTCAGTTGTGTACACATGCACTCTCTCATCCTCCTTCCTAAATCCATAAGATGAAACACTCTCTTCCTCTCCCTATCTTCACCTTCATATTTAGTCAGCTAGTGAAAGCAGCAACTATGTACAAGTAGGTAGAAGTCCTTGGAAAATAAGGCAACTACTGCTCAAAAAATCATTAGCAATAAAAGTATCACCAGGTGAACAACAGACATCAGTATTCATTTTGCAAGTAGCATGTATTTTAATTTCTTTTTTCTAATTTTTCACTTACCAGGTTTTTCCATTTTTGGAAATTTTCTCTTTGTTGTATAGAACTATGACAACATTTAAAAAAGAAAAGGAAAAAAAATACGAAACAACTTAAGCTTGCAGGAAACTTACATTCAGAAGTTCAGAAGACCTGGAATGAACATGGTCTCCTTGCAAAAACAGATGAGATACCCATCTCATTTGTGGAGAAATACTGTATCTCATTCTGGACCAGAGATTAGCTGTAGCAAGCCATCTCATGCAGTTAATATCTACATCTAGATATTATATCATATAATATCACGTGGTTAATAACTACAGAGAGAGGTATCTCTGTAGTTCATGAAGATTCATAGAGTCTGGCTGCAAATCTCCTTCTCTAGTACAGAAAGATCCAAAGTGACTGCATAAGATCAATTGATGGTATGCAGAATGCCCAGCTCTCCACTTTCAGTTTTGATTCCTGGTTTTCAGGACCAGTAATAAGCCCATTACACAGATGTAAAAGTTTTTTGAGAGGGGCACTTCATTGAGCTCACCTGTGCTTTCTCTCTCTTGGCTCGAAGTAGCGTATCCTGGTAATGCTGTGCAACCTTTGGGGTTACACCCTCCAATTTTGCTGCAGGAATCTGTAATGCCTGAATAGTCTTTCTGGTGTCCCCTTCATCCAGAGCTTCATTGATAAGACCAATGGCCAAAATCCCTAAGGAGGAAGGCATACGGGAAAAAATACAAAGTTCTGGTTTTGGGCAACAATAGTCATAAGCACTGCTTTGGAAGAAAAGTGCAGCTGAGAACTGCAGTATTTTTAACAGAACATATTATTTACTAGTAAAGAAAGAAAGACTATTTCTCCATCTTAAAGTACTCACAATGCCTGAGCACTACAATTGGAAGAAAAAAAAAAAAAAAAAAAGAAAATACTAAATGCAGGGACGGAATTGAGCCCTCAGACATCCAGCTGAGAGACCGTAGAAGAGCATTATCCAAACCTAAATGGCCAGAGTTCATAGGTTACAGTTTTCCAAGGTTGTGGCTTCTCTAGAAAGAATCTTTGCATGAAGCTAAAGATCTGCATGGAACGCCATTTAAAAATACAGTAGCTTCATATTTTGGAAAACTCTTTTATTAAACATATGTAGTATTAGCTGTATTATCAGAGATGTGAATACTATTCAAGTACAGTAAAATTTACCATCTAGCTAAATAAACAGAAGTATCTTTTAGCTAGCTAAATGCAAACAGAGTCTACATCATACGTGCCCTACCTACAGCAACCATCTCCTGCGAATCACAAAATAACTTGGGTTGAGATGGACGCTAGAGGTAATCTGATTCAATTCCGTGCTTAAAAGAAGTATCAATACAAATCATGGATCAATCAGCATAGAACAGATCTTTTAGACAAAAGAAAGGAAGGAGCTCAGTTAATGTACCCAAAGATCGTGACTTTTTCTTCTATGCAGGAAGGAATCACGAAAGTTTATACAAAAAAATGGAACATCTTAGGGAAGAGATGGTATTTGGATAGAGATTAGGGAAAAATATATGTTGAAGACACTAAGAACCAGGATCACTAAAGTGATAGCATGGCTTTTGCCAAAGAGCAGATATGAAACTGACATTGGAAGGGGCACAGAATTTAAGCAGTAATTCTCTCTGACTAGTTTGGTAAATGGGCCTGACAAGACTACTCCATGGAACAACAATATCTTACAGATCCTCACTACAAAGCATTTTTAAATTTTAAACTACTAACAAGGATAGAGGAAATGAAAATATACGCTTGTATGCCTTGAGGACCTTCTCAGACTAATTTAACTTACGAACAACAGATAAAACATTTCCTTGCATAAGGAAGCAGACCAAAGAATTAAGAAATTCCCTGTGAGAACAGATGATCTTATAACAGATTTTAAGCTTTTTTTTTTTTTTTTTTTTAAACAGGATAAGGAGTGTTATAAAGAATCAGGGTGTTGGGACTATGTGAACTTTCAGACTTCTGCTGTGACCTCTTACGTAGAAAAGACACTATGAAGCTGGCATCTTGGTGCGTGTGCACACACTGGTGGGGGTCTGTGTTTGTGTGGTTTCAACAAACCTGCTCACGTGACCCAAACAGGAAACCTGGTGTCTATTCTGAGATCCAGGAACCAAGTTAATCAAGATAGCAGGCTCTTGAATCAAAACACAACTGTTGCTATAGCATAAGCTCTTTTCAAGGAGAAACACAACTCACCAACTACGCCCAAGAAGTGGCAGAAGACACCTGTCTCAGTGTAAACATGAACTTTATTATCACTTCCACATTTGTGACAAATCTCTCCCCTCGAAGGATGCAAGGCTTTGAGCTAAATATGACAAGGATGGCTTAAAAGTAAATGTCACACTACATGGACATGCAGGATGTTTTCACTTCTGTTCATTATGATGAACAGATCCCTTAGTAATCAGAAATAAAATTAATAGAAAATTATGATCCCTTAGTAATCAGAAATAAAATTAATAGAAAATTAAATCGCCTGATACAGAACCTCACAAGAATCTACCTAAGAATAAGTTTGCTTAACTGTGCTATTTTCAAGGACTCCGCTACCTCCACTCTGGATTTTAAGTCAACTAATACCATCTTAGAGAAAGGAGAATTATTTCAATTTTCCATTTTGCTAAAATTTTCATCTTTATGCTCAATCCCAGTCTTTTATCACTGCTAAAAGACACTTAGCAACAAAAATACTACAAAAAAAAAAAAACAAACCCAGAAAAAAAGGCATAACTAGAAGCAGCATAGAACATAAATTGACACCCACTGACATCTCTCAGCTTGCATAAGGCTCCGTGAGTATGTAAGTTTTGGTACTCACACCTGCTGTATTCACTTCTATGGGGTTTTGCATATTTTCCGATCAGGGATTTTTTTTTTTTGCACTTTAGCCGTATTTTGCATTAGAAGGCAACAGGTATGCAGGCATATTCTTCTTCTACTGGTCAGAAAGTCAGTTATCAGTCACTTCAGCTTTCATAGATACCAGGTTTAACAACCAGTCGTCACACATAGTGCTAAAAACAGGAAATAAAAGCTTCTAATTTCCTGATGTAACTAACTCTAAGCAAAGTAATTACCCTCTTAAAAGATCAGGCCTATCCATTTCAACTACCATTTCACATTGGAGTCCCAGTATCTGAAATTTAGAATTTGAATGGCATCAAACTGATGAGATAATTTAGTGTTCTTTGAAAAGAGAAAAATCTGTATCAAATGCTTTAAGCAAAAACATTTGAATACATAACTGTTGAACACACAGCATCTCAGAATAAACTTTTTTGTGCATCTTTGTTGATTTATCAACTGAATCAAAGTAACTGCAAAAGGCTATTTCTTTGATGCAATAATTGCACTACTGATCTTCAAAGAAGCTTTAATTTGGAAGTAGTGTTAACTACTTTAACTCCTGTTACAGCCAGGAGTTAAAGGACTGAGAACAAGACCTGGAAATAAACTCATCTCTCTGTAGAAATGCATCTGACAGACCATTCCACATAAGAGTCATCAACACAAAGATGGATGGCTTATTGTGCATCCGCAAGTCAGATTACCCACAGATAAGAGTAGGGGTGTATCCTGGCCTGAGTCTGTGGAACTCCCACTAAATACTGGAAAGGTAAAAAGGCCAAAGCACATTCAAAAGGATTAAAAAGGAGAAAAGGAACACCTGAACAGGGCAGAGACTGCAGCCAAAGACAGAACAAGGCTTCAAGAAAAGTAACTTCTACCAAAGTAAATCTGGAAGGACGATGGAGTACTCCAATTCTGGGCTGCAGTTCAGTTACAGATTTTGGTAATACTGGTTTTTGTTAAATTTGAGGGATTGAAGCAAAATTAGAAAATATTCTAGACTAATCCTAGATACTGATGGCAGACAACACATTTTGTTATGCAAATAGGGTTGAAATTTGCATTGGAAGAATTAATAAACTGTTTGGAGATACTGATTTCAATATCACAAATACTCCTGGACTGCCTCATCTCTCCTTCAACAGCCCTGCTATCAGGCCTTCTTGCTCACAACAACGAACTTCCTAGGCATCTAGTGTATGACACAATTACAGGTCAATCAACATCCTTTTGAACTGACACACCTAATTTTAGCACTCCTTATGAGCCAGGATCAGTCTAGCATGAACTGAGCAGAAAAACTTACTTTCATGTTCTTCATGCACAACTATGTTCACACGATCAATACATGACTGGATATCATTCCATGTGATAAATTCACTTCCTTCTGCATGTGTTTGAGCTTTCAGCTTCATCAAATCATCGATGTATCTGTCAAAGAACAAAAAGAACAAAACCCAAAACCAAAAAACATCACATTGCCACAAGCTGGCCAGGGAACACATAAGAGAGCATAAGAATTGTACACAAAGTGGAAGATGTAACATGGGGGTTGAAAGTGAAACAAAAAGGGGGAAGAAGAGAAAGAAGAAAGGCTGTGTGCAGGATGGGCAACCCAAATGTGAAATAGGTTCAAATAGGCAAATTGACAAAAGCACTAAAACACCGAATGAGGATCCCGAGGGGTAAGCTGGTGTAGTGTTAGTGACAACCTAATGGTATCACAATATGGCTTTAATGTGAAATCCACGAGAAAGTGTTTAGGGAAAGTACAGAAATCAGACCAGTAAGAAACAGTAACCGCAAAAAGAAGATGCAAGAGACAATGGAGATTAAATCAATACTGTAATAAATAACACAGAACATAAAGCTTAAAAGGAAAAAAAAAAAATAAAAATTAAGAAGTCACAGAATATAAGCAACATCAAGGACAGACATGATTCTTTGAAATATCCACCTCTGAAAGTTCTCATCCTCAATGTTTGTAAGCCCTGTGACAGGACTGCTCAGTTGTTTCCACACTGTATTCACATCCCCTGAATCCAAAGCCCTATTAATCAGGGCCACAGAAGACAGCATCTCTACAGCAACAGATAATTCTGGATGGATGAGGTTACCCTGCATACAAAGAGGACAAGACATTAATTCCACTCACTCTTTACAAACTATTGCTGCACATGGACACATAATAGTTGTCAGAATAGACAACAAAGCAAAGGGACAACCTTCACGACACAGAAGTAGAAAGATGAGTATCATGAACAAAGCTAGAACAACAAGGAAGAGATTAAAGCAGAAACTTATAGGGCCAAGTAGTTCAAGATTTAGGCATTAAGCTTCACATCAGAACAGACTGAACACCAAAGCAGCTCTATGAAGACTCAAGTCAGGTTTGTTCCAGAGAATGCATTTTACAAGACAGACAAGGTAGATGCAATGACCCATATCAACTTCCAGAACCAAGAGAGAAAGTCGTACTTACTTCAGGGCTCTGTTGCTGCAAGGTGGCCAGCTCTCTTTGGTAAAGATCTGCAGCAAATGTATAAACCTCTGGTAACTGGGCATCTGGATTCATCAGTTCTGCCACAGTCTTCTCAGCATCACCCATTCGAATAGCAGAATTAATTTTGGCTACCGCTGCCAGCCCTAGAAGTTCAAAGAGGTAGCAAAAAGAATGAGGAAGACCAACAGTTGAGTCTCCAGCACTTTTATTCTACTCAATAATCAGATACCTAACAAGAAAAAGAATAATTCCCTTAGCTGCAGGAAATGAGTGAAGCTTTCTGATCCACACTTTCCCAGTTAGTCTTCCATTACTGCAAACAAATGAAATACATAATGTCTTCTCTAAAATAACATTCATGTTTGAAACCAGTTCACCTTTTTGCCTGATAATCAAAGGATTGTTTCACCATTTCAGTCTTCTGATAATAAGAAGCCTCATAATTGCAGATTATTGGATGGATGGATGAATAGTACCAACTTTTTCTTCCTATCTACGTCTATCCTGTGTCTATCCTGCTCAAGGCAGTAACAGGCCCTCTTTAGCAGGTACACACTGGCTAACTTCAAAATAGTGCAAGTAGGTAAACAAATGCTGAGTTCCATGCTGAAAATGTAAGGAACATCAAAGGTAGCCTCCTAGTTATTAAGCATTCACTATTTTCCTCTTGTATTGTAAACCCTCTCTCCTCAGATCCCCTAGCAGACTCCTTTCTACCTATTACAAATGGAACTAATTGCTCCTGCACAGCCAGAACTGAACATTCTTCTCCAGAAAAGAGCTCTGCATGGTGTCAGAAGCATTCATCAAAAAACATCCAGCCATCATGATCTGCATTTTGTTTGCTACCTGATACTTAGAAACAGTTAAAAGCTCTGTAGCTCAAACCAAGGAAGACTTATGTTAATAGTCAGCTTTCACACCCTGTGGAACATTCCAGATGTCCTTCACAGATCCACAGCACAAAAACTCACACAAGCATTCCAGAAAAAGAGATTATTTAAAGTGGATGCAAAAGTTCCGTGTTTCTTGATATTACAACTTATGTGCTGTTATTGCCAGGTGTACTGTTAAGAGCTGGATAAAAGAAACTACAAATAATCAGGGCAACCATCTCTCCCTAGCGCTCTTAGCAGCCGTTAAGTGCTTAAAGAACATCCATAACTGTTTGAGAGAGACCTCACATATGCCCACACAGACCCAAATACTGTGCTGTCTCATCCTTTTAATCACATTCATGGTCACTTTGCTGCAAGAATTTCTGCTGATCCTTACTTTGCTGATATTGTTGTGCTGCCTTGTTAGCAGCATCCACTCCCAATTGCAACTCTTCCTTCTGCAGAGGACCTGGAAGGCCAGCCTGAGAAAAACGAAACAAAACAGAAAGTGGGAGGGTGAAATGCTCTCAGCTTATTCACCTCAATCGGCTCAAGAAAAAAAAAAAAAAAAAAAAACAGTTTATCCTTAAAACACTCTAATACACATAGCTTCTGGAAACAGTGCCACATACTTCAGGAAGACGGAAACTACTCACCGGATTCTCAGTTCACATGCTGAAAGACCACATGTACAACCTGATCCCCTTTACTGCTTTAGAAGTGCAGTTCCATGAACACAGCAATTAACAGCAAGACCCAGCATCCAAAATTATATAAGATACAATATAAAATATTTAAGGCAAAGGGGACAATTTAATGGGAAAAGACTCCCTGTATGTGAGCTGCCTACCTCCTGTTTCTGTTGTCTATCACTCAAAAACTGCTTGAAATACCAGTCACAATTTTCTCGTAGCAATCCTCGGAGCCCAAGGGCTGGTGTTGCCAAAGCTTCATACAGTGCCAATGCATCTCCTCGTTCCAAAGCTAGGTCAATCTTTGATATTGCTGCATGTGCTAGCAACAATAAAGCAGAGTTTTCAGAGAAACAGTAAATGAGGAAGTCCCATGTTTTATATAACCTACTGCTCAGAAAGAAACACTCTTTAGACCTGATACATAGCAAGTTATGTATGCAATCCAAACAGAAGACTTCCAAAGTCAATTGCAAAGTAGTACTTGAAGAAGAGGCTTAAAGTTGGAAATAGCATGCATTACTCAAGACAACAAACAGGGGCCCAGTGTCATGGACAGTCCATTAACTAAAAGGAAGCACAAGAGAAGTCAAAATTAATTCAGCCTAGAACTATGTACTGAAGAAAGAAGAAAGAAAAAGAAAACAGACGAAAACCACCCCCAAACCCCCACAAAACCAGGGGAGCTGCCTTCCACTTTTGTCAGCATTACAGAAAGCGAGGACAAGCACAGATATCACTTTTAAGTACTCTCTTAATTCATACTATTACTTTAGCATGATACTTACTATTCACTTTATTGACGTTTCCCTGTATCTCAGCTTGAGTCAGGAGTTCTTCATACACATCTCTCTCTCTCTCCAAGTTTTCTGAGGCGATCTGAAGATGAAATACAAACTAATCAGTGTTTCTACAGTTTTGTTGGATGTCACAGATCTTCTCATTGAAAAGGCCAGGGGGGATACTGTGTATCTATATAGAGCCGTGATAGGTCATAGATAGGCTACCTCTACACGTGCAAAAAGAACGTCTAGAAGCAAATAAATATGAAGTAAGTATACTCTGATACAGACAGTTCAGAAACACCTTATTTCAATGTATTTGCTCTCTATGAACCCACAGTAGAGCTCCAGAACATAGAAAGCAGTACACGTAGCTAAGCATTTGATATACACTGTTCTAAACCAACACTGACTCCTTCCAAGAGCATCAGGCAGTTTTGCTCATCATTTCATTGTTAGTAAAACACATCTACATTGTATGAAAATAGATGGATATCATTCCCAACATATAAAGGCTGGCATGAATTCTGAATGTATATTGATCGTATTTCAGACAGCTAAACAGAGTAACGCAGCTAACTGCTGCCTGTCTTCTACAATAAGAAGACAGGTTACTGAGGAGCATATTAGAATACCACCAGGAGTAAATCCATCTAATAACGCTATACATACAGGACTGTAATACATATTGTGAGCTCCCCACAGTTTAGAGTGCAATCAAAATTGCAATTCATGCAACTATATGGTTTGAAAGAAGAATTGATCACCCTAATTTTAGCATTCTTCATCTTGTCTTGCTTTGCTTTGTAGAGTGTGTCTTGGTAAGTGTATTCCAGTTGATCATCAAGATTTATTAGCATAGCATTAGGGTTCTTCATTGCCGTAAGAGTGCCAGCTGGAACCTGATGGTCGATTGCTTCATTAATGGCAATGACAGCAGCATGTACTGAAAAACAAAGCAGTCTGTCAGTCCCAAACGCAACAGCTCTGTTAGGAATTGAGAAATTAACTGGGAAGGGCAGAAGAATTATCTGGAAATAAACCAGAAAGCAAAAGAATTATCAGAGTACCTCTCATTCCATCATAGGTTTGCGTTCTTGACAAAAAATGCCAGCCTACTTCCTAGTACAATACTCTAGCTAGTCAAATCACTGTGTTCCAGAAAACAAACAAACAAACACACACACAAGGGAAAGAAGAAAATCCTCTTCCCAGTCTTCCAAAAGGCCTATCAAAAGGACCGTACTGTCTTACAACAGGGGGCATTAAAAACAATACTTAAAAAAAAAAAA
Source organism: Strigops habroptila (assembly GCF_004027225.2). Taxonomy (NCBI): domain Eukaryota; kingdom Metazoa; phylum Chordata; class Aves; order Psittaciformes; family Psittacidae; genus Strigops; species Strigops habroptila. The sequence continues at coordinate 61,113 of NC_044285.2, forward strand.
AAGGCTGATTTGAATAATCACATAAAACAAAACTCCATTTTTCCTTACATGCTGCTTCATCCACAGAAAGTTCATTTGCAAGAATTCCTCCAATCTTGCTGAAGGCAGGCATCTGAATGCCATACTTCTCCAGTTCAAGCCTCATATTACTGATTTCCTCCTCTGAAACATACATTAAACCAGTGTTAAGCAGACTCAAACACATTAGGAATCAGCACTTCTATACCAACTGCTGCTACAAAAAGAAATGTAGGATAACTACAACAAATTACAATTACAGTTTAAATAATACTTTGAATATAACTCAGTAAGTGAAACAAAATAAATGAAAACTGATAGACATTTTACACACTTTCCAAAAAGCTACATTTCTCCCAGAAACTCATACAGGAATATTTTGTAGTCTCTCTCACTACAAAGCAACACATGACTCTTGTGAGGAGCTGGAAATAGACTCCATCATTCTGAGGTGCCTCAACTACAGCTGCCAACAGGCCAGGAAAATGCATAGGCAATATTTTAGCATTCTCCCCCCTCCCGAGACTATGCTGAGAAAAGTGACTGGAGGATATTTAGACATGCTGTTGCTAAATACCTTACAACTCAAAAAGGGTTCATAGCTCAGCATTTTATAGGTACAACTAACAACTGTTTTACAGGAAAACAGTTTCTACTCCTTTTAACTTAGATGTGTGCCCTCAGGTAGGAGCCTCACTAATGCAAAATACAGAATTTGACACTTCAGCAAAAATAAGGAACTGAAACCTTGAGGAAGCATATGGACATGAGATTTTGTGCTGGAATCTCCTGCAGCTGATCGGCTGGCAAACTCTTCTTCAGCTGATGGCAGCTCTACTTTAAACTGTCAAGGGATGTCAGAACCATTTACCAAGTTCCAGATTAAAACCTCTTCCAAAGGGATGGAGGCAAGGCTTAAGCAACTTACAATAGTGGCAAAAAAGTTAAAGGAGCTATTATTTGCCAAAGTACTGATTAGCAAACTGATGGCTATTTAAAGACTTTGTTCAGAAGTGCTCTAATCAAACCTTTTCCTTAAATTACTAGAATTCCTCACAACCATTAATTTTGAATTTAATTTGCATTTACGATATCAACAGTAGCAATCCTTAAACTGATCTACACCACGTCTAGTAGAGGATGAGATAAAGGTAGCACGTGTATCAGCACTTTTACCTGTGAAGTCCACCTTCCCATATAAATCCTGAATCTGGGGGGCAAGACCCAGTTTGAACAGGTATAGGCTAGAAAAGAAAATAAAGAGACAATTACAACTAGTAATTTTTCATTGTGGTTCCGAAAATGACAGATAATTTCAGTAGATAGAGACTCAAGCAGCCACTCAGGTAATCCAGCGTAACAGCTCATAATCACCAAAAGGGTGAGCTGACTCCTCTCTTTCCCCCTCAGTGGCACATAACTGGTCCACCACTCTGAAGTCTTCATAGAATTACAGAATGGTCGAGGCCAGAAGAGTGCTCTCATTTGTCTTGAACAAGCTCCCTCCTCAAACAAGATCATGTAGAACCAGCTTCCCCAGCATCGCATCCAGATGGTTTTTGAACATCCCCGTGGGTGAAGACTCCACAACTTCTCTGGGCAACTTGTGCCACTCCTTGTTCACCTTCACAGTAAATGAAGCATTTCCTGATGTTCAGAGGGACACTCCTCTGGTTCAGTTTGTGCCAGCTGCCAACTGTTCAGTCATAGGGCACCACTGACAAGAGCCTGGCTTCATCTTCTTTGCATCCTCCCTTCAGATAGCTGCACACATTGCTCAGATTCCCCCAAAGCCTTCTATTCTCTAGGTTGAACAGTCTCAATTCTCTCACCCTTCCCTCACAGGGGAGATGCTCTAGTCCATTAATATCTTAGTGACCCTTCCTTCAACTCTCTCCAGTATGTCTGTGTGCCTCTTGTGCTGGGGAGCCCAAAACTGGACACAGTACTGCAGCGTGGCGTGACCATGCTGAGTAGGGGGAAAAGTATTCACGAAGCTGATCTGGCTCACTAAAATGGTGTTAATGGATTCACTTGGAGCCTGACAAGAAACAGAACTGCTACAAAGGAGGGATGAATCCATACAGCTAAGGACAAATGGCACTGGGGAAAGAGAAGCAGTTCCTCTCCTTTTGGCCTGTTGTGCCAGCTCAGCACAGATCACAGAAACGTACCCTTTATTAAAATATCTCACTGTACAGGAACATTAAAAATAAACTATTAATAAAGTCAATACCTGTTCCTCCAGTAAACTCAGTTTTAATGTGATTAGAAAATAAGAGGGTAAGCAATTCCACTTTTTCACGACCTCAACATGTCAAATCTACATCTCAAATCTTTATAAATCTAAGCAGATTTTTTTTTTTCCCCCTCCGCCCCCCGCCCCACCAACGGAAAGACGAGGCAGGAACATTTCTGACCTATGGATCTTCAACCAAACTAGATCTTTTCTTAACTGGAATATACTTTGGTACTAAGCCTGAAAAGGGAACAAATTCTTCTAAAAATATCCTTTTCCATATTTACATCTACATGACAGAATTACTCTTCTTACCTTGACAAGTAAAATTATTTTAAAGATAAAATCTTAGAGCTGCCTTTGCAGACATATTGGCTACAGAGTATTTTGGCCAAAAAGGTTAACAATTGAAAAAAAATGACAGAATATCAAATCAGCATTAATAGATGATGGATTGTAACTTCTACAGACCTAAATACTGGGACTGTTTGCAACTATTAATTTAGCTCCCTGAATTAATTTCCTTTTCCTAATATATGGTCTAGAAAGAGTGGAGCAAACTTTATGTTCTTGGGAAGCTTGGTAATTGTCCATAATTCAGACTACTCTGGGGGACAGGGAGTGGGAACAGCCAGGAAATAACAAAGAACATGTAACAAGACTATATGCCAGCCAAACCCTGGCATAAAGTAGCTACAGTAACTATCACAAAGTTGCCAGCGAGGGAGGAACTTTGCCATAACCTGAACAAAAAGGAGCACTGGTCTTGATAGTGGCAGTGTACCCCACCACAGGTCTACTCCTCACTGCTCTATAAACTCCAAATGACTTACTCGGCAGAGATAACTCATTTTAGATCTAAAGTTGGGATCCAGCTCACTTCTATAAGTAAGTTCATCTACAGAAATCTGAAATATAACATTTAGATAAATACAATCTATCTCTCTGGATGTCACACTGGCAACAGATCAGACAGCAGAACAAGCTATTCTTGAGAACTGAAACTGAGCAAGCAACAGATAAAGACCTAAATGTGCATAGTCCAGCATGCAATCACCTAGTAAATGCTACAAAAAGAATTCACTTTAAATAAAAATCTCAACATGCTCCAAAAGCTACACCTGCATTCAAACCAGCTAGCCAAGAGGGTTTACCTCTTGGCACGCCTTACCTTAGTGCATGAATACAATAGATACAGCGTGGCATGTTCTTACGATCATAGATATCTGTAGTTTCTGGGTAGAATATCTAAAGATAAAAGAAAGTTAGCAGTCTGAATTATACTCACTCTATATAGCCAAATCACATAAGTGATAAGCCCAATTCTTCTGCAGTATACTAATGAAACAGTCCACAGAACAAAATTCTTTGAGCTTCTCAGCCCCGACCCAACATTCCTCCTACCTGAAGCACCAATTCTATCACCCAAAACAAGGTTCCCCTTTTCCTGCCCACATCGTACATACATGGACGAGTACACCCTTTCTTTTGTGCGCCCACCAAGATACTGGGTCATAAGGTATTAATGAGTTTAGTGAAAGCCAAGAGATTAAAAAACCACTTAGAAGAGAGAAAAATTTTGTGAGAGGGAAACTGAGATCAGCACTGAGATGCTCTGCATACATTTTCAGTTACCCAGACCCAAAAGCTTTCAGATAGTCTCAAATGCAAAGCTCTTCAAGGTTTAACACAAGAGGCCAATACTGAATGTCAATTCAGAAGCACTTACAAGGTACATTACTTTCTAGTTATCGGAAGGTTCCCTGCTGTTGCCTATGAGCACAAAATAGCATTGCTCTTTCTGTAAAGGCAAGAGCAACTGAAGGACCCTCACAATTCCACAGCATTGGTTCCCTGGGTCTTCTGCATGGGAGAATACTTAGAGCAGCAATATCCCTTTGTAAATGCAACGGACCTGAGCCCAGTTTATTTAATATCTCCTAACACATTCATTCGTGTCCCACAAACCCAGGTACATCTGAAAACCTTGCCTTGTACCTGGCACTTAACTTCTCTTTGTCTAGCTGCTCATCATAAATTCCAGCAAGATTCAACTAGTAAATCTCAGCAAGTTATTTGAAAAACTTTGCCAAGGTTAACTGTTCAAATTGCAAGCATGTATGAAAAAAAAAAAAAAAAAACCATACATCAGGTTAAACTACACAATGCTGGTTTTGGTGAGACTACGCATAACATGGCTTACAAAAAAAAGAAAAAAAAAAAAGCAGCCCCAAACAACCCATGCTAAAAAAAAATTTACTTACTATCTATGTATGCAACTTGACTAGCAGCACAACACTAATCCAGCTCTGTCTATTTTCAAACAACAGTGTTTATTAACTCAGCAGAGTTTAACTGGCCATTCCTCTAGGGAATTGATTAAGCTACAGCAGGAACATTTCAACTTGATGTGAAAATTTTATAGGGAAACCTGAAGAAATGGTGAGCACAGTATTTTCTGTTGCACTGCTCCTTTTATCATAAATTTCTAAACAAAGACACTTTCACAATCAAACTGTAGCTCAGATATTGCTCAACAGAAAGTATGGCAAGAACAATGTAATACAAATGTTATGCAAGAATAGTGATATTAAGGATATAGTACAGAAGGTGGAATTATTTTGCTCCTAATCATTCTCACACACATAACAGAACGAAATCTTTTAACAAGTTTTAGGAGAGAATTTCTGTAGGGACGCAAATCTAGAAAATGAAGAATTAACTAGATGAAGCCTGCTGATTTCTGTATAACAGCAAATGCTTCCACAGAACGTAAAGCTTTTCTGAGATTATTTATTTATCTGCATATACAACACAGAAATTACCTTGGGGAGACCAATCTCATCCATGGCATTCAGCCACTGGATTACATTATCTGTGTGCCGGAAGTGGAGACCAGTTGCCTGAAATAAGAACGGGCAGGAATAAGAGGGCACTAAGAAACAAAGCATCACAGCTGCCAGGAACAGCAGCGAGGTTCATTAGGGCAGATAGTGAAAACAGTACTCTGACAGAAGTCAGAACTCTTTTGTATATGATTATATTGACTGTTTATAACAAGTTCTTTCACATGAATACAGGCCCAGATATACAGCTGAGTCCACTCAGACACACACACACAAACACACACCCCCCTTAACGCATGTTCTAGAGCGAAGATGAAGTTTCTCAGGCAATAACAACAAACTAACGTTCTGTTTATTTGCTCACAGTACCTCCATGTGCACATTTTCCTGTTTCAGATGTCTACCTAAAGCAATATCTATGGCTTACAGCTCTCACCTTATATCGAGTCTGTTCCCTATCATAGATTTTCTTCACAGAAACCACTTTAGGGGAGAAGAAGTTTCCAAGTTTGGCCAGGTAGACTCCATTTCTCAGTCCTTCTTCCAGCTCTGTTGTGGGAGGCAGCTCTTCATTCAGGCAGGCCTCCATCCATCTGGAAGTGCAAGAAAAACAAAGTCGGTCACGAGTATATTTCCAATTTGTGAACACAACCCCATGCTAAGCAAGTTTTACACTGCTACTGCTGTCATACTCTAGCATACTATTTACTTAGCATTAGGGACTGCAAGTGGGCATAGCACTACCGGACAACCTGTGTCATTAAAATGCTAGACAACACACTTCATACAAAATATTAAGAAGTATGAAGTCCAATAGCCAGACTTTCACAAGTAGTTAAGATACCATCTTGCTACCACATTTCTCCTTCAGCCCATGATTTAGCTGGTTCTGCTCTAGACATAGTGGCCAACCTGTCCCTTTTAACTCACTTAGATCTTCCTTGAGTATGAGCTTCTCTCACAAGCATTTCTTTACTCTCATTAAGTATTCACTAGTTACTTCATGACTTTGTACCACTTATTCAAGCTCTTTTAGCTTATCTCATAGAGAGGCCCTACAATGTTGTCACCAAGTCTGTCTTCCCAACCTATGTATTTCAAAAATATATAGGTTGGGGGGAAATGGAACAGGCATTCTTCTCCTCATAGCAACTGATTCTCTCTTATTTCCTTCCATCTCACTTAATGGTGTCACAGATCTTCATGACAAAACCAAAGATTACAAATAATTTGAGAAGTCACTGTTCTCAAAACAGAGGTGCACCTTGATGTTTGTTCTGTACAGGACTTACAGAGGCTATATACTGCAAGCTCAACTACGCAGTTTCTTCCAAAGATGACACGCTCCCTGGCTGTTCTGTTCTCTGCACAGCCATGGGCCACTTTCTAAAGCATTTTCTTTGGATCATGCCTGACTTGTAGCTAAACTCTAAAGCTCTTACAGGACGGATGAGCCTTGGATCAATAAACAAAACAGCGACTCAGAAGAGCAGTAGCCCATATTATAAAATAGAGCTGACAGTGTAACAAAAGCAAGGTTAATAATTTGTCTCACAGGGATGGTAATTCCACATTACTGGAACTTATCTTAAACACAGACAAGTAGAGGAACCTGCTTGAACCCAGTGAACAGCATTTTAATATTCTAAATGCTGTTTCAGACGGATACATAACTGTAAACTATTTAGCTCCATATTAATCCAGGCAAAGTAACAGGAAAACACCATACTGAATGCAAGTGATAACAGATTCAATTAATAACTGTATTAATTTAAAACAATTTCACAGAAATCAGTCCTGTAAAACCCAGTGTGGCTCTGTTGACCAACTAAAACTGCAGACATTTCACATCTGTGAGGTGTGGGGCTTCATGCTTCATAATATTCTGATTAAAAGCACTGTGCATGCATACAAAAAATAGCTCATATATACCAGGAACTAACAGACATCTCCAACCAGTGTTTTCATAGGGATTCATGGAATGGTTCCGTTTCCAATGTATTTTGGCACAGATGCATGCTATGCCCCCTCCTTTAGTTTCCAGAAGGTAAACATGAAAATTGAAGCTGACAAAACTAGAGAATTAAATGATAAAAGCAGTATTAGCATCACTGTAACCTATAATTAGCACACAGGTGGTCACAGCCTGAGTAAGAACAGGACTGTTCAAGTATCTAAGGCTTTAGATAAGGTTAAATATTAGGTCATTGATCTGGCTGATCTACAGACTGGGGATTGTATCCTAAAAGACAATTGCAACACTGAAAAATGTGTGATGAGTACAGCAGACACAATGAATTCAAAGTTGAAAACTGAAGACCTAACGTTATTGTGGGATGTGTACAATGGGGAACAGTACAGTTAGGCACTACTACTATTCTTATGTATAGCACACTGATGAGACTAACCTTGTCACTGTTGTCTGCATTTTTTCAAACTGGAGAGCAGCAAGAAGGAAGTTTTTGATTAGCTAAGATAATACTTCACAATGAGAAGCATGAGCAACGCAGCACATTCAGTTTGTCGAAATAAAAGTCTGAGAGGCGGCTAGGTGCTCTGACAGTCCTTCGGTAGCAGACTGCAATCGGATGACTGAAACTGTTGTCACCAACATCAGCCTGCTTCACCTTTTCTGATAAACAGCACCAAATCTAAGGCAGGAGCACATGAACTACACGAGAATCAGCTTCTGAGCCAACAATTTTCAGCCCAGCATGCGAGTCTCAATGGAAGGAGCTAAAAATTATTTAACCTGCAACATCTCAGAAGATGACCGAAATTATTCTTTCTGACCTTAACGGGACAGTAATACTGTGATTTTTTCTTCACAGTAATTTAGAAAAGTAGTATTATAAAGATAAAATTTAATTTGCTTTTTGGGGATATTTTTGCACAGCTTAGAATCATAGAATAGTTAGGGTTGGAAAGGACCTTAAGATCACCTAGTTCCAACCCCCCTGCCATGGGCACGGACACCTCGCACTAAACCCTGTCACCCAAGGCTCTGTCCAACCTGGCCTTGAACACCGCCAGGGATGAAGCATCCACAACTTCCTTGGGCAACCCATTCCAGTGCCTCACCACCCTCACTGTAAAGAACTTCTTCCTTATATCTAATCTAAACTTCCCCTGTTTCACTTTGAAGCCGTTACCCCTTGTCCTACCACTACAGTCCCTAATGAAGAGTCCCTCCCCAGCATCCTTATAGGCCCCCTTCAGATACTGGAAGGCTGCTATGAGGTCTCCACGCAGCCTTCTCTTCTCCAGGCTGAACAGCCCCAACTCTCTCAGCCTGTCTTCATACGGGAGGTGCTCCAGTCCCTGATCATCCTCGTGGCCTCCTCTGGACTTGCTCCAACACCTTCATGTCCTTTTTATGTTGAGGACACCAGAACTGTACGCAGTACTCCAAGTGAGGTCTCACAAGAGCAGAGTAGAGGGGCAGGATCACCTCCTTTGACCGGCTGGTCACGCTTGTTTTCATGCAGCCCAGGATACGGTTGGTTTCTGGGCTGCAAGCGCACACTGAAGCCGGCTCATGTTAAGCTTCTCATCAACCAACACCCCCAAGTCCTTCTCTGCAGGGCTGCTCTGAATCTCTTCTCCGCCCAACCTGCAGCTTACTCTTGATTTCAAATACGTAACACTGTAGAAGTACACAACATACCAGATGCGTTCAAATTCACCAGAGCTAGTTTTTCATCTCTCCTGAGAAGGCAGTAAACTACATTTCTAATTATAGAGACAGGTAGTTGTTAGCAGAAATTTAGCTCAGCTGCCACTAATCCTCAAATGGCCTTTTCTATTAACATAAGTTAAAATCAGCTGTAGCAATTCCCACATCTAAACCCAAGATCATCTAAAAACTGACTGTAGAGCAAATACAGCATAAAGTCCTCAAATTGTTAATTCATCTTGAACTTCCATTTGAGGTTTTTTTCCGAAGATTCCCTGATGCTGTTCTCCTACTTGTGGATTCTGTAGCAGTTATGCTTACAGCCTCATTGTTGAAAGAATACTCACAATTCAATAGAGGTTTTACAAACAGCTTGATTTCATAGCTGTTTCTTTGGTTATTCAGATTGTTTTCAGTATATGCATTCCTCTCTGGATAGCAGGAAAATGTGAAGTTTACTTCAAAAGGGAAAAACCTCACTTACATTCCATAACTCATCACAAAGTACCTACAATCAACTACCATTACCGTCCCCAAATGTCAGTTCTATTGATTTTTTCCACGGAAATGCAAAAAACTACTCAATTTTAAGACCCGTCCTCTTCGCCCAGAAAAGCCTTTTCCTCACACTTGGCTTCTTTACAGCTCCAAGCAGCAGAGGTGGTACCTTTGAAAAGCTAACAAAAGCAAGAAAAAGGTGCCAGGAAGCTCTCCAAAGAGGTTGCCACGGTAACTAATCACAGAAACAGGTCAGCAACCAGATGTCTCCAACAGACTGAGCAGCGGATGTTTCAGAAGAGCTTTGGAAGGAGGGGGAGGAAAAAAGGGCAACTACACATTTCTCGAACTAGCACTCACAAAAGTCAACGAGAAAGTTTTATGTTCCTGCTGACAGCCCTCCCACAACAGGGAGTGTTTTCTGCAGGAAACAGACAACGCACAAGGTTCTTCCAGCTTCTGCTGACTTCTCATTCTCTAGTCTTTCCCAACCCAAAAGCTAGAATAAATTTACAAAATACCATCTCACAAAACACTTCATAAAATGTACAACATGACAATTGTAGCCTCTGCCCTAAATGGCCACATTACGAAGGCTCTGTGTGCAGAAAGTTTCAATCAGCAAATGAGTATCTTGTTGGAATGGCTGAAACAAACTTGACACAGAAAGAACTGGACCATGGCACTACTGAATAAAGTATTTACTTGAAATGGGACACTGCAACACTACATGGGGGGGACTGCAGAGGGAGAAAAACACACACACACACAAAGAGCAGATACCCTGCAGAAATCAAGAACTATCCTTTCATATTCCAGAGAAGCACCCAAAATATTATTTGGAAAGGTATACAAAAATTACCTTTCCAAGCCTCAAGTCCCACGCACTCTTTGTGGGTTCTATTCGCTATCCTAAAAAGCTACAAGAAGTCAGAAGACTGATTCATGTGCCCTTTGATAGCACCTGACTAACTGACGTGATAATTGGTCTCACTGCCTGGTTTATTCACAGAATCACGTAACAGCCCAAGTTGGAAGGGATCTTCAAAGATCTGCTCCCATCTCCTGTGGGAAAGGGAGCTCTGTCCGGTCATGTCTTGAAAACCTACAGTGACGGGGGCCCTACCACATCCCTGGGGAGGCTGTTATAGTGGTTGATTGTTCTGACTGAAAGAAGTTTTTTCTTGTATCAAGATGAAACTTCTCCCAGTGCAACTTGCACTTGTTGCCCCTTGTCCTCTCCATGGGGATCCTTGTGGAGAGAGTGCCTCTGTCCTCTTTGTAGCCACCCTTTAAGTACTGGAAAACTGATGATGTCCCCCCTGAGCCTTCTCTTCTCCAACAAGAAAAGACCTGACTCCCTCAGTGTTTCCTCGCAGGGCAGGTTCTTCAGCAGTTGCATCATCTTCACGGCCCTCCTTTGGACCCTCTATTCACGTAAGTGTAAGTCACAGTTAGCCACCAAACACTAGATGACGCACAGCCATGTTTTGTCCCATCTTGACTTTGAGCTCCTTGCCATCTAACTCAGAAAGACAATAGGAATACTGTTTATGCAAAGCCTGTAAGGTACGGAAAGGAAATTCAACCCAAAGGACATGTTAAGGGAGTAAGAAACTGAGCCAAAGTACAGAAAACAAACCAGTTCAACAAGTTTTGACAGGAGTTTGGTACAAACAACTTACAAATTTTATGCCGTGAAGGGACAGGAGTGCAAAAGGCATCAACTCAGGACACACAAAAGTCACAGATGGCAGGGGCTACATGGCAGAAGAGTTCCAAATAAGATACAAATCAAAACGCCCCATACTAGAGAACCTTCTACAAGGCAAAGGTTGCTCAAGCCCTCTACTCCACGTGAAAACCTCAGAAAGTCTCATGGATCTCACATTTAGTACTTCAGATCTAGTGCACGTAACACTTTTGAAGTGGTAAAATTATATACAGGAAGTTGCTAATTTGCGCCTAATTTAGCGTGGAAAGCACCAGCTTTCCTGCAAGCTTTTCAACAGACTCCAATATTAAGAGACTTTGTACCACACTTTCCTTTCTAACGACATACATACAGTGTTTTGTGACTTAGACTGTCATATTTCCTCAGGTTAATTTTTATAAATAGAAATGCAAACACTCTGCTAAAGGGATTAACAATCAAGCTGGTTGCCACTGCTTCTTGAACTAAATGTTCCCAAACAAGCCTCTACTGCAAATGACAAGCTGTATATGACACACAGTTAAACTGGGAGAGCACTTTAAATCCCAAATGAGATACCATTACACCATGGAGTGCAGCCTGAGTCCAAGAAAAGGCGGGCCTGCAATCCAAAGCAGGATAAGAAGCTTGGAAAAGCAACAAGAAGTAGTGTTTACCAGGAAGAAAAGGCTTCTGGAAACACCTGGTCAACTTCAGTATATAAGCTGCAAAATCTCGATTCTTGCACAAACTACTGTTTTCCTGGGATTTCTGTTTCCCCCTCAAAAAAAAAAAAAAAAAAAAAAAAAAAAAAAAAAATCAAGAAAAACTTCAAGTTCTAGAAAAATGCAGAGAGCAACTGAATGAGTGACAGGAAACATAAGCTTAAAAATCCTGGACCATTATCCAAAAGACATCTTAAAACAAGTCAAACACCACCATTCAGATCACACTCTTCCCCTACTCACTATAGCTGCATTTCCTGTGCTGCTTCAACCCAACCCTCACAGAACCTCTGAGGCTTATTATAAGGGACCTCTTGAGATCTAGTCCAGCTCTTCCCCCACCTCCACGAGCAACCCTCTTCCCTATTCCGAGTGGGGCAAGAGCCCTCTATGTCACTTGCATGCCTTAGATCATCACAAGCAAAGACTCCTGAGGGGACACAGAGCTACTCAAACCATGAAGAGCCCAAATGCTAGCAACAGGGTTCAGAATACCCTCCCAAGAACCTTATTGGGCCAATAAAAAAACCCACCTGCTTTGTTCAACCTCAGAAGACCTAAGATGAAAGTAGAAGGGACATGTGACCAAATCATTTACTGCCCTACAGAAGGATATAGAGGCACTGAGTTCTGTTTAAGCATCTCCATAAAATAAGATACATAGCTCATAGTTAGAACATCAGCTGTCTCAATGTACTCATACCTGTTTCAACAGGTTCCTAAGTGGGTGCTAATATAACTTCAAAACTAGGGCAATTTACATACAGTAACACACTTGCCTAGTGAGGTATTGCTTAACCATTCACTAAGGCAGAGGAGAAAACAATGCTTCCAGAAAGCATTACACAGTACATTTTACATTTAAAAGCTCACATACTCCTATTAAAATTTACACCTGTCATCCTTGAAAGGCAGAAATAAATGCAGAATTTCCAGATGAACATGAGAAAAGTGTTTCTCAAGTATCATGGGGGAGGGAGGTGAAGAGACACAATGTCGTGGTTTGAGCCCAGCCGGTAACTCAGAACCACACAGCCGCTCGCTCACTCCCCCCCCCCCCCTTCTTCCTCCCCCCGCTCCCGGAGGGATGGGGAGGAGAACGGGAAGAATGTAACTCCCACGGGTTGAGATAGGAGCAGTCCCGCAACTAAGGTATAATACAAAACCACTACTGCTACCACCAATGATAATAACGATTAGTGAAATAACAAGGGGAGAGGATACAATTGCTCACCACCCGCCGACCGATACCCAGCCCGACCCGAGCAGTGATCTGGGCCTTCCGGGTAACTCCCCCCGGTTTATATACTGGGCATGACGTGCTGTGGTATGGAATAGTTTGGGTCAGGTGTCCTGTCTCTGCTCCTGTCCAGGAGGCTGTGACACCATGGGAAGCCTGCGCTGGAGCAGCTGGCCCTGTGGAGACAGCAGCTGATGCTGGAGTAGGTTTGCTGACAGGACTTGTGACCGTGTAGGGGACCCACACTGGAGCCATCTGTTCCTGAAGGACTGCACCCTGTGGAAAGGACCCATGCTGGAGCAGTTCGTGAAGAACTTCAGCCTGTGGGAAGGACTCACACTGGATAAGTTTGTGAAGAACTATCTCCTGTGGGAGGAATCCCACAGTGGAGCAGAACAGGAGCATGAGGAGGAAGGAATGGGAGAGACAATGCATAATGAACTCACCACAGCCCCCTTTCCCCTTCCCACTGCATCGGGGGGGAAGACAGAGAAATGGGGCATGAAGTTGAGCCCAGGGAAGAAGGGAAGGTGATTTAAGAGTTCTTATTTCTCATTATCCTACTCTGATTTGATTGGGAATAAGTTAACTTAATTTTCCTAAATCTATTTTGTCCATAACAGTAATTGCTGTGTGATCTCTCTCTGTCCTTATCTTGACACACAGGTCTTTCACCTTATTTTCTCTCTCCCTGTCCAGTTGAGGAAGGGGAGTGAGAGCGAAGCTTGGTGGTCATGTGGCAGCCAGCCAAGGTCAGCCTATCACAATAGGAAAAGAATCCTCCCTGAAACTCCTCTCATCCACTGCACATACAAAGTGGTCCTCCAGAGAAGCCAGACAAGGAAATTATTATTTACTGTGGTACAGAGAAACCCTAATTATGCACGAGCCATTCATTGTGCTTCTGCACACTGCTGTCCAAACCATCACTTGCCCTAGACAGCACACACCATGCCATAAAACATGCAACTAACAGAAAATAAAGGTGAGCACCGGACCAAGAAAGCGTACTCTAAAAACAAACAAAAAAACCCAACAAATAAACCTACAACCACCACAAACCAACCAAAACAAACCCCCCACCCAACACAACCAAACCTACCTTGGCACTTTCAAGCCCAGTGAGGGATGGTAGGCACTGCTGCAAAAGGCATTAAATAGAGGAAAGGCAGAAGCTTTACACCAGCTGGGGGTAAAAGAAATCATCTTCAGGAGGGACCTTATTTGAGGAGGATACGGAACAGGAATTCATCAAAGCTACTGTCCTTGGCCAAGTAAAAGTAATGATTAGCAAATGAAAAAAGTTATTATTAACAACAAAGCCAAATAATATGCATTGAAACAAAATCAAGGTTGAATATGAGGTACTGGAAAAAGGAGCCTAGAGGGGGGAAAGCAAAGAGACAGCCAAAGAGTGAGCAGAGTAAAAAACTAGCAGGAAGCAAGAACAAGCCCAACTGTCCAGGCACTGGTGCTGAATCTAAAGTTGCACAGAGAAAAAAGTGGCAATATCAGGGCACACCCACAGGATAAGCCTCTTTCTCTGACTGAAGCAGTGGACTCCAGCTGCCTCCCTTGCATCCTGGAGGCCCATGTGCCTCAACAAGCAGAATGTCCCCAGCCTCCATCCCTGCGACACCAACACATGATTTTTGCTAGGTCTGCAAACTGGCTCTCAGAGAATATTTAATCACCCTTAGACAGTATCAATATAAATACAGAGTATTTGCAAGAGCAGGAGTCTCAACTAGACAAAGACAATAGGAATTTACAGCTAGAAACTGAAGAGGAAAAACTCTTACTGGAAAATGCACATAAATTTTAATCTGCTGGAATGATACACCTAGATATTGGCTGTCCTCTCACTACCTGGACCCTCAAAAAAATAAAAAAATCAACATCAGATACCTTTATGGTCTAACTCCACCAGGTCTCATAATGCTGATTCAAAAAATAGCATAAAGAAAAGTTGTCCAGTCTAGGTTCAAAACAATTAAAAAAGAAAAAAAAAAAAAAAAAAAGCTGTCACTGCATGTGCTGCTGATTAGACTTTTTTAATACTTGTGTCTGGGAAATGACTAAAAAGGTTTCTCTCTTCTTTCAGTAGTTTGGAAGACAAGTGAAAGGGAAAATAACAGTTCTGTCCACAAGAAAATAAAGAGAAAATTTGCACCTAATCTACAAAAGTCAAAATAAAAACTGCAGCAGTAAAGACACAAAAATGTTCCTATGCTTCAGATTTTGGCAGTTAATCAGCTAACTTCACAATTCCTGGATGTCTACAGGGACATAATGTACCTGCTCCTGTGTTGAAAAGGACTTTTATTTTAGCAGAGAGTAGCTTGTTTCAAAGGATTTCTGACATGTAATAACTAACATCATCTTCCTCAAGCAATAGAGGCTGTGATAACATCATATTCATGCAGCTGCTGCAGCAGGAACATTTGACAAGAATCTAGTAGATGGTAGAGAAACTCTAAGGAGGAGGGGGCAGGAACCGTCAAACCGAGTTTCAGTGATGAGAGTGTAAGCACCAGCCAGAAGCTGGCGATGGGACAGGGAACACTGCTGACTGACAGGGAACACTGTTGACACTCAACTCGCGCTACAAAACTGACCAGTTACATCATGCAAAGACTTTCAGCATGCCAAGCACTCAGAAGAACGCAATCTCAAGAAAGAAAAAACATCTCCCTTTCCCTAACTCCCCACCAGATTTGCTCACGCTCAGGGTCACTAAATAGCTGCATAACGTATCACTGGCTTTCCCCCATCTTGTCTAGTGTCCTGTACTGACACTGAGAATGCCAAACATTCAAACATTTCTTGCAAATAAGGGTTAAAAGAAACACTCCGCAGTACCTGATAGTCAAGACCTCCTATGTGACAACTACTTGCTTTGATTATTTTGGGCTGCTCTCTTTTTGCATTACATACTATATTCCCTCAGAAACCACCATCCACACAGCAAAACCCTTGTCTCTGAATTGTACTCTGTGCAAACAGCTGCATCCCTCCTCCTGGCCTGCCTTTCATTACTATTTCCACTGAGTCATAGAAAAAGCATTAAGAGCAAGGCAGAGATGGTGTTACCCCCCACCATCCTCCCTCCTCTCTCAACCCACTTCTCAGAAAGAGTTCTGAATGCACATTCCAAGACATTTCCAGCCCAGACAGCCACTCCCCGCCAGCTGCATGAGGTCATCAACAGAACAGCACAGGGATTGTGAAGAAGCACCTCCTCAAGTCCAAACAGGAGCTGACGAGAAGCCCCAGATGAAGTGGGGAGAGTTAAACAGCAACTACTTCAACTTACAGCTATTGATAATAAAATATTACCTGTGAATATTCATGGATTACAATCTAACATGGGACTTGCATCATACCTGACAGAAGCAGACACCAAACAACCCTCAAACACACACACAAACAAAACAAAAAAAACCCAAACAAACAAAAAAAACCAAACAAACAGGAAATACACAGAAATAAAGAAAAAAGTCTTGATTAGCCTGGAATAAAAAGAGGAACCCTGTTTACACCACATAAGAATAAGCTCTGCTATGTCAGTTAGTGACCTTCTGACCCACTCACCTGATCTGAGGTGGTCACTTTGGGTAGGAGCTGACAAGAAGTGCCAGAAACTAAGTTAGAAAATAGAAAGAGAGTATCTCCAAAAAGGAGTCATACATTTGAAATAAAACATGGGCAAACCAGACAGACATCATTCAGAAGTCTGAGATTGCCTCCCGTCTAAGCCTGAAGACCTCATCAACAAGGGAAACAGAGGTTCTGCATTACAGGCTACTCACTAAATTACCACAGGTGTTTTCTAAACATAACCAATTCCATCTTTAAATCTTTTCTTGCACAGAATACTGTCCAGCAATTATTAAAGAAGGGACCATTTAAGATCTGATGTAATAAATATAGATATAGATTAAATATATGCAGGCTGACCTGCATAAAGCAAAATAGCTTTCACATATCATACTCCAGAATGTGTTTCATATCCAATCTGTGAATAGTTCCAGATCTACCATCTTCTCTTGTCCTGTTATTTCCACAGTTGCAATGATTTCCTATGCTTCTGAGGTAATACAATTAATTGCTCATGATTACTGAAGGACACCACCTTGTAGCTGGGGCACAGACACTCCAGACATTAGAGTGGGAATGCAAATAGAAGTATCTTTAAAAGCTAAAAAGAACCCTATCCCACAAAGTCAGGTTTGCCTTAATCTAAGGAGGGGAAAGAAGGGAGAAAAGAATGAGCTCAGAGATAAATCCAAAACAATCCTCACTTTTCTTTTTCTTTGAGGGACTCCAGAGTTACATTACTGTTTTTGCTAGCTTGAGATTTACAGCAAAACAAAGAAAAAACAAAAACAAAAAAAACCCACACCAAACCCCCACAAAAACAAACCTGAAATTCTTCAACAGCAGCTCTGGTTCACACCACCAGAACTGTGGCACTCTGAGCTCCCCTCACAGACTCCTTCACCCTCAGAATCCCGCAAGAGGCAGCATACTAACTCTGCAGTTTCAAAACCCCCAGGAAACTTGCCTGTATCTAATTTGCAGATGAGTCTAAGCAGGATCTAAATAAGATATTCTGCACACTACTTGCTTATGTGAGGCACACTGAAAACTGTACCAAAAAAAGCAGGTGAGAAAGCCTAATGCTGCTTTTCTCAAACTACCTTACTGTTACCTACCTCTTATCACAGCCCTGTTCTTAACAGAGGCTTGTAAGACACATTTTAACTAAACCCAAAAAGATGAAGACCAGATTTTTTTTCTTTAAACATTAGATTTCTTCAAGAAAACAAAGTTTAACTGGGACACACACAAGTCATCCCAGTCAAGAAAAATTGCTCCCCACTTTAAAGAGAGAAAGCATGCATCGAGGGAGAGAGGAATGTAATTCATACAGAAAAGCAATGAATAAGAAAGACCCTTCAGGCTTCACCACAGAGGCAAAAAGTATTAATTTCACTCGATGGTATCAGTTTACACTAAGCCATCTTCCAATCTGCCAGAAAGAAGGGGATTATCACAAAATCACAGGCAGTACACTTCAATCCTGAACATATTAAAACAGCTATAAAGAGCAAGCATCATCCTTTCCTTGCTCAACAGGTTAACATCTTCTACAAGAAACCCCAAAAAGGAGAAAAAAACCCAACATTGTCACATTCCATCCTGATGCATACAAGAAACAACACACCACTCAGGTACAATGAAAGTTACGGAGTTATTGGAAGCCACATATCTGGGCACTAAAATGCTTACACCATGCTCAGGCATAACCCAGAATGAAAATATTTCCTACTATCCCCGGGGAAAAGCATGGTGCCATCACCCAGCAAGCCAGATAAGGAAACAAGACAGCCAATAATATTTTAGTTTCCAACATGGGAGAACCTAAAATATTCCATAGTGAAAGACAAAGCTTGAAAAAAGCCTTTGCCAAACTGATAAAGGCTAATGTCATCATGAAAATGCCACAATCCAATCCTAACAAGGTTTTCCCACATAGGAAAAAAGCTTTCACACAACACAGATGAAGAATATTATTGTGCACCAGCCCAAGCTCTAGAAAAGACCAGAGTACTTCTTACAGTTTTATCTGAACTGCCATAGCTTTTCTGTATAGACTATTGTGATTTAGAGACAGAAAAAAACCCCAAACAAACAAAACCCACCAAAACCAAACAACTAAACACAAAACACCAAACTTGAAGTATTAGACAACACTTACTCATAAAGCCATTTTTATTCAAGAAAGAGGCATCTGGCCCAAGCATAGTACAGGAATCCATCTTATTACCAATCTTCAATTTAGCTCAAATATTCAGGTCAATCTCATGCACAATCTTGAGCAACTTATTCGCACACTGCCTCCCTTTCTCCAACTAAGCAAGAAAACGCCTGTTTCACAAGACTGTTGCACGTTGGTCACTGAAGTCAAACACTGCTAAATAACAACAGAACAACAGTGACAGCTCAAGGAAAAAAAAAAAAAAAAAAAAAAAACACACCACCAAAAAACCCAAAGAAGACAAGCAGAAATGCCATTAAAGAAGTTACTGTTATCCCTCTGATGTATGCTCCTTAGCAGACACATATTCCATCCAAACAACTTCATGAAATGCCCATGTGCTGTTCCGGTTCAGAAATCCAGACTCTTCCAGATTTTTCATTTCAGTATGAAATCAAGAGGTAGCCAATGTTCACCTTGCTGCCTTCTTTTAACATTTATAAAAAAAAACCTCAACAAAATTCTGCTTCTAGATTCTGTATTTGTTGCTTGACTGAAGCGACAGCATGCCTCTGACAATGCTGATGCAATGCAAATCAGCATATTGTTCACATTATTTTAGGTGCCTTTATGTCATAGGAAAGCTAAATATGAACTACAGTGTCTGAATGCAATAGATAATATGATTACGGGGAGGAGGAGACGGGACACTAAGAATTGTTCTTCAGCTGCCTCCCACCCTGCCTCAGCTGCAAGCAAGGTTTACAACGCTCACCTTTTCAGCTTCTGAGAGCATGACACAGTGCACCAGATAGTTCCCTCTGCTGTTGGGTCCTCCTTCTTAGAGATATATTTTCCAATCTGAAAATCTCTCACTGTGAAGATTATAAACCCTCCTATCCATACCCATAGCTCTGAGGCACTGTAATTAATAACACAAGCAAAATGCTACCTTAACTAATTCACACATTATGGCTCAGTTATGCTGCTGGCAAGGAAAACAAGTACAGAAAACGTCAGACCAAGGACATAAATTTCAAATATAATGATCTCTTACAGTTCTGGTTTAGTTGTTTTTGTTAAATAAGCTCCTTTCCAACAATGCAGCCAAGCCCTCTATTAGAATGTACTACGTAGTAATAATTGGGGGGGGGGGAGGGGGGGAGGGCGCGGAATCAAAGGACATTTTACAAAAAGACTGCTCAGTGAAAAAAAAAAATTAATTATTGGGAGTAGACCATGAACCCAAGTCCTTCCGCTCTCACTTGTGTTTCTTAGTTACTGAACTACAGATTCTGCTCCCCTTCTTCTGGTCATTTAATTTTTAACTCTTATGCAAAGTGCCATGGCTTCAGCTATAGAGTCAGGAATTCCCAATCACATAGGTATAAACATCCCATAGGCCACTAAGCAAACTGGGCTGAGGGTTGAAAAATTGGTACCTGAAGCTCTCCAAAGCTTAACAAGTTCTCCGACTACCAAGTTGGATAGAGGGAGGGCTGTAACACCACTGCTTGCATTTTGAGTGACACAGCTGTTACTTCATTCTTCACAAAACGTCCTGGCAATCACTAGGCATTATTTGAAGCATCTGAAGGCTTGTCCTCAGACGAAACAGTAAAAACATCTTGTTTCTGACAAGGTGCAACAAAATCAAACGCACAGCTGCTCAGCCTCAACAATACCAAGGCAATACTCAGAAGCAGAGATAAGATGGCCAAGAAACTTTAGAGTCAAAGATGATTTATCTAAAGACTAAGTCCTCATGATTAAGCAAGAGCTTAATGAAAGTATTAAAGCTGTCACTGTGTTAAGGGGTTTTGCCTGATTTTTTTTTTTGCAAATCTGGATGGGGAATTGAACAGAGAATAAGCACCTTGGAAAATATTTTCTGTGAGGCCAATGATACAAAGAGTCCACATCTGATAGATCTGGGGTTCCTTCAAGCATTGACAGGGACTACAGTACAACTCGTCTCTCCCTGTCGTGCAGCATTTGCTCCTGAAGATTTCTGATTCAAAGGGAAGGAGTTATTTTGACATGTAGTCAGACCTTTCTCACTACTTCAGTCCTCATCCAAATCCGCATGGACAGAAAATTATCATCTGCTAGTAACTACACAGCCTCTGTGAATCTAAAGTAGTGACAATTGTTATGAAGCACCTAAAAAGACTACAGCATAAACCAAGTGCTCCCTGCCCCTTCAAAAATATAATAAACATTCTTGGTAAGGCAGCATAAACTATCAAAATCCTGGAATGAAGTCCTTCTTTATACTTTGCCAGCAGTAAACTTGCAGAAACTCAGAATTTCCTCCCCAACAAAATCACTACAGTGTAACATGTCCATCTTGCTGGGGAAGTCTTATACAGATTTATGCAAAGTTCATCACCCAGCCAGTGGAAGAGAAAGTTTTCTGGCTCTTCATAGCATCACTTAAAGGACAGAGGCAGACTGAAGTATTCAGTGAGCCACGACGAAACATGCTGTCAACTCTTTAGAACGTGGTTTTATGCATGCTCTGTACTTTCCTACTGCTCCAGAAGTTATTTTCTGCAGCATACACACTGGCTAGTTTGCCAGCACCCGCCTTACTTTCAAAAATGGAGGGGGCAGGGGCAGTCACCAGTACAAACATTACCTTATTTCCTTCTCTTTAAAATCATTCTTGAAAACCTGTCTCTGGCCTCAATCGCAGCTTCAAAAAAAAAAAAAAAAAAAAAAAAAAAAACCAAAACATTTTAAGTTTCATTAAATTTAAATCGAAATATATTCAAAGGCATGAAAAGACTCAACTGTCATGAAGAAAAGCAGCAGACAAACTGGTCTGTTTCATGCTTATTATCCAGGTACAGCATATAGGATTGAATGTTTGCAAAAAGATCTAAAAAACGCCAACACTAAGATTTCATTCATTCCTTTTTAATATTGGCTCTTTTTCCTTTAATAGCTGTGTTCTGATCATACTTTCCTTAATTGTCTGAATGAAAAAATACAGCATGCTTACACGCTTATTAAACATGGACATGACACAAGAACTACACACATGCTGGAGGACAGGAATAAGATCAAAATTACTTCAACATATAAAGCAAAGATCAAGAAAAATGAAATTTCGCTGGATCCCATGAAAGGTAACACACTCAGAAAAATATGACAGACTGCATAAACACAGCATGAGGAACACATTTCAAGCAAGGCACCTTCAAGTGAAAGGGTAACAACTCAGCAAAACTTACTACATCATACCATTATGAAAATGTAGATACCATGCCATAATCTACAATCGTAGAATATCTATCAGGGTACAAATCCTTGTGCTCTTGTAAGTATGCATGTTAATGTCCCTGATGGAAAACTCTTCTCCATTTCGGCAGTGCACTTCCAGAAAGACACAGAATGAGTGAAGTCAGAACAATCCAGGGAAAAGTACTATAGACCCACTGCATAGGACCCACAGAGAAATATGCAAGAATTGGGTTTTCAGTCTAAAAGATAAGTGCAAGGGAAATACACTGTTACAATTTCAATTTGTAAAAGGTTGCAGTTAAGAGGAAGAGAATAATCTTTTTTCCATGTCCATTGATAAGTAGTGAGGTAATACTGCACCAAGACACACAGAAGTTAGACAACAGGGAGAACCCATCCAGTGCTAGGAATACTGGAGCACTAAAGCTATGGAGTCCTTGTCACAAAGCCTGTAAGAACATGTCAGATAAGTACATCGGGGGTTGGTTGGAGTTTGTTCGTTTGTTAAAATGAATCTATACAGCCATTAAGAAACAGAGACGAGGTAAACTGTATCCAAATTATTCCACTTACCAAACATCACAACTTCTTTTAAAGCACCAGCAGTTCCAAACCACTTATTCTTACCTCTTTGCTTCCTCCAGATGGCAAAGGTACTCATAGGCTACATTCTGGCGTCGCCTTTCATCCATTTCCTCTGCTGTCAATCTCTCATTATCCAAGACAGCTGCAAACAGCCAAAAAACATCCTCAAGTGGTTGCAGATTGAATGTAACTGTACAGGCACACCAAAAAATCAGATACAACCTTTCCCATAGAAACTCAGTGCAGGTTTTATTTTCTTCAGGGAAATTAAGGACCAAATATATCCGTTCTTTACAACCAACAGAAGAGGTCCAGTTTCCCTATCCTTCCTTGTCACATAAACTTGCCATCTTCCCTCTTTCCGATTTCGCAATTTGACTGTGATGCAACTTCTTCCACCTTCCAACTGCTTAGAAACCGTCCTTCATTTTCTTATTTTCTTATAGCTTTGCCTTCCTCTTCCCCAAAAGCACATCAGTGACCACATGTTCCTCCATCTACCCTCCAATTTTAGTAGTCAAAGATTAAGGAATGTTGACAATATGTATTCACACCATATAATCCCTTCTGTATCTTTATAGTCCATCTCTAAAAAGTATGGAAATGCTACTCACAATCCTCATCTGGGACAGCCTCGTTCAGGTCCACAACCTGTGTGCCATCTTCAGAACAAGCTATGGACTTACATAGGTGTATATGCCTAAACTCGCCAGATTCTGTGTTTAAAGCCCCACTGGAAAAGTCTGCTCTTCCCACTCTTACAGCTAAATACCTCAGTCATCCTCTCATGGAAAAAAAAAAAAAAAAAAAAAACAAACACAAAACAAACAAACAAAAACCAAAACCAAACCAAAACACACACCCCCCCAAAAAAACCTCAAAAAAATCCCCCCCCCAAAAAAACCAACCCAACTTTTTAAGTTTTATGGACCAACTTGCCAAATAGGAAGTGTCTCATGACATTATTAATCAAAGGTTAGCTTAAAATACCTTCAACAAATACATGCAAGCGATGAGGCATCAACTACAGCGTTTCGGATCAAACAAGATCTTGCTTCAAACCGTAAAGGGTCTTTTAAAAACTGGGCTGAAGTACCACAAAAGCATCTTTCCGATTACTCCAACCCGCACCCGAAGCTAGAAGAGCTGAAAACAAACTCAAACCGCAGGGTAACGCCTACCAGGAAGGAAAAAAATCCCTCCCGACTCTCCAGGTCAATCCTCTCGTCTGCCCCGGGGGGACGAGAGGCCCTTCCCGCAGCCCGGCCCGGCCCGGCCCGGCCGACCGGCGCTCACGCCTCTCACCCGCAGCGCCACAGTTCCCCCGCCTTCGCTCATTCCTGACGTGTTGTCGTAGCACAAGCGAGCATCCATCTCGGACACCTCGCACTGAAGCCTCCCTCTCCACAGCAAGAGTAGGACAAGGAGGTTGAGGGGTCCGACCGAACGGGCGTTTTGCCCAGTAAGTCAGGTGCCGCGGCCGAAGGACGCGAGAAGCAGGGACCGCCACGGCCCCGCGCTGCCTCCGACCGCGGCAGACATCTTGGGCGAGGCTCGGGGCCCGCCCGCGGGAGGACGCCCCCGCACTGCCCTTCCCCCCCCACCCCCGCCTTCTTCTAGCGTTCCTCTCCCACACGCAGGCGGGACGCCGAGCCTGGACCAGCTCCCGCACCCCGGGGCGCCGACCCCGCAGCAGGCACGACGGGCCGCACCCGAGAGCCGAGGCCCCGCGGCTTTCCCCCGCGCCTGCCGCGCCCCAGGCTCCGCTCCCAGCACGGGCTCCTAGAAGGGACGGACAACGCGGGCCAAGCAGGTCGCTGTTGGCAGAGCCCACCCGCCCCAGTACTCACAGCCATAGTGGGGCCGGGCCATGGCCAGCCCGTCCACCTCCTCCTCCGCCGCCGCCGCCGCCGCCATGGTGCTGCGCCGGGCCGCGGATGGCCGGGAGCTGGGCGCGGCTGTTCCTCTTCCTGCCGCACCGGGTGTGGCGGGGGAGGAGCCGCCGCTTCGCGCTCGCTCCCTCTCCCCGCCCCGGCCGCCTCTGTCCGCTGCCGGTGCGGGCCAGGCTCAGCGTTCGGCCTAGGTCGGCCCCGTCCCACAGGCCTTAGCCCCGACGCACTCCCGCCTGGTCGCCCTGCCTCACACTATGTCCCCGTGTGCCTTCTCGGTCCCCCCGGCCCTGGCCCACCCGTAGCTCCGAGGTTCCTGTCAGCCCCATTCATAACACCCAGCTAAGCTCTGACCTAAGCTCTGCCAGCCCTGCTACATAGCATACAGCCCAGGTCAACCCCATCATGACCCTACATCCACCCTCTCAACCTTTCCAGCCTCCTGCCACACACAGCCCCAGCAGCCCAGCCCTCGTGTGCACGGTGCAGCCAGGTCAACTCAGCCCCGGCAGCCTGTCCCCGTCCCACAGACTGCTGGGCCGGGCCTGGAGCACCCTCTTCTCTTGCCAGGCTTCCAGCTGCACCAGACCTCCTCAGTAGCAAAACCCGGCCATGCTGGACACAGCTGTGCTTTTCCATCTAAACAGCTCTGCCGACCACACCGTAGTAACTCACCTGAAATGGTAGCCACTGTTTGAAGCAGGGTGCCTCAAAACATCAACATGCAACAACAGCAACATTCGGCACCACTGCCACAGAGATAATCATGCCATAAGAGTTTCCTTTCCGTCAGCGCTTAAAGTTAAAACACTTTCCCTCAGTGCTTAAAGTGTTACTGTTGCTTTATCTAACACTTGTTCAAGAGTCAGAATACTGAAGATGTCACCATGTGTCCCATGAATTTCACTGCCATGGCGTAAGTTTACTACTTAAGCACAAATGTAAGCAATTAGATAGACCAATAGCCTCTATTAGGAAAAGCATCGCCAACAGGTAAGGGAGATGATCCTTCCCCTCTACCCAGTGCTGGTGAAACCATCTACAGTACTGGGTTCAGTTCCAGCTTCCCTGGTACAAGGAAGACATTGAGATAATGGAACAAGCTCAGTGAAGCGCTGAGCAACTGTTCAAGGGCTTGGAGCATCCAACATACGAGGAGAGGCTGAGAGAGGACAGGACAAGAAGCAACGGGCAGCAGACTGAAATTAAGGGAAGTCCACTTAAACATAAGAAGAAACATTTTTATTCTGAGGGTGGTCAAACCCCGGAACAAGTTGCCCAGAGAAGCTGTGGAGTCTCCATCCTTGGAGGTACTTCTAGTTAGGCACAGTTCTGGACAACCCACCCTAGCTGACCCTGCATTAAGGAAGCGAGGCTGGACTAGACGCTTCCAGAGGTCTCTTCCAACCTCAATGATTCTGTGAGTCCCTGGAAAAGTACATTTACAGAATTTTTTTAAAGGCTCTGTATGAAAGGGAGAGTGACAGAAAATGCAGAGGTGAATGCCAGACATAAATTACAAAACACAAGGATTTCTAACAAACATTTATAGTTCTAATTATTAACATTTATTCGCATTACTTCACACGTGGCCACTTTGCAGTTATATAAGGAGAAGACATTTAAAGTAATGTTTATGTCGACTGTGGAGTGCAGAACTGGTTTTGTTCCCCCCAAAAATCCTGTAAGATTTTTTGCCCAATCCCACAATCCTCCTGAAAAAAAGTCTCGTAAACTTTCTTCTTCCTACACGCTAATTCTGATAAGAAAGGTAAACCATGATTATCACACATCAAAGAATCTGTCTGAACCTCTTCAAGGTTATATTTCAGTGGTTCCTGTAGCAGCTGCCCTAATTTAAGATGTCTGATCTCTGTTACTGTCTCTGCTAACTGTTGTTTGTTAGGGTTTGTGCATCTGTGTGTTGAATTTATTGCCTCTGTTTCTTGTCCTTTTTTTTTTTCCTGTTGAACAAGCACTAGTCAGCCTTACAAAGAGCATTACAGAGGTACCCATTTTTCTCTAGTTTCAAAATTTGAATTAATTCTGTAAAAAAAAAAAAAAATTCTTAGTACTTGGCCTTAATACCTTATTAATAGGCTTCCTAGGGGAAACAAGAGCTCCAAAATTCAGTCCTTTATTTAAACTACTTTTATCTATCCTTTTGCAGGCCACTTCCTTTACGAGAAAGACCATTTCTGTGAATGGTGCTGAAGAAAACACATGTTTAGAACACCTGAAGACTCCGACGCTGTGATTCTATGGTAACTTCCAGATAATTTAGCTGCAGGCTACCCCTGAAACGTAACCTCTTCAAATCCCCCTCCAAACAGGGTAATATAAGCAGCTTCACACCTGCCTTTCCAAAGTATTAGTCTTGCAGTTCAAAAAAGATTGGGAAATAAAAGCATATTCAAACAACCTTCCACTGAACAATTGTTCACATGCATCCTCATTTCTGGCAAAACAAAGCCTGAAGATGGAGTAGGACCTGCTCTAGGTCCCCTATAGCACTAAGAATTCCAAGCTGTCACTTATTCTCTCTGTAGCACATGTGAAACTCCTGGAGAGCTACGATATCTCTATTGCCACTCTACATCTTAGCATTCTCCATTCTGATGATCCATCTCATTCTTATTACTAATTCTTTTCTTAACACTATTTTTCAAACCACAATCATGTAGAGTCAACCATGACCTTTCCCTTTAGACCCCATTTATCCCAGATAAGTTTAACTCTTATCCTCTATTCTGTAATAAGTTTTAGACCCCTATTAATTTTCAATCTTCTCTAATTCTCCAATTACCTGGTTTAACTACATGTTCTGTGCCTACAGGGTCAGAACGTCCTGTAGCAATGCAGATGGAGTTGTCTCAATCGAGTAAATATATATATTTTACATATATATATTGAAAATATATGTGTGTGTATACATATATTAAAAAATACTCTAATCCTTCATGTATTAGATTATACTATTTTGTGTATTGGTTGCATGTTAGGCAATGGATTGCCAATAGTAAAAGTTGCCTTTTGGCTTCAAGCATTAGATCAAAATCATAGTGGTCAAATGAGACGAGTTACTGACATGATCTTACAAGAAACACACAGAGACACGCACTCAAACACCCTCACACCTGCCTCAGTGCCAGCACAACTGCACTCTCAGAGCTAGCCCAGAGCACTCCCACAGCCCTGATCCCATGTTCGCAGCAGGGAACTTTGCATGAAGCTCTGGAAAACTGTAAGGAAGCAGCTGCATGCCTGGGGCAAGAGAATGCAGACTGCCGCATCCCACGTGCTTCCACTGCGCTAGACAACGCAGGCAAAAGTCTGGCTTTCAAAATGGGTCTCCTCAATCCCCTTTATTTTCAGACTCTGCTTTTACATCCCGACCTCACTTCCAATGGCCCAGTAGCTGCCTGGGATACAGCCCTGCATGCATGCTATCTACAGGACTCCGCATGGAAAACTGAGAGCAAGTGACAGAAAAGCATGGAGCCCAATCCTACCCACCTCTGTTGATAGTCATGACATAATCTTAGGGCACAGCAACAGGCTGCCGGAACAGCTTGTTTGAACTAACTTACTCTCTGAAGGCGACTTAGCATCTCACCATGCTGTGTGCCTATGATAAAATCCTCTCCTTCCTGCCTCATGAACACGGGCAAGCTCTGTACTGTCCGAAAGGCTTCTTGAACTAGAAAACTCTGCACTTTTCACACACACCAGGTACAGTTTCTCCTGAAGGATCTGTAAGGTCCAAGGAAGCCCCACAGCCACCTGGAAAAACAGAATAAACAAAAAAATGGGCAATTGAAGATTCATTCTGTCTGTGATACTTACTCCCTGTCTTTTTATCCACTTTGTCATGCTGTTTTGTTTTCTCTATTTGTTCTCTTGTAGGCTACCTAGACACTTGCAGAACCAATAAAGTAATTTAAGTGCTGAGCAGACTGCAGTATTTAGCTGGAAGCAAGCAAGTGGTGATGAGCCAAATTTACAGATTGTACAGCAAAGACATATCTGACCAATTCTGCAACAGTGGCCACATACCAAACGCTCTACATCAAACCCGCAATTTTCACCGCTAAAGCAGGGCTTCAATGAGGAAAAAGCCATTGTATCTCTATTTAAATTGCTTTCATGGTTAATTGTAATCTTATCCCTAGTATGATTCACTTCCCACAATTCACTACCTTCCACAAAAATTAGCTCCCCCGTAACCCCCACCTTTAATAAAGGGAAGTTCCTTCTGCTCTAATTTTACACACTGCTTACTCTTGCCCTGTTCTGAGGGAAGGCTCTTGGGATTTTCCACTTTTCGTGAAGGAATGCTGCTGTAAGCTTAGTTTCTGGCTGTAGAAGACAACTGTGTTTAGATTCAAGATTTCTCTAATAGATTAAGTATGTAGTATGTATTTATGTTAATAAAAGCATTACATTAATAGTACTGTACAAAGGTACCACTAAATTACGTATATAGTGTTTACAGACTAAACATTTTTTGGTCAATTATTGAGCTGTCACTACATATTTAACTACCTGTAAGATACCTGTAGCATGCTTAGCTTCATCTGAAATGAGTATTTAAATTCAGCATTAATCAAAGCCCACCCGTTAGCACAGAACTTTTGACCAGCAGCATGGGATTGAACCAAAGCCTTTTACAAACAAGGTAAGGACTGCCACTAACTTCAGTGCTGCAAGACTGAAGCCAACAGTGCTAAACCTCAAGTGCAGTTCCCTGAAAGCAGGAATAGCACATAGCTTTCCTGGCCCAATTGTATACTGCACTATTCATGTCAATGATGAACAACAAACGCCTTAGCCAAATTCCTCAATCTTTACCCAGGCAATAGATGCTTTGTCAATATAAAGAGAATAGTTTTATTATACTGATACATGATAAAACGATACTGTTAGGGGTCCCAAGTTACACATAAACATAGTTACAGAAAGCAAATGCAAACATGTCAGAGACTGTACTAAAAGAAAAACATCTTTAGAAAATGGGGCGACATACTAGGAACATATTAATCCCTGTAAGAATGTAACAGAAGTTGTTCTTCCTGCATTTCAGACCTCATTGTTACAAGCTGATCACAAACCAAATATACATTTAAAATGGACAGTTGACATGTTTTATGATGCTTAACACTAATTTCTTCTAAATGAAGAAGAGTAAATATGCGCATGAAGGAAAACACTGCCAAAATTAGGAAAACTAACATGAGATTGCTAAAACCTGTTATATATAAGATATCTAATTATTTATTTATTAGATAACTTTTTTTTTAAGCCAGTTTATTAGATAACAATTTTGAAAGCAGACAGTTTTGACTAAAAGAATACTGAAAGAGAGACAAAGTGAATGAAAGCAATATATAATAAATGGCAAAAGGTAAGACTGGCACTGATACATCATAGAATAGTTTGATTTGGAAGGGACCTTCCCCCTATAACACTGACAAATAACATGAGAAACTAATAAAGAAACCCACTCAGGAATACCAAAGCCAAAAACTCACCCATCCAAGCAAGCTGCGGATTTGCTGCTGCCTCGAAGGGACCTTCCAGACCAGCACTTACCATCACGACCTCGCACGTTACCCAACCGTTCTCCCACAGCAAGCGAGCGCCAATACACCCCCAAAGCGGCGAAGGTGAGAGCCTCCCTACGCGGGGCGGGGCACGGCGGGGCGGATCTGCCCCTTGCAGTACGACTGCGCGCAGATGGTGAGGCTCTGTTACCCTGGGTCTGCCTTTCCCGGCGGCCCTTGCACGCTTCCCAGTAGTCCGCGCGGCGCTGCAGGATGATCCATGAGCTGCTGCTGGCGCTTAGCGGGTACCCGGGGGCGGCCTTCACCTGGAGCAAGCGTGGTGGCCTGCAGGTACGGGCCGCAGCGGACAATCGAGCCGGACCCGGAATCCGCCTCTCCGTTCCCCTGCCCTCATCGCTGTTTCCCTGCTCAGGTGTCCCAGGAGCTGCCGTTTCTGCACCCCAGCGAGACCAGCGTCCTGAACCGGCTCTGCCGCCTCGGCACCGACTACATCCGCTTCGCTGAGTTCGTGGAGCAGTACACGGGGCACGTACAACAGCAGGTGGGGCCGCCGCAGCGCTCCGCCGTGTTTCCCGGGCAGCAGCCGGTCCGGCTGGGCTGCCCTCGGCGCTCGGGTGGCCTGCAGCCAGCTCCGTGCGGTGTGAATAAGGGGGGGCCGCAGGGCGGCAGACGGTGGCCCAGATGCAAGATCTCGTCCTTGGGGAAGCAGACTGTAATGATTTCTGGTCACTGCAGAAATCTGCAGTGACCAGTGCAGAAATTCTGGTCACAGGTATGCATGAACTCTACAGGATGCTCATCCCTGTGTTGTAGCGAGTTCTCCTCATAGTTTGTGAAGAGCTTTGAGATCCAAGAAGTATGCTTAGGTGCAAAGAAGCACAGAAGTTACCAGTGGTTCCAAGCACTTGCATCTGCCATGAAAGAACTCAGAATAATTCTGCTCAAGCTGTCTTTGTGTCAAACTTATGTTTTGTTTTTCTGGGCGCTTTCTGGTGGGCTGAGGTGCGTTCCAACGTGTTCAGACCACTGGCTGCTGGTGTAACATTGCATAGCAACACCATTACTCTTTAAACCTGCACTGGGGAGCTGATGTAGATTTTATTGTTTGGTTTCAGGACCATCATCCATCTCAACAAAACCAGAGTGGGTTACATGGCATTTATTTGCGAGCCTTCTGCACAGGTCTTGATTCAGTGCTGCAGCCTTATCGACAGGCACTACTTGACCTAGAACAAGAGGTAAAGGAGAGAGATTTGGAACAAGATGCTGCCCTGCTGCTGACAGGTTGTGGGAAGCTGTCATTTCTGCAATTAATATGCTAACTAATAGCAGCTAAAGAAGAGATAAAGTATTTTCCTTTCCTAATCAGGAATGTCTTCCAGGTTATTCCTGTGAGATGCTACTGTAAATGACTCTTCATTCTAATAAGTATTAAGCCCACTCTAGCTTCAATTCAGTAAGTGCCCCAGCTGCCTCAGAAGCCAGTGCTGTCTCAGACTACTGTGACTTCTGTTTTCTGTTGTAAAGGTTTTGATTAATTTCCACTAGATTAGTAGCTGTTGTATCTTGGGTACCGTTACCATGCAGTGGTTGTTATACTCTAAAATGGGACATAGCCCAAAATATGGGAGGGAAGGGGAGGAATAGTGGGAGAGCTGTGGGAATGGAAGATTTGGAATAGAGAGGCAAACCTGCTTTTTTACTTAACCGTACCTGATTTTAATTTTCATAAATTGCTTTGTTGTTCTCGCAGTTTCTGGCTGACCCTCATCTTTCCATCTCACATGTTAATTACTCCTTGGACCAGGTATGTCATATTAATAAACAGGCAGTGCTCTCCGGTTACTCTTATCACTCCTGGAGTCTAATGAGAAAGTGGGTAGGATAAATAAGGGTTAGTGTGTCATGTCGTGCCATTTCTTTTTAGCACCTCTACATTTGTAGTCCCTTAATCATGCTCAGAGGATCACTTGCACTTTGACACAAAGCTTAGGTCTTCCACCTTGTCCCTCACATATTCCTCACAGCTTGTGTTTAGCCTGAACTGCAGCTGGAATGTCGTAACTTCCTGAATGTTGGTCCAGTGGAGGGAGAACATACTTCCTAGAGATTTTCATGTCATGTTTCTAATTTGTGGGGAAAGACAGATGATAGTTTAACTAAATTATTGTAATTAGCTGCTGTCCACCCTTACTCATGTATAGTTTTTCTTTCTCCCTTGCATAGCAACCTAATTCAATATTTTGTTCCTTGTTCTGCAGTTTCAGTTACTCTTCCCTTCTGTGATGGTCATGGTGGAACAGATCAAGACTCAGAAGGTACAGTAAAATTGTAGCTAGTGTCTCTTGACAAGTTTCCTCTTTAGCTGATAAAGTTCTTTCTGCCCCCACTGCAGACCTTTAATACTAGGAAAGAATGTGGTTTCAGTAATGGATGCCATATTCCCAGTACTGCTGTAAGTACTGAACAACTAATTTGCAAATCCGTTTACCCTGGATTTGGCTTTTTTATTATCAGTATCGTCTTTTGATGACTTGAATCACGCTAGGCTTCATAGAATGAGATGCTGCTGGATGGAACTTCTTCTCTAAGTGTTTTCTCCCACTGTCACTTGGGGGGAAAAAAAAAAGGCAGAGCTGATGTTTTCAATCCAGAGATGATCAGTTTTTGTTAAAGGAAATTTTTGAGAGAAGCTTGGGTGTAGAACCACACATAGAAGGTTTCATTCTTCACTACATGGAGCATGCTACATCTTTCTTTCTGTAAGACTTGTGCAGCTTGTTATGGCATTTTCCTGTTAGCAGAAAGCATAGTGTTTAAATGACTGAAAAGGTCAGTACAGATTGACATAACAGATCTAGTCT
Source organism: Strigops habroptila (assembly GCF_004027225.2). NCBI lineage: Eukaryota > Metazoa > Chordata > Aves > Psittaciformes > Psittacidae > Strigops > Strigops habroptila. The sequence continues at coordinate 93,963 of NC_044285.2, forward strand.
AACCATGTTTTCTTTCTGCAGATTCATGGATGTCAGATACTAGAGACAGTCCACAAACATAGCTGTGGGGGGCTGCCTCCTGTTCGCAGTGCTCTTGAAAAGTATGTAGATACAATAAAGCTGTTATTTCATTCTTCTGTAGTAACTGCAGTTAGTGTCAAAGTGTTTATCTTGTAAAAACAGTAAGATAATTTAAGATACAGTACGATACATGCAAAACAGGCTTGCATGATATAAAAGTAGAAGTAGCATGCAGGGAAAACTGTCATAGTCCCTATTTTTTATCTAAAGCAGACTCGTGACAGGAGTTAAGGCTTTCTCCATACTTTGGACTTAAGGCTGAGGAAGGTTAGGACCCTGTGTTGTTTTCTTTGGAGGTCTACATGAACTGTTTTGCATATGGTAGACCTGTTACTGTGTTTTGATCCTTCAAAAAAACAGTGAGTGTTGCTAGGTTTGTATGTCCTTGGGGAGAAAGCTGGACTACTTAAAAGGTAATTTGTGTTCATGCTGAAATGGTAATGGAGCAGAAACTGCAGGACTGGAAAGCCACTGCTAGCTTACTTAGACATCTGGTGTACTAGCAGACCTCTGTGGAAAAGCCGCGTATTCAGAGAATATGTTAGTTTAGTTTTGCAAGTGATTGGTCCACCTTCCTCTAAAAAAAAAAAAATGAAATTCCACATTAGCCATTTAGCACTTGCCATAATACCTCACTGGACTTTCCAGAATGATGTACAATGAGGTTTTGATTTCTGTGTGCAAAAGCCTTACTGTGCTGCTTTTGACCTCAGGATTCTGGCTGTGTGTCATGGAGTCATGTATAAGCAGCTCTCTGCCTGGATGCTGCATGGATTGCTACTAGATCAACATGAAGAGTTTTTTATCAAACAGGGCCCCTCTTCTGGGAATGTCCCTAGCCAACCTGAAGAAGATGATGATGACCTAGGAATTGGGGGCCTTACAGGAAAACAGCTACGAGAACTGCAAGACTTGGTAAGACTGCAAGTCATAGCTTGGCATCCTTCGGTCCCTAGGGCACTAAAGAAGAAATACACTGTCTTCTGCTTCAGTGTGAGCTATGCTGGGCTGGACATATATTGAGACCGGATACGATGGGAAATAAACAGAATATTGTAATAGGTTGCATTTAGGCATAAAGGACAGAGACATACCATTTGGCACAGTTGCATAATCTTGGGCAGGAAGCCCTATGGGTGGAATCTGTGACGCTGTTATCAATTAATTGCAACTGCTGTATTCACCCTGCTCTTGACTGACTCTTTTCTGATTCCTTATGGCCAACACTCTGATCTGCTCAACACAGGCACTGGTGGTAGTGTGAGCAATTGCAAGGGAAAGGTTGTGGGGAGCTTGGGTGTTGACTTGTTTTGCACCCTGCTGGCAGCTGGGTCAGGTGCCTTTCTTGCACAAGCGTTGGTTGTGCATATGTTGCCTAACAGGATCATGACATTACTGGGGAAAAATGTGCTTTGTGAAAGTCAAGAGGCTGCTAAGAATATGTCCAGAGTGTGAATTTAGGGAGCAACCTGCCACTGTACTGGGGAAATGCAGTAGCTCCTCACATAAATGGCATACCATTAGAATGTCCTTGTGCAAAGCAGCTTAATGGAGTAATCTTACACACCTTGTGCATCTGAAGAGTGTCTGCATCAGGGACAAGTGAGGAGCAACTGCAACTCTGTAAATTCACACTCTAGTTTACTGCAAGAAAATGTTTCATGGGCACCCATGGTGTTAGTGTGCTGCTCGCAACTTGGTTGTAAACACACACAAGATTCACCCTCAGAACACGCTGCTTTGCCCAGTACAAACAGTCTCTGCTGAGGACAAGACTACACACAAAAGCAAAAACACTACAAGGCAAAACCATGAAAACTAAAGGCAGTTAGTGAAAAATCTGTTATTTCACTATACTGGATACAGGAAGAATGTGAAAATTGGCACATCTTCTAGATTCATTGTGTAAAATACAGGCATTTAGAAGATGACACCGAGAGCGCCTAATTACCTTTCTTCTTCAGTATTATTGACTAAGTGTTGGCAATTCTTCAGTCAGAGAGTAAAATAAATCCTGAGTGTTAGTGGGATAGACCAATAAAATACTTGAGTATTTCCTCATCTAAAAGTGTCAGAAAAATCTTAAGAAAATAACTGCCACGATGTTAGTGTTAGCACACAAACTCAGACTGAACTCTCCCATTAAAATGAAGAATTCTGGAGATGGCAAACATGCTCAAAAATTTGTTAACACAGTGTCTTTTGGATTATAGACTCTTGCCTCTGTACTCAGAGTTCTTTACTAATACATTCAGAAAAAAGTTAATTGCTTACTTTATTGTTTTAAACGCCTCTTGCAGGAACTGAGAGAATTGCTTACTTTATGCTAGCAAGCCTTCAGATCTTTAACCTATTTGCTTTCTAGTGGAAGTGTTTACATTTGGCCCATATCACAAGTGTTCTAGCAGTGTTGAAACATACAGGAGTGGGTGCAGGGGAGGATTGTTCTGGGGAGTGCTAATGAACATTGTTATGGCTGCAAAAAACCCGATGTAATGCAGTTGCAACAAAAATTCCATTTGCTGATGTAACATTATCCTTTGGGAGAGCTAATTTGCTGCTATTCCATAAAGGTTTAGCTTCTCCTTTTCTGACTTCTGCTCCCCTCTCTGATGAAAGCAACATGTTCTCTAGGGAGATTTGCTAGCATACCAGAAGTATAAAGAAGTTTGCAGGGTTACTTAAATAATGCAAATCAAGTTTGCTAGCTTTCTGCTTACTTCCAATGTACTTGGATTACTACTCTCACACACCCCCCATCCTTTTACACACCTTTTCTATCTGGTTTTCTCACACTTTTTTGTCTTCTTTCCCCCCCCGCCCCGCCCCGGGGTCTCTGATAGCGCTTGATTGAGGAGGAGAACATGTTAGCTCCATCTCTAAAACAGTTTTCTCTGCGAGTAGAAATGCTGCCCTCATACATTCCTGTGCGGGTTGCTGAGAAAATCCTTTTTGTGGGAGAATCTGTACAGATGTTTGAGAATCAAAATGTTAACCTGACCAGAAAAGGTAAGGAACATCTTTCTTGTGTCCTTTGCTTAGTTATGAGTGACTGACAAATATGTTCCAAAATGCTATATTAACAAATTCCTTAACAGTCACTGACTACTGGCTGATACTGTTCAGAACATACGGATGGTTGTGCCTGGACAGAGCAGTGGTCCCAGTGTTCTGATTGATTCCAAGGGAGCAGTGTGAGAACAGGATGAGTAAATAATAATAATACTTTCCAAACATGGTCTCAAAGTTTCCAGCAGCGAGTCACCGTGTGATTTGCTTTGGATAAATAAAGTCATATTTTCTTTTCAGTTTGCATCCTCATCCCTGACAGGTGCAGACAGACACAAGGGCACATCTTGCTCTGAGTGTGTAAGTTGCAGAATCAATCATAGGATTAAAATCCATCCACAAACATAAGAGATTCATAGCAAGGTGGTTCCAGAGGTTGCTGTGGAAAACAAATGAGTAAGATTCTTTTTTAAGTCAGCAAGAGAGAGACAGTTCCAGCTGATGCCTGAGAAGTTTGCATTGAAGATAGTTTTCAAATATATTCCTATACCATTTGGGGAGTACTGCCGTGGGGAGTTGAGTGACATTACAGAAAACAATGGAACAATTAAATTAGACTGTTTTCTTGCCTTAAAAGAAGTGAGTTGAGAAGAAACTGGTCGTCTAGCTTAGCTGGTTTAAAAAAATAAATCCCCAAGTTCAAGCAGTAGATAGATTTGAGAGGGGTGGGGGCAGGTGGAGAACCAAACTAACTGCTTAATGTGGCAAAAAAGTTGTGGTTCAAAGATCTACCTCAGTTCTAGAAAAAAGGGCTGTAAGTGGCAGTCATTTACATAGAAAATATTTGGTTTTTTTACTGATACCACAGCACTGCCATGGCAAGTATCTATACTGTAACTGTACTTGCAATAGTAATCTTGTAGCTTGGTACTTGCACTTTGAGGCCTCCTCAACTTCACATTTCTCACCAGACCTGAGATGATGCTGCCTGGACAGTCTTTCTGCCCCACGGTGCTGGAAGGGGTCTGCACTTCTCTAAATGGTATTCCTTTTCGTTGTCCAAAACACTCTTCTCATTGCTGCACAGGCTCCATCCTAAAAAACCAGGAGGACACTTTTGCAGCAGAGCTACATCGACTCAAGCAGCAACCGCTCTTTAGTTTGGTGGACTTTGAATCAGTGGTTGACTGGATACGGAGCACTGTTGCTGAGGTGAGGTTCCCACCACTACAGTAGTAGGAAGAGAACTACTACGCAGGCTGAGAGGCAATTCAGATTTGTGAATGACTGGGATGGGGGGCTCTTTAGAATCAGTTAGTGAACAAGTGTGTGAAAGCTGCAGGTAGATTTCATGTTCTTATGGAGCTTGGAGCTTCATGTTACCTCAACTTCTAATCACAAAAGGACATTAGCAAATACTGTGTGCTTTCATGGGGGAAAGAAGTCAAATGACTTCAGAACTTTTCATCCTGCTTTCAGCATGATAGATGGCATCTCACTGGTCAAATTCTTTGCTTTGGCAATTTTTAGTCTTTTTTTCATTTGGGATAGGAGCCTGAGAAGGTAGGGAGGCAAGAGAAGTGGGAACAAAGCTGGGGTGAAACTGATTTCATCAGAATTTGGTTATTTTTTGTCATGGGCCTTCATGTTTCTTAGGAAGGGTTTCTTGCTGGAATACATCAAGAGTGTTCTAACTGCTAGCATGGGCTGCCCACGCACAGGATTCTTAGTGTGTTCTCTTGTGCATTGCATAGGTGCTGTTTTGTATGCATCTCAAGTATTTTAAGACAGCTACTGCTCTCACTGAATGGGTTTAGATAAATCTGAGCTGAGGTTTCTTTTCTTGTTTGTTTTTTTGTTTCTTCACTAGCATCTTTGGAAACTGATGGTGGAGGAATCAGATTTACTAGGACAACTAAAGGTAATGTAACTGCTAGCTTGTTTTTGCTAAAGCAGCTTGTATTTTTTATTTCTTTCTTTTTGAGTACTGGATGAAATTCAGAGCTCTCCAGCTGTGTTTTGAAATGGCAGAAGTTGTCCAAGCAATAGTGAAAATAGATGCTATCAGCGAGGGTGCTTAATATTCCTGTTCAGTTTTTTATATGCTTATATACAAAAAAATTATCTCCACAGATTATAAAAGATTTTTACCTTTTGGGAAGAGGCGAACTATTTCAGGCCTTCATTGACACTGCACAGCACATGTTAAAAACACCACCTACAGCTGTAACTGAACATGGTGAGTGTTACTTGCTTACCGAACTGTCTTTGCTGTGGTATAGCGGGAAAATGGTTAGCTATTAGTACAGAAGAGCTCTATCTTATCCTCTAGATGTTGTCATTAGTTTTGAAAGAGGAGCACTTGTAAACATCTCAGAAACTTTCAGATGGCAGGTTTCTCTCCATATTTGAAACTAGTGAAAATAGCATGTCAGTGTTGCTTTTTATGGCTGAGCATAAATAATTAATGCAAAAATAGCACTAGCTGCATCATCTTGTGTGGTATCTGCTCTTTCGTTGTCAGATGTCAACGTTGCGTTTCAGCAGTCTGCTCATAAAGTGCTGTTAGATGATGACAACCTTCTTCCTCTGCTTCACTTAACCATTGAGTATCATGGAAAGGAACATAAAGGTATCTGCTTGCTTTTTCAGTAGTGAGTTAAGAGGGGAAATGATGACCTTGTTTTCAAGTCCTATTACTTATCTTTCTCTGAAGTTAAAGAAATACTAACTTTGTTCCCTTTGCAGTCCTATGTGATGGCCTAGCTTGCTTTGGCTCTTAAGAAGAAATTCTTTTCTTTCTCCTTTTCTTCCTTGCCATGGTTGTCTCGACTAAGAAGATGACTTAATTCAGCACCTTATCTGTTTTCAGATACTTCTCAGACTCGCGAAGGGCCTTCCCGGGAGTTATCTCCACGTGAAGCCCCTACATCTGGATGGGCAGCTCTGGGCCTTTCTTACAAAGTTCAATGGCCGCTGCACATTCTCTTTACTCCTGCTGTTCTGGAGAAGTAAGTACTAGGTATGGTCTTTATATCTTCATCTGTAGATTTCCTGATCTCAGGCACTTACTCATGTGTTGCAGGTTTTTTTCCTGTCTATGGAGAGAAAGGTAGAGCTACAGTACTTTTATCCTGCTCCTTGAAACTTAAGATGCTTCCTTCTACTGGCGCATATTGAGAATACTTGTAATGACAGTGAGACCTGCAAGACGCTAACAGATTTTATGAACAGTGCTACTTTGACAAAACAGTGTCAGCTCTTTCCTCCTTATGGTGAAATTAACTTTGTGGTTTTTAGGTCAGTAATCAATAGAAACAGAAATCTGCTACTCTGAGATGGGCCATGACCTGACCTACCCTGTCTGTTGGCTGGCAGCCACCTTGTTTCTTTTTCTAGTCTTGCATTGTTATGTGCACCACTATCTGCACCCAAGGAAGATTTTAATCTTAAAGAACTTTGTATTTTTTGGCTGTAGGTACAATGTTGTATTCAAATACCTGCTGAGTGTGCGACGAGTCCAGGCTGAGCTACAGCACTGCTGGGCTCTCCAGATGCAGCGCAAACACCTGAAATCTAACAGAACTGATGCCATCAAATGGCGTCTGAGGGATCACATGGCTTTTCTTGTCGACAATCTTCAGTATTATCTGCAGGTCAGGATTATAGAGAAAGGAAAACTGTATCAGTTAATCGGGAACAGGCAGAAATGCATGGAGTGAGCACTGAAGCCCTGTCTTTCAGATTTCAGATTCTTTGTACATTAAGGAAATCGGGATTTGCCTTGGAACAACTGTAGAACTTTCTCTGAGTTCCCACATTTAGTGCTACAATTAGAGTCTTTGGATTTGTGAATCATTGAGTGTTACTGGAAATGTGGGAGTTTGGGCTCTCTACTGCTGCTACTAAACATTTGTGAGAAGCCACAGTCATCTCTGAAGTAACATCATTAAGATACTAGTTAAGATGCCATCCTGGCTTCTTTCCTTGCCCTATTAAGTGAACTCCAGTTTGAGTTAAATAACAAATGTTGTGTGGGTTTTTTGGTTGGTTGGTTTGTTTTAAGAATTGAAAAGCCATATCCTGACCATTTGAAGTAAAAGGAGACTTTTCAAATGTAAACACCAGTTAATAGTAGCATGATTTTGCGAGAATTAGGTATCATTTTGTTAACAGCTATAACAGCTGAAGTGAGGGCCCCAGCTTCCTATATTATTCAGAGTAATCCTGCTGAGCTATTGCACTGCAGCCTTTGTCCTGAGATTCCAGATAGTATCTCCCAGTGTAAAATTCAGAGATTACTACCATCAAGTACCTTCGTTCACATGCTAGCTATATACTTTTTCAATAGTTTATCTTAAAGAATGTGACCTCTTCCCTTTCTAGTTAGATAATACTTAGGCATCAAAAATTGTTTGGGCCCCCCCTTTTGTGTACTACTGTTGTATTTAATTCCCCATTCAGGACACAAAAGGTGATCCTCAGCCTCTAGCATGAGAGCAGCAATAAGGAAATTTCCAATAAGGAAAGCCAAGTTTCTTACAGAAAACTACTGTCTGTACTCCCATTCCTCAAGATACTAATGAGATTTCTTTACATACCAGGTGGATGTACTGGAATCTCAGTTCTCACAACTGCTGCAGCAGATAAATGCCACACGAGATTTTGAGAGTATACGATTGGCTCATGATCATTTCTTAAGTAATCTGTTGGCTCAGTCTTTCATCCTCCTAAAACCTGTAAGTAGGTCTTGATTCCACCTTTTTCTACAAATTCTCCAACTGCCCTAAGAAACATGCCTTTTGAGCAGGAATGACAAACCATCTTTTTTCAAACAGATAGTTGATAGTCTCCTGCAGAGAAATAAAGCATTTAGAAATAAAGCAGGTATAAACTAGAACAGATAACTGAATTGCAATCATTTAATTTACAGTTGCTGAGTGTCATGCATTCCCAGCCATTTTAAATCAAGATTTCCCAGTATTCAGTTAACCTTGGTAATTTGAACTTTTGCTGCTCTGTTTTTCTTACAAGCAATTTCATTAAAGAAGTTCCAAGCATAGAGCTGGGAACTGTATTCCTGAGGGACTCATTCTGAAATGCATTAGATTAGGAAAAATTCCCTCTGTTACTTACACGTTAGAGGATAAAAATAGTTGAGATGTTCCTGAGTGGACTTTAAGGGTATTTTTTATTGTTGTTTTAGTAAAAATATGTTACAGGGGTGCCAGTACTTTTATTAAACATGTAGCCTCACAAACACATTCTAAAAGAAGGTTGTTAACGATGGAACACTGCAGTACCCCAGATCTTACCTGGTTCATTTATTTTGCTCTTAGGCTGTGGCATAAAGGTGGCAGAATACTCATGAACGAGTCTGGAACTTTGAAGTGTTCCAGTAGTACATCTGTGAGCCATTTGGGCTTTCTTACACTCTTGAATGCAAGTTACCTTGATCAACTGATAAAAAAGAAAGTTTTGTGAAAGTGAAACCAAAGCCTTGACCCACAGCTCTTGCTGTGCTTTATTGTTCATTCTCAATCCTGAAGCTGCAGTGACGGCCTGCTGGCTGGACAGGGAAGCCAGTGTTCAACTTCTGTGTCTATACCTTATATAGACATATAAGTCATATTATAATCTTAATGCTTATGCCAGTCACTGTTTTCCTGGTAATGTCTGCAAAAGGTTGGGGGTGGGAGGGAAAGATGCAGCATCACATGTAAGTAAGTCCTTCTCCATAGAAAACCTTACAAAAGTGCTACAGGTGCTCTAACATCTTCCTTACTGATTGGAAAGCATGGTATTAGCAACAACTTGATTATGAATGCTGCAACTTCTCAGGTACTAAGAACAGCTTTTTCTGGGTTTGACCTCTGTTTAAACTTATGTTACAACTTCTGTTGTACTTTTATCCCATGCAGGTTTTCCACTGCTTAAATGAAATTCTGGATCTTTGTCATAGTTTTTGTTCTCTGGTCAGTCAGAATCTGGGCCCATTGGATGAACGGGGAGCTGCACAACTCAGTATTTTGGTGAAGGTGAATCTATGGTTATCTGGACCTGTTCTTCTCCCATGCAGCATTTGCCTAAGTAGTCATATTGGCTTTAGCAGCTGTAGAACAGGACTGAGTTTAAGCTGAAACCTTCTATTTGAGTACTTGCAATGATTTTAATTAATCAGCTCTTCCTGAGTTGAAAATTCTGTGTGCACAGAGAGGAGGAATGTGGGCAAATACACAGTAGTTAACCTATTGGAATAGAAAAGGAGGTGGATATCAGTTGGTACTTCTGCTCCTCCTTTTGGATACCTATCAGCTAATAATTATTGTGGCTGACAGCTTACCTTATACTGGAAATCTAGCATCACTTCTCTTACAGTGATTCTTTTCTTCAGGATGTTAAAGGGTTGTTTAGGCAGGAACAGAAAGGAAAAGCTTGTTTTCTTTCTTGAGAGTGAGTGCCCAGAACTGACTTCTTCTACTTTGTAGGGATTCAGTCGTCAGTCATCACTTCTCTTCAAGATTCTCTCTAGTGTTCGGAACCATCAGATAAACTCTGACTTAGCTCAACTGCTGCTACGCTTGGATTATAACAAATACTACACCCAGGCTGGAGGAACCTTGGGCAGGTACGAATACCTTCATGGTTGCTTGTGGCATTATCCTGAGGTACATGAAGTACAAAGTGATCTAAATGATCATAAGTAATTTTTATTAATTGTGGAAGCCAAAATAATTAGAAGCAAAGTGTTGATAAATACTATGACAGAAAAGTAACAAACCAACATGAGTTAACTTTTGGTTTTCTTATGCTTTTTCCCCATCAAGTTTGTTTTAGCATGAAGTTGAACTAGTTGCTAGCTCATACAGGCTGAAAAATGCTGATGTGGGTTGATAAAGAGATCATCGTTTACATCCTTTCAGCATGTAATTTTAATATTTACCCTTCTCTTGCAGTTTTGGGGTTTAAGCACTAAGACCTTTTCTTCAGGCCGTGACCAATGCCATGTTAAGCAGTGGAGACTGTGCCCTTGGAGAGCTTGCACTGAACTGAGTGTTAATTCGTGGCTGGCTCTTGCTGGTGAAGCCCTGTTTCAGAAGGAATTGCCAGGAAGTGCCACTTACTGTGAGGCTGCCCTGTGACTGCAGAAAGCTACTCCATGTTTTCCGAGCTAGTAAAAACATGCTTTCTGCAACCCTGCATATATGTATAAATGCTTTTAGGGAGGCAGTCTGTACCTCTTCAGAAAGTGAAAAAGCAACAAAAATTACAATGTCTTGACTCTTCAGCTGGACTATGATCTTTTGCAAGTTGGAGTATGGAGGAAGTGGTCTGTTGTTCTTGACTATGAATTAAGTTGTGGCTCTATTCAGAAGTTCCACTGCTTTACAGTACACAATGTCTGCTAATAAAATACAGACTTGCAGGTAAATGAAACAACTGCAATAACAGCCTGAGGGAAAGGGGGAGGGAAGAAGGATTTTTAGGAATCTCTTCTCGTACAGTGCATTGTTCTAGCGTATCTGTATAGGTATAGGAGCTACTAGTGGTGTCACATGCTTTCTCTATAAAACATAATACATTTTGTGTGCTAAAGTTATGCCCATCAAGACCGAAGTAGGAGCTTTGCCCTATTCAAAATACAAACCTCCCTCTGCTGGCAGAAAACTGCTAGAACTAAAACTGGGGAGAAACACGCAGGATGCCAGTTCTAAATGCTACTAGTGACTGTCCTACTGAACCACAATAAAACCATCTTGTCACGCAGTTATGAAGAATACTGTCAGCGTCTGCACCCAAGTGCAAAGGGTTTAGAGTGGCACAGCGTTCTGTTCCATGGAAAGCAGTATTTGGCAGGAACTTCTTGCATGTTACTAAGATTTCTTAGTCTTGCTAAAACAGACTATCTTGCAGTAAGTCCAGTTGGATGAATGGCAGAAGAGAGCCCTCTGGTCTGTCACTGGGGTGTAATATCAGCTTTCCCAGTTTGAACGCAGAGGCTACCAGGAAACCACCCCTGCCCTCAAAGTGTTGGTATTTTCACACTCTAAAGCTGCAGCTCTTGAGAAAGTTATGTGTGCCTGGGGGGAAAAAGGCTGCTTTATGCACACTTGGATACAGTAACAACAGCCAGCCAAATAAGAGTGCCTGGCATCTTCAGTATGCTACAGATGTTTGTGGTCGGACTGTGCCTGATGCAGAGTTTAAAACCCTGTGACTGTGGAAAAAAAGTTAGAAAACTAAGAAAGGGTGTTGAAGTTTGGATGTGGGATTTACAGACCAATACAGTCAAAATATTAAGGTAAAAATACAAAATAATAAGATAAAAAAACCACCTCAAGAAAAACTTATATTTTTGAAGCAGGGGACTGAAGACTCTGAAGGAGGCTGGATGAAGGCCTGGGTAAACATACCTCTAGTCTATAGGGTTGTAAAGAGTGAAGAACTGTTGAACTCTGCTTTTGTCTGTATGCAGGTTGACCATTAAGATAAAGTGCCTGGCTGTGAATGCAGCAGCTTAGAAATAGACTTACTCCATTACCATATAAACAAAACTACACAGCACTTACTCTTTACACCTCAGTCTCCCAGCAGTTCAGTTGTCCTAGGTCCCTGTGTCTGCATCTCTTCTTAGGTAGTGCCAGTCTGCACTAAGGCAGGTCAATACCTATATAGTCACAACAGTGAGGAAAAAAAAAAAAAAAAAAAGAGGTAGCCAAAACGAAATGCCACTTTGTCCTACAAGTTCTAACCAGGCACTTAGAATCAGAGAATAGTTAGGGTTGGAAAGACCTTAAGACCATCTAGTTCCAACCTCCTGCCATGGGCAGGGATGCCTCACACTAGACCATCTCTCCCAAGACTCTGTCCAGCCTGGCCCTGAACAGTGCCAGGGATGGAGCAAGTTGCAACTTCAGCAACGTGTTGATGAAATTAAAAATACCGGCAGCAAAGTGGAGGAGTACACATCGTGCTATTCTTCCAAGAAACAAGTGCTGCTGCCCTGAACTTGGTCATAGGGTATTCACTTCTGTAAACACAGGCTGCCAGTTAAGAACACCCCTCTCCCTTCCCTTCCTTTATAATTGATTTTGTATTAGCCTTTACTGGAAGCAGGGTATTAGTGCTATTCAGCTCAGAGAAATGAAAGCATTTCTTTGCCCTCCTCTGGAGGCACAGTCCTTTAATAAGTTTAGATAAATGAGGAGTCCCAGCAGCTACCACAAGAGATTGAACATTTATTTCATCATAAAAGTCTAGCAGATAAAACTATATACAGTAATCCATGCACACTGTCCAATTACTACACAAACATTTAAAACCTGATTAAAACACGGTCTGCACAACAGTGGGACAGCAGAGCAAAGTTTTCGTTTAGTGGGAGGCATAGTCATGTTTATATTTTGGATGCTTCTTGTAGCCTACTCTCTCCCCAGCAATAAGGCTTTGGATCACCCACTCTTGGGAGACAACAGGCAGCTGTAAAGCTTCAGCACACTTCAGGACACCAGCTGGGCAGGAAAAATCAGTCACCACCACATCATAAACACCCAAAGGAATATCTGCACAGGAAGAAAGACAGGGATTTGTGAGAAAAAAAGAAAAAGGATCTTCTCTGCAGGAGATCAGTTTGTTTCACCACTGTGAAGCTCTTCCATGTCCTCTCATTCCTAGCCAGGGAATTCTCTTTTTGTAAAAGTTAAGACATGCTCTACATGTACATTCTACACTGCACCTTTCAAGTAAAAGATTCTCTCTAGTCCAGATAGAAATTAACAGAAAACCAGTAGCCAGCATGACAGGCAGGACTAAATACCACAAGTCCTGACCTCAGGCTGTGAGTACTAGGGCCTACATCCCATATGGAGATGGAGAGACAGCTGAATTCAGAGGGACAAGGAAGCACAATTCTAGTGACCTACAGAAGGTCCAGGAGCAACTCTTGCCTATTTTCCCCTTTCAACATAGGGCTGGAAGCTGAAGGCTTGTGTCCTGAATTGTTGCACCATCTCCTTCTCTGGAAGGTAGGTCTTCTAGATGTCACCTTCTAAATTATATTCAAGCAGAGAGCTAGCATCTGCGCTTTGCCTTCCTTTATGCTTAAAGAATGCCTTGTAAAGCATCCTAAATGGTTTTAGACCATACTAGAGACATGGGATGGGATCCCATGGCATGGGATTCCTGACTTCTAGGCCCAAGAAAGTGGCCAATGAGTACCTTTGTTGTGAGCATTTGAGTAATGCTGTTTAACAGATGCTGCTCCCCCTGTCATGAGGATTTCAGACCACAGATCCAGGAAGTTCTGCTGCTGGTCCGACACCAGGAGAACCTTCAGGTTATGGAATGGGTTTTCTCGTGGATGCCTGCAGCGTAAAGAAGAGATATGCAGATTGCTAATAATATCCAGTAGCCTGAGATTTTATTTGAGGACCATTATCTAATTCTTCCAGTTACCTCACTGGCTCCCATATGAACATGGAAATTCTTTGAATATGGGAATTCTTTGGGTATCTTGCATACAATGACCTGCTCTCTTACCACCCCTCCTGAAATACATGGAACAATTATTCTCTGTTTATGGATAGTAAAACAGTAGACAATATTGGTGGTGTGTGCGTGCAGCAGCCTAAATCCAAAATCAGGCTAAGCTCCTCCTTAATCCTGAACCACTTTTCTGTGCCTATCCAAAATGCGTCTGCTTTGACAGGGCTAAGCAGGCTGGCATCAGTCTTCTGCCCAAAAGCCCACAGAAATTTACAAATTGCTTTTGTCCACCCTTCACCTTGCCTAAGAGTCTGACCTGACAATTGTTCTCTCAGAACAGACCTACTAAATTAAACTATAGAAAATGCAGAAGCTGGCTTCAAAACATACCAATCAAAGGAAATTGCAGTAGTATTGTTCTCCTTTATCCATTTCTGAGCAATTAGTCAGCCAAGTGTGTGGAAAGCCTGGCCTGAATTCTGCCTTCCTCATGAGGAGACTGACATTTTTTCTTACTTCCCAGGAGACTTTTTTGTGATTATGGCATGCAAATGTACCTTGGCATTAGAGCTCACTGCAAATCCAAGGAAAGAGGTGGAAGTGCTGTTCCTATATGAAGGGAAGGCATGGGAAGCAGTACTAGGGCCATCTTCAGTACTCTCTGACTAAATCCTCAGTCTGTGGACTCAGATTATAGTTATTTGGCACTTACCATTCCAGCAATTTTTGCTCCTGGAGGCTATAACCAGCTGGCAAAAGGTAATTCCGGTAATTCTGAAGCTGGTTAGCATGACAGCTGTCATGGACCCAGACATGAGACACACAAGGGATCCCTCTGGCAAGGCACAGCAAGTATTTCCTAGTTCGGCAATGCTGATCCGCAATTAAAAGACACTGATACGCTGCGTTGCACTTCAGGGGAGATAGAAAGACACGTCAGCAGGAGACAATGCTTGCAAAAAAACCCAGAAGTCATCCTGCAACTAAACACTTCAAGAGAGAACAATTACACCCGATTTTCAGAGCCATATTATATGAAAGGTGAATTAGATAAACAGATTCTGAAATCAGGAGTACCTCTAATAGTCACCTATTCCAAGCTGTGCAGTTCACAGGCAAAAACTCTGCCTAGTAGTTTTGCTATCATAATTATCTCTTCCAGGTCAGAAGATTCACTGTTTAGTCTGAGACTCAGTAAGTCACTAGAGAAGACTTTGCATCCTTAGGCAAGATGCTCCAAAAACAATTTACCCTCTCTGTTAAAAATCTAAATTTAAAGTAAACATGACAGTAAATGACATTAGTTGTCCAAGTAGATCTGGTAAGTGAAGAATGAAGAGCTCTACCTCTAAGTATTCCGAGGCACAGACCTGTGGTACTGCATCCACTCCTATGTTCCACAGTACAACAGAAACAAGACATACAGGAGCAGACCCAGCCAAGGGCCATTAAGATATCTAGGCAGTGGAGCATCTGACATACAAGAAGCAGCTGAGAGAGGTGAGCTATTTAACCTCAAGAAAGGAAGGCTGGGGTGGTCTTATCAATGCATATTCATGATTGATAGATAGGAGGGTGTACAAAAGATGAAGCCAGACTCTTCTAGGTGTTATCCACTAAAAGAACAAGAAGCAACAGGTACAAATTTAAATGCAGGAGATTCCCTTCCTTTTTTTTTTTTTTTTTCTTCCTTCAACTGGGGATGGTCAAACACGGGATGAAGTTGCCCAGAGAGGCTGTGGAGTTTCCATCCCTGAGGACACTCAAAACCCACTGGACAAGGACCTAAGCAATCTGCTCTAGTTGATCTTGCTTTCAACAGGGGGGGTTGGACAAGATGAGCTGTCAAAATTTCATTCAATCTCAACTATTCTGTGACTACTGTTCTAGATCAGTAAGTGATCCCTTACCTGGGTTTCATTGAAGTCTTCCAGAATATAACCAGCTCCCGCTCTCAGCTGCTGTGCTACGTAATGTTTGTCATATGGAGTCATCTCTAAAAACTCTACAGCAGAAACAGAAAGTTTGATTTTTGGCTGTCATCTATCTGCTTATGTCCATACACTCCTCAGTCCATGGAGCCTCATCCACTCCAGTGAGGAAGCCCAGCCTTCCTCCCAAGAATAATTAAAGAAAACCCTTTGAACAGTAAAATAAGAAAAACCAAACGTGCCCCCCCCCCAAAACCCCAACAAACCGGGGGGCAAAAAAAAGCAGTGGTCAGATGAGCCCAGCACCAGCAGCGAGCACCCGGGCTGCTGCCTTCATACTGCAGTTCAGTGCATGAAACATGACCCTAGCAAAGGCAAACTGGAACAAACCATTCATGCTTTGCAGTCCTGTGTTTCTCAGCACTATCCTGTATCTCTCAAAACCTTCCTTCTCATGTTATACTGACACTGCTGATCACTAATTTTCACATCTATCTTAACTTGCTGAACAGCCCCAGGATCATCACCAAGGTTTGCCACATTTCAGGCTGTAAATTCTCTAAACCAAAGATTGAATCTTAGGTCCTTTCTGCAAAGGATTAAAGAACAAAAGGGTAAAACAAGCTCTCACACAAATGCCTGATCAGAGAGCATCCAGCATTTTTCCTAAAGCCACAGCATTCCACTTGGAAATGCAATGGATAAGATTTGCCTCACCTTCTTCCTCCTCACTACTCCCTGCAGGACCATCTGATGGCTTCTGGTGATTGACCAATTTGTCACTGGGTGTTGCCATGGTGAGGAGAAAGGCATAGCCCAAAAAGAGAGTCTTATTATGGGGCAAGGGTCCGTGATGGTCCTCCAGTACTGGAAGATCTACAGCATCTACACGTTCACAGGTGCTTACAGATTCTCCAGTTCTCACAGCCCCTGCAGCGAGACAGAAGCACCATGAGTCTCAAAAGTCAGGTTCAGCACAAAGACCCTGGGTAAGATTTGGAATATGTTCAAGTTCAGTTATTTTTACTGGAGGAGACAGGGAGGCAGGACTGGTAG
This sequence comes from Strigops habroptila, assembly GCF_004027225.2. NCBI lineage: Eukaryota > Metazoa > Chordata > Aves > Psittaciformes > Psittacidae > Strigops > Strigops habroptila. Next base: position 110,525 of record NC_044285.2, read on the forward strand.
GACAGGTAGAGATCTTTTACCCTTCTGGTTGCAAAGAATCTTCAAATCACAACCTGAATGACGAAATTGACAATGTTTGCCAGTCTATCAATATCCTGAAACACCACCTACTGCTATGAAGGGCTCCTTTAACAGCAAGGCATTTCAGGACTGACTAAGCAGGTAACAAAAGACATAAGAAAGGAGAAAGGCAAATCACAACATTCAGGTCAGAACACTTCTAAAAGGCAGAACTGAAAATATGGCAGGAAAATACTCAGACCGTGCTAAAAATAATCTCTGTTTGCTGAATGCATCCAGGGAGAATCAGTCTCAAATCCTGCAGGGCAAAGAGGCAATCTTTTTGTTTATGGGAAGTGGAAAGATCAATCACAGAAAAAACAGGGAGGGAAAAAATAGCTGAATGCAAATTTAAAAGCAGAAAATAAGATTCTCACCAAGCTTTATCACTGCTGACTTGCGGCCACGTTTAGCTGGGGATCTCTCATCTTCAGAAGCAACAAGTTTCCTTTTCCCAGACAGTGTGCCTGGTGGGATGCGTGGGCTCTCCTGCCCTTTACGAGTGGGAGTTGTGCTGCTGCTGGAAATGCTGGGAGAACCAAGGTTACTACGACGCTTCCGCTTCCCCTCCACAAGATTATCTGTGATACAGAACGCAGAGATCAGTCACTGCCCGTCACGTAACTCCATGAGCTTTCACCTACCTATCTGTACAGAGGTGGCTAAACTCCATAGTACCTAGAAGGTACGCACTACCACCCTGTGACAGGGAAGAGCAAGACAAAGGTACCTCACTTGTCTATCTCTCTTGTCAAGCCCAGTAACCCTGCCTGTCTCTTTTCCTCCCAGTACTGTTGAAGAGTTTGTATCACAGCAGCCATCCACCAAGTGTACATGAGTACAGCATCACTGTCCTAGATGCAGGCCACTCTCCACAAGCCAGTTAATACCAGTAAGTCTCTGAGCGAGATGCAAAACAATAAAAGGATCTCAGAGATGCATTAAGAAGTACCCAGAAAGATTTAAACACTGGTAATTCAGGTGAGGAACTAGAAGTGTCTCAAAGGCACAAGACGCAGAACAACAGCTCAGCCAGCAGCTGAATAGCACCTCCCCTTACCGAGACTGATGTCAGCTGCTTTGGTCAGGGGGGTGACAGGTTCATAAGGTCCTAGTCCAAATTGCTCCCGTAGCTTATTTCCTTGTTCCAGAGACAGGATAACAGCCATTCGTTTGTACCACTTTCTCTGGCCTTCCTTTTCAATGCAATAGTATAGCTCTCCAGACTCCTTACGATGTCCCTTCACCACACCTGACAAGACAGCAAATAACACCAATTAACCAACTATCCCCAGGCTTTGCATCCTCCTGGACAAGCATCCATTTCCCATTGCATTCAGCAACTCAGAAAACCCAAGGATGGAGTTCAGGCTTTGCTCTTACCTGCACTAAAGTACTCATCCTCTGACAATGCAGTCACCTCAGTCTCCAGTGGGATAGGATCACAGAGTAAAATATCTTTTCCTAGCACATCACATTCATATCCATCATCAAAGAGCAGCTTGTACTTTCCTGCTCCAACATCTTGGGTAATCATCCCAGAATAGAAGTACCCATTTGAGGACCACTTTGCTACCACCCTGAGGCCCACAAAGCTGCTTCCAGAAGATGAGTCCGCGCAGTCCGAAGGACCAGTCACCACCTGTAATGGGATTTCTGGAGAGTCACTTCGACGTAAGGCACAGAAGCCAGAAGTGTTGGGTTTCTCCCCTCCATCTGGCAGGCGAACTGAACGAGTAAATGATTTGTCCTCAGGCGATGCTGTAGTTGAGAGATCCTCCGTACCTGGCAGTCCAGCTAAATCTCTGTAGAAAAGAGAAAAGCAGTCCCATAAGGAAAGAAGAGAAAAGCACTCCCAGGAAGATCAGGAAAAACAGTTACTAAATAAGAAATACTTGGGCAAGATGCTTGTATCTGCTACATGCTATCACGAAAACTAGCTCTTGAAACATTCAGCACTCCTTTTCTTCTGTCACATTAAGTCAGCAGCTCCCCATTCTCTTCGTTGGAAATAAATTAAAGTTGTTATCGCCCTTTTCCAGGGTACCTTGTTCCTGTTGTTCGAGATGGTGGGCGGCCTCTTCTTCCTCGCCCGCGAGGTGTCATGGGTGCTTTGCCACCCTGACGAGTGCCAGGCAAAGATTCTTCCTCTTCCTCACAAGGCAGTGCTCCTGTCTGGCTAACTCTGAGTGAAGATGCTGGCTGACCAGCTCCTTTCCTAGGGCTAGAGAATTTACAAGTTAACTGCCCTGCAGAGACAAGCCAGCTCATTAGGATCCTCCCATTTTCTCTGATCTTACAACTGGTCAAGAAGTTTGCCTCATCATTGCTAAACTGGCAAGAGCTTAGGCAAAGCAATGTTTCACAGGGAAACAAACTGCTCCTTTAGGAAGAACACATGTGAAAGTAAAGACTATCTCCTTACGTCTATTCATCAAGCCAGATCTTTCCCAGAACAGTCCTGGTTTAGGGTCTATCCTGCTTCACATTTCCCCCCAAGCCAGCTGTTCACTTCTGTAAAATACCCCTTCTTCCTTCCCAAGGCTCTGCACACACCTTAATTTTCCTAAGACGCCCCTGCCAATGGGTAAAGCGAACTCTCCAGTTCCTGTCCCACACGCTTTCCCTTTGACAGCTCCAGCTCCTCGCCCTGAGCTGCTACTGCTGCTGTGTGTGGCAGAGTGACCACTGCTTGCTCCACTGGATGTACGGTGGAGGCTTGAGGCCTTGGATGAGAAGGAGCTGACATCACCAAGGTCCCCTGAGGTCAGTGATGAGCCCGCTGCAGTTCTAGAGGAGGATGCATCAGTCTCACACTCCTGGCACTCCACTACAGGCTCTTCAGTTTCCTTAAGTGGAAAAAAAACCAAGGAGGTTCATCAGAAGTGACACACTTGCTATACAGAAGCTCTACAATCATGAGGCAAAAGCACAGACAAGTGGAGACCATGTTCATGAAACTGAAGCTAGCCATGCAGATTTGAGTCTGGACTGATCAATGGTAGACAGTGTGTGTCTCACTATAAGCCTGTAGTTGCTGTATATAAAGAAGTAGGAAATCAGTCAACAGGACAGAGCTTGGTTGGTATCAAATTAGTCCAGCTTTGAATAATTCCCACCCTGCAAGAGTGTGAGAGTGCAATGTACGTAGGACAGTAGCAGCCTTTCCTTACTAGTAACCCAAGATCAGTTTCAGACAGCTGGTCACTTGCAGCCATTGAAGTTCTATGGAAATAAAAACATGTATCTACAAAATAGTGATATCGAATGTTGGCAGATAAATTGGAAATGGTTACATGATTGTGATTACACAACCTATGTAAGCAAATTTCAGGAAACTTAATTCGCTATTTTAATGTTACAATAAGTAACTTAATGTGTAGTATCAGGTGTGAACGTATAATCTTTTCACTAAACTACTTTATCCTTTTCTGTCATTACTCACTGTAACAACACAACACAAGATTCTCATGTTATCCATCTTTATAGCAGGACAGCAGTAACATTTTCTCGCTAGCAGGCTAGCGTGATTACTGTGCACATCACATCAGCATTTGTCAGCTATCTTTCAAGATTCCATAAAGATTTGCCAATTAATGAATGGACATACACCAACAACACAAGTGTACTAACAAGAGGCTTGTATATCTTTTGGATTTAAGTTGCTTTTTATAGACCTCTTATACAATCTGATCCACAGGACTCAAGAGTTAGATAGGACATTGAGCTGCAGAACAGGCTAAACTACCCTATGTAGTTCAATTTTACAGGCAGAAGTGATTTTGCTTACTAATAGAATTTCTGCTCATTCCAAAATATCTCTATTCTGACAAAACACCAAGAATTTTAGAACAGCTGGACATACATAGTGAAGTCTTTTGTTCAGTTCTTTGAGAAGAAAAAAGACCCTTTCTGTGTCTTCAGAAAACAGTAATGGGCATGAAATACACCAGCAACAAACACACAGCTTTAGCCATGTGCTAAATGTTCTTCACGAGCAAACGTGGACAAGTTTGTCATCCCAGCACTGACTTGTTCACTCATTTCCTGCAGCCACAACACATTCTCATTATTTTTTCAGTCAACAAAGCATTACATTTAGCCATGAAAACACGAACTTACCTCAACTACCTTTCGTTCCACCTCTGCACCATTTATGTAGTAAACATCAGTTATAACCCGCGTAACAACAGTGCGTACTTCTCGAATAGTTCGCATGTGGCGATGCTGCACTCGGCCTTTGGGCGGATGAAGAAGATTAAACTCCTCCTCTCCCTGTAATAAACAGCACAAATTAAAAAACAAACCAAAACCAGACCACAATGAAAAGCCCATAATTTCTGGGTAGAACTATCTCTGCAGTACAGTTTCTTCATACCATATTCAAGTACTGAGATACAGAACCTTTCGGCATCTTGTTACAAATTAGATGCAACAACACAAGAAACCCCAAACAAGGGAGAACTGAACACATTTTCCTGACTTGCTGATGGGTAGAGGTAGGGAATCAAAGCAACCCAAGGAGGAAACAGAAAACCTGCTTAGCATGGCTTCTGATACTCTTTCTTTCAGCAGTCTCTCAGACATATCACATTGATGTTGCACTGCATATTTACGGCCCTGTTGATCTCCTGTTTCCCAGAGGATGCACTATTCTTAATTCAAGTTTAGAGTTGGGTTTTTTTATAGTCTTTGTGTTCACAAGAAAATATATTAGTTCTAACTGCAAAGCAGGGTTCTTTTGGGAATGCAATACTTTCTGAAGTACTAATTCAAAGTTATTTATATTGTTAGAACATTTCTCTGGAGGAGCTCTCCCCTTGTGTGTTTATCCACTGACACTGGACGGAGTGGGAGAGCAAGATGTCCGAAGCTGGTTGGTGCAAAACAGAAAGCATCAAACCCTTCATTCAAAATTTCCTGAAACTCCCATCTCCATCCAACAAAAAGTGACCATTTTCTTTACAGTGTTAACTACATCTGGACACAACACCCACCCCCCACAAAAACAACAAACCAACCAAAACTTGTCATATTTTTCAGAAAATAAATATGGAGATATTTACTTCCCAAACTTATGCTGCCCACTGAATATTGCCACCTTAGCAGTTGTGTACAGCTCATGCAGGAAAGCTTGCAACATTAACATTTTAAAGTAGTCTTTTGGATTTTTTCGACAGAGAACCTACTGTCAGTGAATTTACTGGCTGAAGGGATACTTTACTGTTCTAAAGCAGTAAAATTAAATACAGGCAGCCTTCATCCCACCTGACTGTGCAGAGAGTCCATGTCCTCTCCAGAGGCATTCAGAATCTTTTCCCCACTCTCCTCAGTTTGGACATTTGCATCTTGTCGCCCAGGTCTTTGCCCAGACATACTGGTTCCCACTTCCACCTGCCTACAGATTTCTTCTGATGTCTGTGTTGCTGCTGTAACAGTTGTTGGGGTAACAAGACAGTCTGCTGTAGTCTGAATCCCTTTATTCCTGGTGTTTGCCCACCTCTCTTGGCTTTCATCAATTTTAACAGCCTTACTTGGTTTCTTCTGCATCCTCCTCTCTTCTTCTCTCTCAGTGCTTTCAATACCAGTCTCCACAGATTCTCCACCCTCTGCATTAGAAGGCTGTTGATGGCAGTCCTGCTGCATCCTCTGAGGAATTTGGACCTGTCCAGCACTGTCACCTGCTTTGTGTTGCTGGTACTGCCAACCACTTGGATTGTTTTGTAATTCAGCATCTTCTTGCATGCCAGGAAAACTGAACAGATTCCCCCTGCAAACCAGTCATACGCAGACCAAAATCATTGATTAAAAAAAGACAACCAATATGCTGTCACTCTAAAAAAATTAAAAATACCCCAAACACCATCAAAGCCCGCAGCGCCCTCGCAGTCACTCAACTGCTTCTTAAGATTGCACAGAACTCAGGGAGTCTTAAACTATAAAATAACCTTTCGATATGTCTCAAGTGATTCACATGGTAGCAAGAAGAATGGCTGACACCTGTAGAGAATTAGGTGCTCTTCCAAACACTAATAAAGCAATCTACACTCCACACTTCAGGAACCAACTGTACAGCATGCTTCTGGGAGTCATGCCATCTTGAAGTTGCTACAGTCTGCTTCAGCACGTCACTGGCTTGAAACTGGTAATCACACCTAGCAGGAAGAGGCAGGAGCATAAAAAAAAATGCTGTCTAATGTTTTCATTAGAATTTGTGTGCCCTATGTAGTGTTATCAGGTACTATATGGGATGGTCTTTAGTATAACTGTTCAATGCTCTTGAAATAAAGGTTACTCCTTCTCTGTAGACAAAGATCTCAAAAAAAAAAAAACCAAACCACAAACCCACAAAAAAACAAAAAGAAAATGGAATAGATAGAATGGAAAAAAAGATAGAATCCTATCAAAAGATAGAATGGAAAACACTGGAGAAGCAGATTTCTACACCTGGTCCTCCAGCCAGCACCCTTATCACCATAAGATATGCGATACAGTGCTTTTCAAAGCAACTGGATGCAGCAAAACTTGATGGACTTTTAAGGGGGACATTAGCAGGAACAGTAACAAACACCATAGGTCAGGAGATCTTGGAACAAGAGAAAGAAAAGGCTTTTAAACAGCTCTAAATATGATTTCAGTTCTCTCAAGCCCCAGACTTTACTGAAGCATATTAGCCAGCTTTAATCACATTGCTGCTCAGTCAAAAGGGCCTGATTACCACTTGAGATACAAACGCAGTACTTATTATACTTACCTTGGTGTTCCCAACCTTCTAAGTCACTCAAAGACAATGACTTAGTGCAATTTCTTTGATGTAGAAAATGCACTTGTGCATACAAACCCAGCCAGGACTGGCAGGCAAAGACTGTGAGGAATTACCTAAATGGAGAAGTGGAAAGACCACGACCTCTGGCCTCATCCTCTCGATGAACTTCACAGACAACACTAAACACAGATGATGTTTTCTGGGAGCTAGCAGTGCAGATTTAAAACAGACAGAAAAACAAAAAAACATCAGGGAGTGAGAAAATCCCTTATATAGCAAAATAAGAGTTCTCTAGCCCCTTGGGAAAGCAACAACTGGTAGTGAGCTTGTTGACTTATAGAGCCACAGAATGCATGAGATCGTCAGTCTCAAAAGGTCAAGCTGCAATTGTATAAGCACTTCTGTCACTTCTGCAGACACCTTAACAGCCAAGAGCAGTGTTATCAATTCCAGAAAACACAGTGTGTAAAACTGCAGCGCCATCAGGAGTTTCACCATCTGCTACCTTTGGTACCCACCAGGGGACATACGCCATTTGTGGCTTACTCTCGGGATTTTCACAACACCGCAGAAATATTGAGAACGACAGTCATAAAGTAGACCAAGAGATCAAGTTCAACCTATACCTAATAAAGGCAATCCATCCTCAAGCAGCGAGGAATGACTGCCACATCCTCAGCACTGAGGCATGACTAACATCCAGCATGCAACCCTGTGACAAGAGATACTGAGTTCATTTCAAAGTTTTCTCACTGTTTCAAACCAATATACAGGTCACTATCTTCTGACTCCGATTCTAATTAGTACTTACAAACTATACACCCCAAAAGCTAAAATCAAGCAATGCTAGGCATTAGATATGTATAAATCTAAAGACCAAGGGAGTAACTTCTGTTTTGGTCAACATGTTCAACTGTGATTTCAGATTATCAGTTATGTTTCTATCAGCTTCATATCAAAAAGAGAATTCTCTTTCAGAACTCCTCAGAGATCCTTTGCAGAAAATTGCAGGAAATAAAGTAGAAAACCATGTATTTGAAATTTAAGAGGTGCACAGGGCAGACTTGCATTCCAGACTGCCCAAGACATGAATTTCTGCTTTGACTACAATCGGGAGGCAAAATGCTGATATTAGTAGGAAGCACAAAGCCTGTGGCGAAAGAGCAGGTGGGGCACTCACTTTGCCCATGTACTTCAAACCTACTGCGAGAGCTGAAGAGTTAATGGCACAGCTACTGCGCAAAGTGTCCCTGCTTCTGTGCCTCTTGTTAATTTTTTTCTCCCTGCTGCTGGCCATGAGTGAAAAAAGGACCTACCCAGACTTTCATATTAACTCTGCCCAGCAACAAGCACAGTTACCTGGCAGCAGCCCCAGCAGCAGCAGAGGCTCCATTTTTCCTGTCACTTGCTGTAGGCTCTGAAACAAGAAGGAAGGGAGGGATGATTTTGGTGTCAGCTGAACAGACTCTCCTGCCCCTTTCGCTCAGCAAACAGAGAGGTTGAGTAACACTGGACTAAGGGTGCCCAGGCCTCCCTGCCCAACTTCTCATCACACACCTGAGTTTCTACAAGTTTTAGACTATTAGACTGAATGTCACTGGTCTGATCAAAATGCTGTCTAACTTTTTTGTCCAGACTGTACTTTTAGAATTTATTCCCTCCCAGAATAATTGAACTCCAGTTCCTGTCCTGTGACATTGCCACTATACATCACAATTTTTAGTCTGCTGAAAATACCTTTCCTCACAACAGAGGCCTCTCTTCTCACTCCATCCTTGCTTAGAGCATTGCAGAAACAGAGAAACAAATTTAAGTGACACTGCCCAAAAAGAAAAATGAGAAAAATTACAGAGACTTAAGAGACTGTCTTGGGGAATGCCACAAAGCAGGTCTGTGTTAAGGCTGAGATCTAGTAGGACAGTACGTTTCAAGGTGTAATCCTCTTACTTTCCAAGCTGAATGGCAGGGACTCCTCGCTCCCATCATTCACAGGCGTAACAAGGTTCATTCGGAGTGAGAGTTTTGCATCAGCCTCAGGAACCACACAAGAATCTCCTTTGTCGCACATTTCTGACACATCTGTTGATACCACTGCACTTTCCACAGTGACACTGTTGGTCCCCTCTGCTGTAACATCACTAGTTGCCATAGTGCTGTCTGGGCAACTATCATCCACTGCAAATAGGAAAACCAAAAAAAAAGTAAACCAAAAAGCAGCTACTGTCATTCACACTGCTGGGGTTCAGGTCCCAGTCCTACTCTGAAGATGTTTCACTGCATGCATCAGCAGTAGCGCAGTAGTGGAAATTTCCATCTAGAGTTCGTAAGCGTGAAAGTTCTGTAACACAGGTGTCATCCTTAGCACGCAAAGGATACTATTACCCAAGCAGAAATACACATTTCCTTTCATCCAGCAAATGCAGGGTGTTGTTTCATGAACCTAGCAGAGAAAGTTCTGCTGAAAGATGATGAATACTGGGAACAATATTTTAGCCTAAGCTCCTTCACTATTTAGAGGGGTCTTCTGCATTCTTTAATGGAGTTGTATGCAGGAATGAAATGAGTGCAAGAAATACACGTCCTATACCACCTCATACTTAGGGAGCAAACACCTTCGCTAGAGGCCAAGAATATAACGAGGAAAGTGCGGAGAAGGGATGAGCCCTCCCCACAGAACACCTATGTTTTTTGCCAAGATAGGTTTGAGCTACCCCATCAGATCCTGAATCAAGAATCAAAAGCTTCCAAACAGGCTTTCCCTGCAGAACAGAGCTGGCCAGGTCAAACTCACCAATTGGTGTGCTGTGTCTTCTGGGTCCCATTTTAAGCTGGCCAATAAGCGGTGGCGTTATGCTGGTCAAGGGCTGAATGACATCACCCTCCTTTGGCAAAGTAAAATGAAATGGACTTCCTAAAAGACAGTGCATGCCAGGATTAGTAATTGCAGGGGACTACTTTGGTTCAAATACCAAAAGCACAGGCTCACTGTGCTGTGGAAATGGGGAAAAGCATAACCTGGTGCTGTCCTGTACAAAGCTGCCCTCAACAGTTACTGGTTTCAGGACAACTGCTCTAACTGATCTCCACATTTTGTGTGGAAAATCTCTCTCGGTGAAAATGTGGGCTGTAGTCAACTTGGTGCAGCTGTCCCCAGGTGCTAAACAAACATGTTCATGTGTATCCTGACATGAACAGACTTTTGCAGAATGCAGCTTTGCTTCAGAAACGTTCAGGATTTTCCACAGGAAAGGGAGATGATGCCAGAAATAGAAAAGAAGGTTAGGACAGAAGTGTATTGGCAGAGCTACGTGTTGCCTGAATTAATAACCTGAAACTTACAAAGAATGATGCTTTATCATCAAAAAGCCTTGGATAAAAAGTCAGCAGATATACTTCAGCTAGCCACCTATGGGCCTAAATGATTAGTAGCAGTCAATTAAGGGTTAGACGATGACAGCAGCAACTTGCCTAGAAAGTAACCTTTAAGAGAAGTAACAGATACTGCAGCTCCAAAACCAGCTGCAGGCTGCCACAAGAAGGGCTGGCCCCATCCTCCTGTCTTCTCCAGTACTTCTGCCTCTTGTGCAGTCTCCAACATAAAGGGTCTGCAGGGTCTATTGGGTGAAGTAGCATATCCCGTCAAGGAAACCATGCCTAGTAAAATGCTCCCTCCTTCTGCCTCACCCCATGCCACTTATTTGCAAACCTTCAACATCATAGATCAGTAATTCGCACACTGCATTCTTTCCAAATTGCATAGAAGTACTTAACAAAACTAACAGAATAACCCTTTCCTCCCACACTGAGGTCAAAACAGGTTTTCATCATCTTTCTCACTATCCTTCCTTTTCCCTAAAACTGTACTTGTTCTTTGGATTTCATTCAAGATATTTCTCAAATAATCCAAGTCACAATCTGCAGAACTCCTGAGTTTTTAGAAGCACGTATTAAAAACAAAAAAACAAACAAACAAAAAAACCAAACCAAAACAAAAAACCACCACGAAACCCAAAACCAAACAAATAATCAAACAAAACCACAAAAAAACCCCAAAAAACCCAAAACAAACCCCAAACTAAACAGTACTGGAAAATTATTCCTTAAGGACATGAGAAGACAAATTCAAGTTCTTAAATTTAAGACCTAGCACTAGACATTCAGATAACAACTTTTAGTTATAGCCAGATGCAGTGCATCATTCTTCAGTTACACAAGACACTGACATGTGATTTACACGACTACCTGTTGGCACATGAAGCCAGAAATACATGACAAAGACATAATCCCCTCACAGGAAAAAAACAAACCAGTGAAAAGCTCTCTATTGTCCATCTGAAAACTTTGAAAGCCATCAGCTGCCACAGGTTTTAAAGATACAGTTCAGCAATTGCAACATCCTTGAGATCAACCTAAGGACTTCAGCGTACTTTTGCAGTGGGTAGGTATTTCATAGTGTAACGGTACTCATGCTTTGTGGGTACACCACATACCGAAAGTCCAACTACCATTCCCACAAACAGCTTATGAATGCCTATCATATCATGACCTATAGCAGATCTCCACTTACTTTCAGTGCTTTATTTAAAAACTGCAGCCTTCAGAAACTCCACTGAATTTTGATTGATTCAGCTACCACAATCCCTTCTAGCCTACAAATCTCATTTGGCAGGCTAATAACAAATGACCAAAAGAATTTATTAAATGATCAGCCTGCATTTTAAGAAGAGATAATCTAGCTAGTAAACCAACAGATACCACTGAAGAAAACAAACAAGCTTCACACTCACAGAACCTGAAAAAATGTATATGCCTGAAAGTTTAATTGCTTTCACATAACTGCATCAACTGTTGTAACAATGAAAAAGGTTAATTCTCTCTACAAACTTTTCTTATGTCCTTAAGACCATCATCCAATAACATTCCCTTTTATTTTCCAGTGTCAAAAGATTGTGTCTTTTCAGCCCACTTTGTTTCTCTCAAGTTTGCTAATTCTGAGGTATAAAAAATTTAATTTGCTTGGAAGTTTCTAGCACAGTGCAGATGGCAACTATAAAAATATTAAATTTTTTATTTAACCTGGTATGCTTAAACTTTATCATAACCATGTTAACAGAACTGCTTATCTGTTTCCTCTTTATTTTATATTACCAGTAAAGATAACTTTTTGCATAAAGTTTTATACATACAAAATTGTACACTCTACAAAAAAGATTTCACAGACAACCACAATTTCTATAAACTCCAGAGTCCTAGAAACAGACTTCAATAAGTAAATTTGTTTTCCATATCCCCATGTTCTATCATGTTCTAGCCTTTTAGCGTTTTTAATAGAGTAACTACACAGTTAACCTCTTATTCAAGGCAACTTCAAAAACAAAAAGAACCCTCCCTCAAACCTCACCATCCAGTTTCTACTTCTGCTAGTTAGACTTCTCCAAGATCCTTCTAGCCCTTACCCAAAGTTTGTGCTTACTCATGTATGCTTCATAATCTCTTGGTAAGGAATTAGACTACTGTTGGAAATAACTATTATGAGAACAAAGCTGCTTTAAGAGAAGAGGGATGCTTTAAAGCTCTTCACACCTGGGTAATGCAGCCCCCAGCACATGAGTGGTTTCCGGGTTCAAGCACACAATGAAGCCAGGTCACAGGGAGCTTCTTGTCACCCAACACCCCAAGTCCTTCTCAGGGCTGCTCTCCCCCAACCTGTGTTTGTGCTGGGGATTGCCCCAACCCAGGGGCAGGACCTTGCACTTGGCCTTGTTTGCATGGTCCCACCTCTCCAGCCTGTCCAGGTCCCTCTGAATCCCATCCCTTCCCTCCAGCGTGTCACTGCACCACACAGCTTAGTGTCATCAGCAAACTTGCTGAGGGTGCTCGATCCCACCATCCATGTTGCTGACAAAGATGTCAAATGGTGCAGTCCCAATGCCAACCCCTGAAGAACACCACTCATCACTGCCCTCTGCTCAGACATCGAGCCATTGACCACAACTCTGACTACAACCATCCAGCCAATTCCTTATCCACTGAATGGTCAATTTATCAAATCCATGCCTCTCCAGTTTAGAGACAAGGATGCCATGCAGGACAGTGTCAAATGCCTTGCACAAGTCCAGGCAGATGACACAGTCACTCTTCCCTTATCCACCCATGCTGTGGCCCCATTATAGAAGGCCACCAAATTTGTCAGGCACAATCTGCCCTTCATGAAGCCATGCTGGCTGTTGCCAATCACCCCCTTATTGTCCATGTGCCTTAGCAAATAAAAAAACCCAGAGACATCACTTGACTCACCATGTTTGTAAACCATAATTTTCTTGATGATGAAAGAGAGACTTCTTCAGAAGTATCTCAACACTGCATTTTTGCCCTTATATTTCATCCATATGTCATTGGAGCAACTTTAATACCAAGCTAGACTGATGCAGTATAACTGTTCTTCTGCCTGTTGTACTATCTTAATTCAGAGAGACCACAATTTTCAGTTATCACAAAGACACAATGACCTATTGCAAACCACTGAACAGGGAAGACTGAAGAAAACCCATCCTGACAACAACAAAAAAACCCATGGAAAATGGCAACAGACTAATCTAACATTATTAAAGAAGCTCGTCTTCTTAGTCCACAGAGTATATGAAAACCTGGTGATTCAGATTTTGTGTACAGTCTCCAAAATCTGTCACTGAATCTCCCCCCCCCGCGATTTGAAAAATACAGCATGATTCGATTGTACGACTTGATTTAAAAACAATATTCAAAGCTTTCCCTAAGTATCATTATTTCCCTAAATATCAGACATATCTAAATACCACAAGAACTTAAATCTGAAATTGATGACGTAACTGTCTTGATTTACAAAACAACCCACCAAACTGCCTCCAGCGTGTTACTTGCTTAGGACAGACTACTGTTAGAGAACGCACTAAATTTAAATCACTGCATTTCTGGCCAGCTGAAACACTCTGCTTTCACACTCAACAACAAAGCAGTTTGCTATAACATTCTGAAAGAGATGGTCACTAGCTATGGGATGTCAAAGAACGCAAAACCAAAAAAGCTCCCAAACATCTGACTGGTCCTATCACATTCCAAAGAATGGGTGCAAAAGTTACACCAATTAAATTGCTGTGATAGCTGGTATATTAATCAATACTCAACAATACAGACTAATTCATGTGACTACTATTGAGACTACTATCAAGAAAGTGGAGGTTTTAAATCTAAACAAAGAAGGTATCAAAACTTTTACATGAATAAACATATACTTGACTCAAAATAAAGTAACTACTGCAGAAGTTGTTCTCAGACATTAATGATGTTAAAAAGCTCCGACCACAAGGATCCATACTCCCTGTAAATAATTTGAGCTTTATTTTGTTTTGAAATATGTCAACAGATACTTAGAGCAAAATCTGGCTTGAAATCTCCTATTATCTTTTGCTGGAAGCTCTCCAAAACTGATGACCTGCATAAGCATCCAAATCTCTTTTCCACATTTTGCTATAATCTAACTCCTACAGCTATCGATATTTACCTGTCATTCTTATCTTACAATGTAATACCATCAGCCTATTTTTAGTGTCTGGAGTTTCTTCTAACCAGCCAGTTCCATACTATTAAATGGTTCTCTTTCTCAAAGAAAGACTTGTCTGCAAATTTGGTATTAGAAACATACGTAAGTATTACACTCAATCCCTTTTCATCCAAGTCTCCATCTAGCACTTCAAAGACATCTCACCTACTGCTGTTCAGACATAAAGAAGAAAGCTCTTCATCTTGCTCCTTTTTGAAATCTGCCATTTTGACCTTTCCAAACAGGATCACATGTTCCAGAAGTCAGCACGGTTCAAGGTCACAAGAACTGAAGAAAAGGGGAGGGAACCATATAAGAACGAGCTCAAAAGGCTTTCAGGAAGAAACAGCCAAAGCTGCCGTAAGTGGCAAAGGATCAGTTCATAACTAGGAAAATTAAACAAGTAGTTCAGAAAACAGTAACAAAAAATAACGGACTCATGAGACTAATGAGAGAAGTTTGGAAGAAGTTTTGAAGAAATGTACAGCTCTCAAAAAACCTCCAAACGTAAATTGGCAGAGAAAATATGAGAGGTGTCCCTCACTGACAAAGAACAGAAAATTATTCAGACCAGTTATCAGCTGAGTACATAAAGAGAAAAAGACGACCGAATATTAGGAAGTGGGTTTTAAGCAGTACACCTTACACTGATGTCTCAAAAGGAAAAAGTAGAAAACATTGCCATTTGAACAAAGCTCTGCAGAACAGACTATAGGGCTACAAACAATACCATGACCTTTGAGTGGTAAGAGAAATTCTATCTAGCCCACAGCTTTACAGGTTCCACAAATCAGAATCACAGAGTGGTCAATCTGAATCTATCAGATGGTTCACAAACATTTTCCCTGCTAGATGTCTCATTTAACTCGAATAGCACTGTGCAATTCTATCAATCTTCCACTATGCTCTAACTGAAGGACTTGGATAATTCACAGAGCATAAACTACCTAGGAAATCAGTGGAAAGAGTTAAATAAACCTCTCATAACATACCAGTCTGTTCAGAAATGTAAAGACAACCATCACCTATTGACAATTAGTGTTTTCAGACCCTCGACTTTCATAATCACCGTCATCGTAAGAGGGGAAAAACGCTTTTACTCTATGAATCCTGCTATTTAATGAAAGATTACCTGCATCTCAAAAGTGCATATAACTCAAGACAAAGCTCTGGTAAAACTTTGTTTTCTATTTCTTTCTCATTTGAGCAGTACAGAACACTATGCTTTAAAATGAAGCCAAGTAAGAGGTAAAAGCTCCACAAAACTCAGATATAGCATCCCTCGTTTCTTGTATAACGACAAAACAGCATGTTAAAGGGATTTCAACACATCGTGACAATACCTGCTGAGCCACAGGTATTTCACTCACAGCTTACGTGTGAGTGAAATGCCATTCTACTTTAGAATAATATCAAGATAAATATTAGTTTCTGTCTCAAAGCTGCTCTATACACCCCAAAAAGAAAATTCACCTCCGAGGAAAAGGAAAAAAAGAAACTAGGGCGACCTACAAAAGGGCAAGAACAAAGGACCACACAGCTCTTTCCCTTCGAGGGCTCGAGGATGCTGCTGCTGCTGCTGCTGAGGGGAGGCGACAAAAGTTAGAAAAATCTCAGAGCATTACCAAGGTCACAAGATCGTGAGTTTTCAAAGTTGCTCTGCACTTCTGCCACAAACCAGTGAGACAGTGTTAGAAAAAGAATTACCTTCCCATTCTTGCCTTCGGGGGTGCGACAGAGGTGAAAAAGATAAAGGCATGTAATGCATGTAACACAGTAACTTACAGTCATCCAAGATCAGTTCTCCCTGAAAACGCTGAGGATTGTACACAGTTGTCCTTGACGTTATTCAAAATATACACCTGTGAACTACTAACCTAAATTCACTTACCACTGGAAGGACTGTGGGATTTAGCAGCTGCCTTCTCTTGTGGCTGCACCTGCTCTTCTTGCTCCAGATTCCTTCTCATAAGCATGTCCTCTGTGTTCTCTGGCACCTGATTCTCCTGCTGAGTCACCAGCATGTCAACCCCTCTCTCCTGAAGTAGTGGCTGATTCCCCGTTATCTGTCCTGATTCTGAACCACCTGGATGTTTCTTGGCACACACCACCATTTCTGATGGAACATCACTCTTTAACTTAGGAAACAAATTGTTGTGCTGTTCCAGTAACTCCCCTACAGAAGGCTTAGATAAAACTTTATTGAGCTTTGGCATGTTTTCTGAAGCAGTCTCGAAGGACAATTTATCCATGCTCTTTGCCGCTTCAGTGCCAAAAGTGCAACCTTTTGAAGTTTCTTTTTCCCAGCTTTCTGGTCCAATCTTTTCTAATTCTTGGGCCTTATCAGGCAAATTTTTGCTATTTTTACAAAAACTATCAGCAAATTCCACTTCCGTATCTTCATGACACTGTACTTCCCTGTCAAGAATAAACCTCTGAGAAAGCGGTATATTAAGAAAGGACTCATCTTCTTTTATTTGTTTCTCTTTTACTTGCAGTTCTTCTTCTTGTTCTTCACATTGAGTCTCAGGAACTGCCTCATGTTCAGAAGTCTTTTGCAGTGGATAATCCTCAGACTGTGCTTCTCTACCCTGACTGTATGACAAAATCTCAGGCAGACAAGCCTGATCTGCAGCAGCCTGACTTCCAGAAATACACTCAATCTCCTGATGAGCTGTAGGGGCTAATGACCCATATCCTGCTACATCTGCACTAGCTAACTGCATTACAGGCTTTCCCGAGGTCTGTAAATCCTCCTGGTTTGCCTTTTCACAATTTTCAGAGAGGACCTGATCACCTGCATCCAGCCTCAGTTTTATATCATCATTCTCCAAAGAACAGAGTCTCAAGTCTGAGGCCCTGCATTCAGAAATCATCTCTACCTGTGTGGTTTTGCTGTCTTGGCTGGTGTTAAGAGAACCTGAACTAACACCTGTATCTGTGGGCTGGCTACATTCACTTGCAGAAAGCATCAGCTTACAGGACTCAGAAGGCTGAGACGCAGTGCCACATGCAGACAGCTTTGACAAAGCATCTGTGGGTCGAGAGAGATCTTCTGGTAAGCATAAAAGGGTTAAAGCAGCAGCTTTTTCTTCATGCTTCTTCTCTGGGCTCTGAGTTGGAACAAAGATATCCTAAAATGAAAAATGTGGGACATGGAGCACCAGGGCATCCTGAGTAGGACTGTTTATTATTCCTAGAACATTACACTGGATTATGGAGCAAAGCAAGCTCAGCATAAAATGACAGATTCAAACAAACCAACCAACCAACCCTCAACAATAACAACAAAAAACACCACAAAACTCCAATCTCCCCTTCCCTCCCCATTTACACAAGTCATAATTGCCCCATTCTTACTGAGAAAAATTATCGCCACCCATTACTTTTTAGTACCTCTGTGGCAAAGTCAGACACAATCTTTGGTACGCCTCTCACTACCAAATCATGAAGTACGGGTTAAGTATGGCAAATTAGTAGCTATTTTTAGTCAAACAACCAAGGGCTCTGGAAAGATTTTCTGGAGGAATACTAGCAGGAAAGCCACTTCCAGCTAAGGAGAAGTCCTGCTTCAATTACTGAAGTCTCTAGTACGACCTTTTTTTTCTGCCTTAAGTTGATAAAATTTGTAGTATGAAGCTATAAAGCCATCAACTGTTAAATCCATTTGAACATTAATAACTTCCAGAATTAAAAAAAAAAAAAAACAACAAAACAACCACCACCACAAAAACCCACAAAGGAAAAAACAGATAAGAAGAATAAGCGACTTTAACAATGGAGTACATGAATTATAGCCTTGTAGGAGAATACAAATGCTTTACTACAAAGCTGCTTCACCTTCTCCATAACAAATGATGCTAAGGTCTATCCTAGCAAAAGTCTAATTTATGATGTAGTTTGAGATGAAGGATGCCCAGTTCAGCATCAGAAAGCTGCAGCCTTTTCAAAGAGAGAGGAAGAGAAACAAAAAAAAAAAAAAAGGCACAAAAAGGTTTCTAGCATACACTGAAAGACAACAAACTCTACATTCAGTAACTCGCTATGCCCTCTTAAGTTGTTCTCCATTTTCTCTGCAGGATAAACTGCCACACATTATGCGATTACTATAAAACCGTGACTGGTGGGAACAGGGAAGGTCCTGAGAACCAGCTTAGTAGGGAAGCTCAACACAGAAGCACAGAGGCCAACTCAAACACACATCTGCAACAGCCATATAATAACCTCAGAAAAGGTATCTACATGAACCCTTACATGAGAGAACTCTGGTTGTGATGGTATGGGTAAAGATCCTGGAAAAAAGGTTGGGGCACTCTGGGACACCGGAGTTGAAGCCTGTGGCAGGACAAGAGGTCCTGGTGGTATATGTGGGATGGCCATCTCTGCTAGCGTATCTCCTCTCTGCTTCTGCATCACCTCTCTTCCTTCTGCAGGGCTAGATATATCCATCTGTTCATCTGATTTGAAAGAGCAGAAAACACATTACTAGCAAATTCTTGCATTGTACCTAAAGTTTCCAACATTCTATTAACAGACTTCTCTTCAGTGGCATATGCTACTTTCTCATACTTTAATGGGTGAATTTAAAATATTCTCTCCAGGTGAATTCTTTTGGAGAGGGGGAACAAAAAAAAAACAAACAAAAAAAAATGGCCACCAACAAACACATCCATGTCCTTAAACTTAATGCGGAGAGAAGGTGTTTTGTTACGAATTCATGTAACTATTTTGCTACTGGTCTAAAACTTCTACAATTAGAAAAAGGTATCTGAAATTTATAAGAAGCATTTCTCTGAGGTTTAGGGGGGTTTTTTTCCCCCTTTTGCTATTTTAATAAAAATGCTACCAAATTCAGAGCCTGGCTAACAAAACATCTATGCTAAAACTATTTCACACTCTGTGACAGAAATCTCACAGAAAGGAATGGTGATTTTGTATCATACTAAAAGTCTGCGTGGATGGCTACCTTATCCCTGATGGCAACCAGGTATTAAAGACAATGTTTAAGAACCAAGGTATCCTATAGAACACTCCCTCTTCTGGCATGGCATTCTAGAATACACATATATAACATATGAAAACTTTCAAAAATATTGTGCAGGTCATCCAAGTTAAGGTAAAATAACTGTTATGATGCAGTCCTCCTCTCTCTTCTCTATTGCCATAACAGTATATACTTAATACAGATATCTGCCTGTAGCAAGAATGGCTTGTCCCTAAGAAAGGACAATTGCAAGCAGCAATCTGCATCCCATAAAAAGTATTTCCCATCTTTCAAGTGAAGGTGAGCTAGCCAGCAGTACTAACTTTATTACGATAGCTATGCAGGAAATACATATGCATGTCAGCATGAGTCACAAATATGGATCTCCATCAACTCTTTCAGTGTTCTCAATCCTGCTTTATTCTTTAAAAACAATTTTAGCACGTTTTGAAAAGGCTGGATGTTCAGACTAAACTACAGAGCACGAAAACACAACCACAGACTAGTATGCAGAAAATTTTACCTTTTGCTTGCTCCTGTTCAGTAGGACTGCTAGGGACAAGAGCATTGGATCCAAAGGCAACAGGAGGAGGAATAACGAGACCTGAAAAGCCACTGCAGACCAAGAAAAGGGAACATGGAAAAGACCAGCATACAACACTAGAAAATACATTACCTTTCCCCCAAATGTAGCTCCAGTTTTTATGAGAAGACAACAGGAGTCTTCTCATAAAACAAGGTGTTCACTAGCAGGATATTTAAGAAATGGCATTGACCACATCATTATTTCATTTCATCGCAAGATAAAGCCAGACTTCTCTCATTAGTGCAAAATTAAAACACTGATTGCTTAAAATCAAGCACAAGTCCGTAAATGGTGGAAATGTACTACTAAAATTAAGCTATTGCAGTAGTTTGGGGATTTTTTGCTTACGTGGAATGACTCTCCTGTACAAGGGAACCCTGTCCAGAGAGCTGCAGAAGTTGCAGACTGCGGGCAGGGGTGCACGCCAGGGAACTTCCCTCTTCCGCCCTGGTTATCGGGCAGCCACTCCCTGCAGCAGTTGTGAACAAAAGGAAGCAAGGTTAGAAATTCGGCCAATAACCAAGCTGATCAGAAAACTCTTGAGAATGATATTCACACTACTGCAAGATTACTTCTCAGGTAGGCAAGGACAAGCTGATTTTCACGCACAGTTGGAGAAAGACTGCACATGAAAGTTCAGTATGTGAAACGTGAGCATAATACAGTTAAGATGAAAAAGTTAAGTTTGTACTCATAGAATAGGTTTTTATCAGATGGGACAGTACAAGTCTTCCTACTTGAGAATTTTAAAAGAAAAATCCCCAGTGTCTCCAATATCAGTGCATTTGATCCAGCAGTAGAATACGAATACAGGCAAGGTTCTTACAAGAAAAGACACCTTGCATTGACCACTGACTCAGTGTGAGTGGGAGGTTACTGGGCCTTCTGGACACAGGGTTCATACACAAGATCATACTGGTAGACACAGTTGGGACAAATTAAAAGTAAACAAAAAGCATAAAGTGAGACTTCATTTAGCTCATGCTTTATGAACCGTGACAAAGTTGCCCTTCAAAACTTCATTTTCTAGGCCTTTCACTATTAAGATTGTTAAGAACCTTTCTATTTCTTTATTAAGCAAGACATACAGTGATGACAGATCTCCTGATGGCTATTTCATGTAATCTTTTCTCTTACAGGAACATTAAGAGAAGAAACATTAACCTAGACGACAAATAAGGCTGACTAAAATTATGGTACAAAAATTCTGACTGCAGGATCCTGCCCTATGCCAAACAGGAAAGCCAATTCAGGGGAGTATAGTGGAATGTTTTGCCAAAGTTACCCAGCATAAGAAAGTCTACAGTATTCTCCTGAACTACTTAGTACACTTTAGATTGTGTCACTACAAAGGGTGAGCATTATTATTGCCAGTTTCAGAAAAGGGTAAAATGGGTATTTTTTTGTTTTGTTCTTCAAGGGGCACAGAAAGAAAGAAAATTAAATGTATTAAACAAGCCAGTGTAACAGTTCTAACAAAAAGTGACATTGCTCCGTAGACTGTGGCCTTTCATTTCCAAAGCATTCTCAATTTTAGCAGAAATTACGTGAAAAACACAGCACTCTGCACCCTAAAACACTACATGCCTAAAAAGATCAAGTAGGGATGATGACTATCATGATCTCTGGGATGGACATTTTGGCTCTGCTTGTCTATTGTTACCTGTTGCGTTATTCTCA
Source organism: Strigops habroptila (assembly GCF_004027225.2). Lineage (NCBI taxonomy): Eukaryota > Metazoa > Chordata > Aves > Psittaciformes > Psittacidae > Strigops > Strigops habroptila. The sequence continues at coordinate 132,180 of NC_044285.2, forward strand.
GGAAACATCTCTTCCTGACTTGAAAAGATACCCAACTCCTGGTGACCAGAATAGAGGGATTTCTCAGTTTTAGTGGGGTCACAGACAGGCATTTGTTTCCTGGTATGTTCTTCTGCTTCCTGCAGAGTTCTGGAAAAGCAAGACACAGTCACTGACCTGAGAGATTCAAAGTATGAATTAATACTGCAACATTGTAAGGAAAATTCATCAGCACAGATAAAAGGTATTCACTTGTGTATGCTACAGAATCAAAAACAAGAAAAAAAAAGGTAAACAGGAAAACTGACCTCTTTCTCCTGACCAAATAACATGTTCATCCTCGACAAGTTACATTTTCAGAACTGTTGTTTTTCGTTTTCTACCAACCTAAGTGATACTTAAATGGAACACAGATTGTTCTGCTGGCTTCCATTCAATGTGGATTCTAGGAATTTTGTTTCACCTCCTTTTTAATATTATTTTGTGATGGAATATGATAGTACAAGATGAGCTAAATATTACTCTATCTAGCATAAAAGATCTACAGAGAGTTTTCAACAAACTAAAATTTCACATTTAAAAATAATTAAAACTATAAAGCTTATAATAGTAAATACTCAAAAGCATCCAGGAATAGCCACCACTTAGCTTCTAAATTTCCCCTGTGAGGCCAAAGCCCATGCTGCAGTGATTAAGTTATCTTGAAATAACTTCTGTGACTTAAACTGAATTACTATTTTTAATATAGTCCACTCATTTAACTTTAAGAAAATTATTAGTATATTTTATTATCCAGTGCACTCTCCCTTAAAAATAAACCTATTGGTATCTTTGCGTGTAAGAGTTTGAAACCGCCTCTTTTCTCAGTAGGAATGGTCAAAGCACTCCTTAATCAGCACCGCTGCAAAAAGGTATCATCAGTACTTCATCTTTCCCTTCACTTTTCTCTTTTGCCTTGGAGACTGAACCCTCTACATCTACAAATCTGGGAGGAGTGCGGGGGGAAATAAAAAGAAACAAATAAACTTCCAGAATGTCAGCAAGAGACCTACAAAGAACACGGACTGTTCTACCTTTCAGACTTCTCTGGCTGGCCTTCCAAAGCAGTACACACTTCTGTGCTGGAGAGAGCTTCCGTGCTGTCCCCAGGCAGTTCTAGCAAAGAGCAAGAAAAAAAAAATTGTCACTTGGGTCACCTGGGTTAATATACAAAGGGAAGAAAGTGCAGTTCTGTAAATTACACAAATATCAAGTCAAGCTTTACAGGGGGGAAAAAATTAATCTTTGAACTATCATGATAGCAACAAAAAGGACAGGATGAGGTTTTTAGCAGGGAGGGAATTCAGTATCAGATTATTTGAACATTCTGGAAACAAATAAGGGAAGAGAGGTGCAAGAATCAATGACAGCACCTGGACAGCTAAATGAAAACAAATGAACTACTCCAACAAAAAAGAAGGCAAAATTCTTTTCTACTATCAATGAGCTGCGAACTCATTTTTGAAAACTACCAATACTGGTTTTCCTGACAAAGAAACATAACATTTATAACGTAAAGAAACAAGAATGAATGGACAGAGCAACAAAAGGACATCTAAGATTGTCTTCACATACCATCCGTACTATCGTTCTTCACGAGTCCAGTAGCTCCAAGGCGAAACTGATGCCTAGCATCTCCTTCACTGGGCATGAAGTCACTCTCAAAGTCCTGGCTCTGTGAGAGCTCTAGAGCTCCAAACTGCAGCTGTGACAAGCCTGTGTCTAATACCAAACATCCATAACTAACATATACGCAAAATCAAAAAATAGAGCCATCTATCACTTTACAAAGGCAAAAGATACTTTTCTTGTTAGAGGGTGTATTTAGGCTATTGCTGAAACTACGAATAAACTAGAAGACTCTGATCTCTGCTGTACTAATTAAAAATACAGTAACAGAACAGGGACAGTGGCCATTAACGCAGAAACCACCGTTACTCAGCACAGTCTTACATAATGCCACGAGGTACGGCAGCACATTTGGATTCCTTGATGAGAAAACAATCCTGATAATACACAGCCTGTGCCTCAAAGCCCTTTAATGACAGCAACCATTATGCCAGTTCTTTAGTCCGCCCTGAAAAAGACTGCATCTCATAACAGTCACAGTGCACCCATGCCTCTTCTAAGCCATTCCCTGTCTCCAAGATCCTTCTTAACAATGATATGAAATCACTGGTTTTGGGGGGTATTTCTAAACACCAAAGCAAACAGATCAGCTTCCAGAAAAGATGCCAATTTCTGACCCATTATTACAGGTGCAACTGTCCCCAGTGAGGCTGGTGAAGCAGCTGAACTGAAAAACAACACAGGCGGCTGACGAGATTCACAGACCCAAGAAGTTACCTTCTACACACGACGAAGTAGTACATTCCTCACCATCACCTCCACCTCCTCCAGCCTCTCCAAGGGCACTGCAACAGACAGACTCATTCGCATCGCTTCGGAGGGTGCCGCAGGCCGCCTTCCTACAGCCGCCCTCTGTCCCGCGGGGTCACTCCGCAGCCCCGCACCGGGCGCTCCCCAGCGCAGCCGTAGCCAGCGCCCAACCAGTGTTTAAGCCCGCCCGCGGCGCGCAGCAGCAATTTTACAGGGCGAGAGGCCCCAGAGGCGGCGGCCTCGCCCCGGGATGGCGGCCCCCGGACTCGCGCTCCCCGCACCTGCGCTCCCCGCTGGGCGGCGGCACTTCCTCAGCGACGCGGCCCCGCGGTCGGGCGGCGTCCTGGCGGGCAGGGCTCTCCATTGGCTCTGCAAGCACAGCGCCGTTAGCACGGCTGCAGCCCCGGGGCGCGCCGCGGCCCCGCGCCCAGCTCTCACCTGCGGGCCGCTCCCGGGCCGCCCCGCCACTCGCAGGTGCCCGGCTGCTGGCAGGACCGCGGACGATCTCCTGCAAGGCAGACGCACGGATCGCGTCAGAGCCACGCCAGGCCGGGCCGCGCCGCCCCGTCCCTCTCCCCGCGCCGGACGCTCACCAGCACGGGGCTCGGGCTCCGCCGGGCCGGCAGCCGCCGAGCAAGCACACCGAGGCAGGCCTGCTCCCCGTCCTCCTCTGCGCCCGCGCCCTCGGGCTGCGAATCCTCCACGATTAGGCGGGGCGTGTCCTGCTGCGAGAAGCCGGGATCCAGCTGGCTGCCGCCACCTTCCATGCAGGGCGTCGCGAGAGGCGGAACGCCCGCCGGAGCCCAGCTGTGGCCCTACGCCGCCCGCCCGCCGCCCAGCCCGGCCGTGCCGCCACACCGCGCTACGCTTCCCGCGGCCGCCATCTTGGAGCGCCCCGATTGGCGGTGCGCGACCCCCCCGCCCGCGCCGCTGGCGCCGTTCCCAAGGAGACGCCGTCGCGGGCGCCGCCTGGCGGGCCTGGCGCCGCGAGAGCCCGCGGCCTAGCCCCGGCCCGGTTTAACGGCTTCTGCAAGTTCTCGCTTTTTTCCTTCACCACCACCCCCCCCCCGCATCTCTCTGTACTTTATACATGAGAATTCTATAGACTTTATTTAAAAACCTGCTGGAGAACCAAAACCACTGAAGACTGAAAAAGAAACCCTGATACCTGGCCTGGAAGAAACTGTTACTATGCAAAGTTACAGACAAAAGGTTGTATGTACTGAGCCAGTAAACAAGGACTTGTTACATGAAATCCCAAGTTTGCACATGCATGCTAAGAACATTAAACAGTCTATAAGTAGTTACAATTCATACACAGGAAGGATGCTTTACTGGTTGGTCGTTCAGCTCCCAGAAGATGTTCCTTTACGACAGATTAAGCTGTATTACTGGAAAGTTCTCCCAGTACACTAGTTTAGAAAATACGTACAACTTCAATCACTGTCTGAAATTTGCCCCAATGCCAAAGAACACCACAAGACCTGTGATTACTAAATCCTGCTTTTGGAAGATGAAGTTGTTCACAGGCTTTTGCTAGCCCTCAGGAGAAGCCAGATTTCATGTTCACAAAATATTTTATCCCAGAGAACTGAAAAGGAGACAGGATCGTGATGGCACATTTGGCAGTCTACGATCCTCGAGTGTCACAGAAGCTTTAGAACAGGCTTTTGCAGTTTGTTCAATTCCCTTCAAACAGAATTCTGCTTCCATCGGAATGAAAGCATTTCAAATGGTCTTCCTTTATGTTCACTCTCAAAATTAAATAAAATATAATTGTTTGTTTTGGCAAAATAGAAAGTAAAGCTGTCTTCTAAGCACAAGTATAGCATGACCCCTCTTTTTTTTTAAGTGAATTTATGGTACTCCACCACTGATCCTTGAAGGACTTACTAGCGGGTTTCCAAGCCTGCTACTGTCTTCCCCTTCAACATCTAAGAATAAGCTCCTTATTGAAAGAACATGAAACAACTATATCCTTCCTCACATCATCTTTTACACTTTTATCCTGCCAGCACCTCTTCTTCATTAGCTTCTGGCAAATACATGTTCTTCGATAGCGCATTAGAAAGGCCTGCCTAAGCCAAGTCCTCCTTCAAACGCCAGATTTTTGTATGAAGGTGTTTCTGTAATAGATCCAGTTAACTACTAACCGGGGGAAAAAAAGACAAAATTATTGTGTTTACAACAACAAGAGAAGTACATGCAACTGGGCGGACATTTGCCATACATAAAGCATCTTTGGGGAGAAAATAAGAGAGCAGAAAAAACAAATAATGGATTTTCAGGACCCGATGTCAATTAACCTAACTGGCAAGTAAGATCTTGCAGGACAAAAGTTATGAAGAGAGCAGTTTCTCTACCAAAGGCGCAAGTGCAAGCTATCTTAACGCAAAGAAATGAAATGTTAACAGGAGAAGGTGATTTGACTCAGGTGTAACAAGAAAACAGAGGAAAGGAAACAAGAAATCAGAACTGTATTGGCTTTCTTAAAGGATCAGTATAAAAGAATGGCAGGACATACAAGGACAGAAATTAAAAAGGCCAGAGATATAAAGAGCAACGAGAGAATGATCTACAGGCATACTAGTAGGAAAGCAACAACTCTAAGAATTGTTGGTCTGCTGTCCTGAGAGAGCACTACAGGGCGGGTAATGTCAAGAAGGAAGAAGCCTTTACTGTTCATCGCTAAAAAGGTTAACAGAAAATGGGAACTAGCTCAGCTAAACAAAGGGCAAGATTTCAGCCTTGAAAAAGGGCTGAAACAAGTTAAGGAGTGCTCACCTAAGCCAGATGTTTTAAAAACTGTCGAGTCTAGACTTCTTCCAGAAAAATGTTCTTAGAAGTGTGAACAGTTACCTTTCAAAACTCATGGAGGATAATTAGGTATCTGAAGACTAGAAGTGGCAAATGTGCTAGTCACTCTTTTGCAAAATTCCCATCAAATCCTCGAAAACTTTGACAATGAATAATCAAATAAATTACTAGTTTGTGTCTAGAAGGTAATGGAGAGGAGTTGGCAGCAAACATAGATCTGTAAAGACAAGGCACATAGCATTGATCCAATTTCTTCTCCTGTCACAGCAACAGGTCTTATGGACAGAATAAAAGTGTCAGAATAACAATTTCATTATAGTAAGACTTTTACCAGTATCTGTATGAGGTTCTCATAAGCAAACAAGGGAAGAATAGCTATCATGAAATTTTAGTAAGATAAGTAAAAAAACTGTTGAATATCCGTTCCCAGAAAGTGGGTCAGGATCAAAGGGAGAACAGCAATGGGGGACATTACAGTGGGGATCTGTTACAGGCCGCCTGATCAGGAGGACTCTGTGGATGAAGCACTCTACCGACAGATAGGAGCAGCCTCACGCTCGCAGGCCCTTGTCCTCATGGGGGACTTCAACCATCCTGACGTCTGTTGGAGGGATGGTACGGCCTGGCGGAAGCAATCGAGGAGGTTCCTCAATTGTGTGGAAGACAACTTCCTCTTTTAAGCAATAGAGGAGCCGACAAGGAGAGGTGCCATGCTCGACCTCGTGCTCACCAACAGGGAGGGACTGGTTGGAAATGTGACGCTCCAGGGCAGCCTTGGCTGTAGTGATCACGAGATGGTTGAGTTTGAGATCCTCAGGACAGTGAGAAGAGCATGCAGCAAGCTCACTGCCCTGGACTTCAAGAAAGCAGACTGGCCTCTTCAGGAACCTGCTTACTAGGTTCCATGGGATATAGTCCTAGAGGGCAGGGGGGCCCAAGACTGCTGGTCGATATTCAAGGATCACCTGCTACATGCTCAGGAGTGTTGCATCCCAACTAGAAGAAAGTGCAGCAGGAAGCCCAGGAGACCTCCATGGATGGACAAAGAACTGCTGAGGAAACTTAGAGGGAAAAAAGAAGCTTATAGAAGGTGGAAGCGACGACAGGCGGCCTGGGAAGAATATAGGAGCATTGTCCGGGAAGCTAGGGACCAGGTTAGGAAAGCAAGGCCCAGCTAGAATTAAGTTTGGCAAGGGATGTGAAAGATAACAGGAAAGGATTCTGTAGATATGTAGCAAATAAAAGACAGACTAGGGACAACGTGGGCCCTCTCCGGAAGCTATCGAGAGAACTGGCTACCATGAATTTGGAGAAGGCTGAGGTTCTTAATGACTTCTTTGCCTCAGTCTTCACTAGCAAATGCTCTGACCACACAACCCAAGTCTTGGAAAGCAGATGCAGGGACTGTGAAAATGAAGACCTTAGGCCCACTGTAGGAGAGGATCAGGTTCGAGACCATCTTAGGAACCTGAACGTGCACAAGTCCATGGGACCTGATGAAATCCATCCGCGGGTCCTGAAGGAGCTGGCGAATGAAGTTGCTAAACCACTGTCCATCATATTTGAAAAATCGTGGCAGTCAGGTGAACTTCCCGATGACTGGAAGAAGGGTAATATAACCCCCATTTTCAAGAAGGAGAAGGTGGAAGACCCAGGGAACTACAGACCAGTCAGCCTTACCTCTGTGCCTGGCAAAATCTTGGAGCAGATTCTCCTGGAAAACATGTTAAGGCACATGAAAAACAACGAGGTGGTTGGTGACAGCCAACATGGTTTTACTAAGGGGAAATCCTGCCTGACCAATTTGGTGGCCTTCTATGACGGAGCCACAGAACTGATGGACAGGGGCAGAGCAGTTGACGTCATCTACCTGGACTTGTGCAAAGCGTTCGACACTGTCCCGCACGACATCCTTGTCTCTAAATTGGAGAGACATCAATTTGATAGATGGACCACTTGGTGGATAAAAAACTGGCTCGATGGCCGCACACAAAGAGTTGTGGTAAATGGCTCGATGTCCAGTTGGAAACCTGTAACGAGCGGTGTCCCTCAGGGATCGGTGTTGGGACCGGTCCTGTTCAACATCTTTGTCGGCGATGTGGACAGTGGGATTGAGTGCGCCCTCAGCAAGTTTGCTGACGACACCAAGCTGTGTGGTTCGGTTGATACGCTGGAGGGAAGGGATGCCATCCAGAGGGACCTTGACACGCTTGTGATGTGGGCCGATGCCAACCTCATGAAGTTTAACCAAGCCAAGCGTAAGGTCCTACACCTGGGTCGGGGCAATCCCAGGCACTGCTACAGGTTGGGCGGAGAAGAGATTCAGAGCAGCCCTGCAGAGAAGGACTTGGGGGTGTTGGTTGATGAGAAGCTTAACATGAGCCGGCTTCAGTGTGCGCTTGCAGCCCAGAAAGCCGACTGTATCCTGGGCTGCATCAAAACAAGCGTGACCAGCAGGTCGAAGGAGGTGATCCTGCCCCTCTACTCTGCTCTTGTGAGAGCTCACTTGGAGTATTGCGTACAGTTCTGGTGTCCTCAACGTAAAAAGGACATGGAGCTGTTGGAGCGAGTCCAGAGGAGGGCCACGAGGATCATAAGAGGGCTGGAGCACCTCCCGTATGAAGACAGGCTGAGACAGTTGGGGCTGTTCAGCCTGGAGAAGAGAAGGCTGCGTGGAGACCTCATAGCAGCCTTCCAGTATCTGAAGGGGGCCTATAAGGATGCTGGGGAGGGACTCTTCCTTAGGGACTGTAGTGGTAGGACAAGGGGTAATGGCTTCAAACTTAAACAGGGGAAGTTTAGATTAGATATAAGGAAGAAGTTCTTTACAGTGAGGGTGGTGAAGCACTGGAATGGGTTGCCCAGGGAGGTTGTGGATGCTCCATCCCTGGCGGTGTTCAAGGCCAGGTTGGACAGAGCCTTGGCCACATGGTTTAGGGCGAGGTGTCCCTGCCCATGGCAGGGTGGTTGGAACTAGATGATCTTAAGGTCCTTTCCAACCCTTACTATTCTATGATTCTATGATTCTATTCTATGATTCTATAAAGTTCTATGTCTAAACAAGCATAGAACTGTTTGAGTGAGGGTCCAAACATCAATGGGCTATTCCTATTCTGTTCACCATTTTCTTTAATCACCTTGGTCACAAAACAAGGAGTAAATCCACCAGCAATCTGAAACTGGGAGGGACTATAAGTAGTAGATGAAAAGTTAAAAAACTTTGTCTGAAAAATAAACAAAGTACAATGCCGGCAAGAACAACATTCTCCAAAAGGAAAGAACTGACCACACAAGTTCAGGAGGGGGCTGCTAGGCTATGTGGCACTATTGTAAAATAAAGCAGCTGGGGGGAGTCATAGTGCCTGACAAACTAATCATGAGTCGGTGTCATGCTGCTGCTGCCATGGAAGAAGGTGCAAACAGCAAGCATTATATTTATGGAGAGTATGCAGATGTTAGATGCTTGCTCTACACTGGCAGGGCCTAAGCTAAGCACTACGTGTAATGAGAAGATGGCAGAGAACTGGCTATGGTAACAGCCTTCAAATAGAAAAAAGACTATGGGAAATAATTTGGTTTTCATATTCACAGTTTAGGGGACAAGTACTGCAGATTTGTTTACATGAACTGCAAATAGGTTTAAAGTAACACAAAACAGAAATAAGCAAAAATAATTAAAAAGTAAAGCTAATGAAACTCTGTCTCTAACATTCAAGACTTTTGGGTATTTTAAGTATTCACAAACAGGCATAGTTGATTTTGGTATGAAACAGGAAGTTGGACTAAATCATCTCCAGGATTCCCTTCCAGTCTCATTTTTCTACAATTCAGTACTTTTGCATGGACCTGCATAGGATGAAATTGAGAGCTCAGTCCAGGCAGTCGAATTAGTAAAAGCCAAGTCTGCATGTGAGCTTTAAAGCTGACTGCACTTTTTGTTAAATTCACAATCTCATTTCCCTCCATCTTTTTTCACACTAGGAAGAAGCAGCATGCCGCCTTTATAATATACAAATCTTTGATGTGAATATCTCCTCTCGATCAGCAGGCTGCCTTTTTTGCCACTCTTACTATAAATTACTAATAGGCTGTGGCCACCTTTATCTAAGAAAGAGGATAGAACAGCAAAATCAATCTTCGCTTCCTTTCCCTTCAAGCAAAACATGTCCAGCACCAGCCTTTCAATGAACAAAGGTATGAAGGCTGATTTTTCATATTTGGAGTATTTTTCAGTATTTCTTGTATCTTACAGAACTTGCCACGGACAGTTGGAGCTGTATTTTGTTCTGAATACTCCTTTCCATTGTAGTCTACTAATTAGGATGGCAAAACCATAAACATGAGTCCTAGTACTCATTTTCATTTCTTCCACGAGTCAATTTTTCTGTCTCAGTGCAGTTCCAGGCCCCATCCTCAGAAGATGGTGTTCATATGAAAAGCACCAAATTCCATGTCCTGATTTCAAGTGAGAATTACCTACCTAAACCAAGATGCCTATCAAGATAGCTAAACTTAATAAAGGAGTAAGGATGCCACTTGTCTTCCAAAATCTACGTTTAAGTATTGCACTGTGTTATTACGATTTGTCATTTACACGGGAGATGCATCTAAAAGCTACCTGGCCAATTTCCGTAGGCATTGTCGTCTGCTCTACTAATGTGGGAACAAACACTGGGTAGTATTCACAGTTCCCAGGGTCCGTGAGTCCCGTGGCAAGAACGCCCGGCAAGCAGCGACTGAAGGTCGCCCAGATCCTATGTGCTTTATAAAGTGCCTGGAGGGGACTGAAGCAGCCGCCGCTGCTTGCGCTCGCAGCCGACCCTGGGAGCGGCGGGGCAGCCGCGGCCACCCGCGCTCCGCCTCCCGAACGCGCAGCGAGCCAGGGAGCCTCATCCTACCGCCGGCGCGATGCTCCGGACACCTCGGCCAGCCCCGGCGGGCGCCCGCGCTGCAACCGGGCCGCGCTACCGCCCCACGCCGTGCAGCCGCGGCCCTGCTCCGCCCCGCGCTGAGGCGGCCGGCCGCGGCACCACCTCCCCTGGCCGCTGCCGCCGCGGCGGCTCCCCGGGCAGGGGCGGGGCCGGGCCGGGCCGAGGAGCTGGCCGGGCGTCCCCAAAGCCCCGCGGCGGGTCGCCCCCGCGGCGCCTGCCGGCCCTGCGCGCCCCGCGGCCGGACGGAGCTGCCCCGGCCGCTTCGCGGGTCAGTCCCTGCCGGGCCGAGCAGAACGGAGACAGCGGCCGCGGGCGCTCGGGCCGCGTTACCTGGTCTCAGCCGGCAGCCGGCGAGCAGGGCCGGTACCGCCGCCACGGGCGGAGGCACAAAGTGCTTCAGCCGCACCGGCGCTCCCGGCCTGACCCTCCCCGCTGACATCAGGCGGGCGGCAACGGCCCGGACCCCGCCCGCCGGCCGCGCCGCCCCTGGGTTCCGGAGTTGAGGCGCCGCGGCCGGGGCATTGGCCGAGGGCGCGTGTGCGGCGGCTCCGAAGTGTCCAGGCGGAGCGGCGGGGCAGGCTGGAACGCGGAGACCAGATCCCCCGGGGAGCGAGGCGTGGCCGCGGGCAGCTCCTCTCGGAGCGCTCTGCGCTGCACCTCCACGTTCAGCGCGCCGGCGAGAGAGGGGCCAAGCTCGGCGTTTCCCGCATGGGGCTGCCCGAGGCTTGAGGGCTCGAGCGGGACTCGCGCGCTCTGGACATGTCACGGCCGTGGCCCGCAGAAGTGCCGTGTGCTGGTCCACGGCTCTGCACGGCACCGCGAGGCGCAGCAGCAGCCTCGGCCATTGCGTTGTGCGGCAAAGGCCTTGGCAGCGTCTCCACGATGCGCTGCTGTGGAGTTCTAGGCTGCCGCAGTGCTCACCTTCCTGCAGGACCGTGTCACAGAGCTGAGATCAACATGTCAATTGAGAATGATTAGCTCGAGTTTTGTTTTTAACCTAATAATCTTAGTCACCAAGTGATGGTTCATTTGTAACATTGTAACATGTTCATGTTCCTTTACTGCCCTGCTTTTAAATACCAGTTTCTTAGATGAGGTTTGGCTGTGACAAGACTGGGAACTCTTGTTGTAGTGTGCACCTCCAGAAAAAAGATGACTAATGTAAACCAAAACCTGTTAAAACATTTTAGAGATTCTTCACTGTAAACAGTTAATGAAGCACTTTGCTAATTCAGGTGTGTCTGCAGAAGTCTAGTTACTTAGGATAGTGGAATTTGGCCATGTAAGTTGCTGACATCCTTTCCTAAAGATGTTTGATTCGGGAGACATTAGTAAACTGTTGAATTATCAGCTTAATATTAATTTTAAAGTTGGTTACTTAGTCCTTCATTGCTGTTGAATTTCAGTGCAAATATACAAGATTTGTGGTTTATTTGATCACTTAACCAGTGTTCAGAGACTGTGTGCTCCAGGAGTAGTAGAACATTGGAAGATGTACGGTGGGACTAGCATCGACCATGAATGACAATGCAATTGATTGCTCTCCTGTAGCCTTCAGGCAAATGCTCTTACCATTAATGCAATCTATATTCTTAATTTGTGAACAACTGAACACAAAGAAGAGTTTACCATACGAATGCAACAAAAAAAAAAGGACAGTTATTTAATCATGTGAGCCTTAGGTGGATAAGTTTGCCAGAGCAAATTAACTTCCATCTTAAGTGTACATTTTACATATAGACTTGCACATCACTTCCCAGCTTATTCAGTAACACAAAACACACCATGTAATACTTCAATTTAGCTGTTTGACTATAAGCCAGGATCACATAGTTTCTCTGCACCTTCTTTTAGAAAGATCTTAAAATCACTGCATGGTTTTACTGAGCAAGGGAAGTTGTGAAAGACATGCAGTTCTGGTGGAAAGCATAGCATTAGTTTCTTTGCACCGTTTGGAGAAGCTGCTGGCAACCTATACAGTTCAGTCTGAAAAAAATCTTAGTAATATTCCATTTATGTTCATTTTTTTATGCTTGTGATTTGCCTGACTGTTCCATGTACTCATTCAGTTGGGCTTAGTTAGGAGGAAAGACGAAACAGATAAGAATTTTGGCCACTTAGTATTTCATATTCAATCCATTAAAAATCACCTCGTCTTCAAAGAAGGATTGCTGCATCAGTACAAATTAATACCTTTCTAGGTCTGATAAACATCTATTATAATTCCAAAGCTCTGGATCACTGGAAATGACACAATGAATATACATGGTAATTTTGTAGGCACTTAGACCCTAGTCTTCATCAGAGCTGCAGTTCCAAATTGAGACATTCAGTATCTTGCAACAGCTACCGTAAGACAAAAGTGGAAGGAATAGGAGTACTGCTCTGATAAATCACCCATGGGGTTAAATAGAAGAAAAAGCGTATGTGGTTTGGTCAAACTGCAGGACTTAGCCCTCTGTTTCTCCTTCTGTATCTCAGAACACATCCTGGAAATGACAGTATAAATGGCCATACGGTTCCATCTCTACATGGAAGCACCATCAACACTGGATTCATCTACTCCAAGCAAGGATAGCTGTGTTCACCACAGGAGAGATCAAGGCCTGAACAAAGGACAAAGTCCATTTGGGCAGTCACCTATTTTTCCCTGCTTCTTAGAAATGTCACAGCCAAAATAACCTTATCTTTTACCTCTGTTAACGGCATTATCCTCATTCAGATTCTGCCGTAGATCTCTGGTTCCCAGAAGTATTTTTATTCATATAGGCATTTTTAACCGGACAAGGCAGGAAGTCGTCATTTTAGGCTAAAGGACTGGGAAACTGAAATTCTGTAGATTGTTCTTCCTATGATATGCTATTTTGAGCCTACTTTCTAAATCCATTTTTATAATGGTCATTTACCTGTGATTCATCATCCTTCACTGCTCAAAGGTAATCCTTCTGTCTGCTTTTGCCATCTCTCACTCTGTGATGTTTGTCAGGACCTCTAACATCTGTAATCAGCCCAGTCAGCTTTTGGTATTTCATGGGGGTGCCAGCTACTGCTGCAGTGCATGAAAGCAGAAACTTATACCATGATTGCTTTGCAGATATATTACATGGATCCAGAGTGTCAATTTACAGGGAAAAGGAGGAACATTGTAGGCTGGAAATCCCCCATTTCACTGCCTTGTGCAGTGCACAGACACTAGGACTCAAGGCACCCAAATTCTACCGTGACCACAGACAGCTCTGGTTCACATCAGAAAGCAACAGAAATATCATTATTCTATGATTTAATGGTATACACAAATGAATCACATGATAAAAACCCCATCTCTTCATTGTGAACAGTCTTACCTAGAGGTTCTATTCTCTATGGTACAGACCATGCTTGGATATGCATTTTAAGCTCTCATACGGTTTGCGTGTCTCCTGTTTGTCTTCTCCTTGGCAGAAGGCCAGCTGGAGGAGCATCTGCACTGCAGAGAAATGCTGCAGCTCTGGACAACCACCACGTCAAAAACCAGCAGCAAGCATTGAGACTGAATGAACAGAAGGCACTTCTACCAGCTGGTATGAAAATACCTAAAAATCTTTCATCTCATCACCAGGTTTTTCCCTCCATGATCTACAATTGTACTTTCATGAGAGAACTTACTGTACACTGGTGTTTATTTGCAGGTTTATTGCTTTGTTCATATATTTGCCTGCTTCAGTGCAATCCCTTGAGACAAACTAAATTAATGCTTCTGTGCAGGTTACAACATACAGAAATAAATTAAACCTTTTTGACTAGCACTCTTCCCTTTCCTTGATGAAACAATTCTCTCTGATTACAAGATTTCTTTCATACAGATCATAGCCAGTGGCATCACCACAATTTAATTTAATGGGAAAAAGACCTATTGCATCATCTCCCAATTTATCTGCTGAGAGCTAGAGCACCTTTTGATTAAAGATCTCAGTTTGAGAAAACTCTGTAAGCCAGCAACATCAGTGGAGCCTGCACAGATAATTATTCTGGACTCCCCCCTCTTCTCTCCCCCCTTCTGTGGTTGGCATTTTTCCTGATTATCTTCTGTCAAAGTCTTGTGACACTACAGATCCACACATGCTTGCCAAAACAGTGACTGTCCAAACCTTCAGGAGGCTTCAACTGTGTCCTCAATGCAGTCTTGGTTGGTGCTAAGGAGCAAAATGGGGCAGGACACTGGTTTCTCTACCCATCAAGCTTCCTAAACTGCAGCTCATCTCGGTGAGAATCCTGCAGACTGCAGGGGACAGAAGCCAACACTATTCGGGAACCTGCACGTCATTGCTGACTTGATTCTTGTGGTACAGTAGCTGGGTTGCTTTTCCACCCAGCTGCATCAGCAGAGGATGATCTCCCTTTCATTGTCAGAAAAGGCATGGATTTTTCTGTCTGAAACTACTCTCTGGTGCTCTCCCTTGCTCAGCATGCAGAAGTCTTACATGTTGTTTCCTCAGCTTTTTGTACTGCATTGAAGTGCCTTGAAGATGTGGCTTGTGAGAACTGACTGTTCGCGACAGGGACTTGTGCCCTGAATCAAGGCCCTTTCTGGTCACCCCAGACATTAAGAACTCCTGTCCACACCGCTGTCTGTCATAGCAGCTGACAGCTCACAACAGTTTCACGCTGGTGACTAGCAAAGTTCAGAGAGGTTATTCTCGTATGTCATGTTTCTGGAATCTTTATGGTTGGAGACAACTACACTTGTCTCTGACTGAACGGGAAGAACCACCAGGAAGAGGCAAAGATCTGTCTGTTCTGCTTACTGCCAAGTGATGGAGAAGGAAGAAGGGACGCAAACACTGATGCTAAGCCTGGGCATCTTTCAGCGCTGCGGGCTTCCGGGATTTTGCTGCGGGTACTGCAGCAGCTCACACCACGCATTGGAACGCTCCGTGGCGTGCTGCGTTCAGTCACTCTCACACTCGCAAGCCTCCTTGAATTGTTCTGGCAAAGGTCGCGGGCCCGGCTAGGCAGCAGCGCGACTCCTCCCATAGACAGCCGACAGCCCCTGAGCTCAGCGCGAGCCCCTGCCCCGCGCCTGCGCGCAGCCCGCGCTGGGACCAGGGCCGCTCGGAGCCGGGACTCTGCCGGGGTCCGGTGGCGCCGCCTCACAGGCCGAGACGGAGCCCGCGAACAAGGGCACGGCGAGCGCGACGGCTGAAGAAGGCGGAACCCCGCCACCACGCCCCCCTCTCCTCCGCAGTAGCGCAAGACCACGTGGCTAGCTCGGCCAATCGGGGAGGGGCTCAGGGCTCTTTAAGAGGCGCGCGCCAGTCACCGCGCGCTGCAGCAGCGGCCGCCGGGGTTGCCATGGAGACCACGGCCGGGCCGGTCGCCATGGAGACGGCAGCGCCCTGGCTGCCGGGCGGGCGGCGCCGGGAGCCGCGGAGGCACGCGCTGCTGGTCGTGATCGGGGAGATCGGGACAGAGCCGGAGCGGGGCGCGCTGCGCGGCGCCCTGGAGCGCGGTGAGCAGCGGCGCCGAGGGGTACGAGCCCGGCCGCGCCGCCGCCCGGACCGAGGCGGAGCTGCCGGTGCCTCTCCAGCCCTGCGGCACTGCCGCCCCGCCGAGGAGCTTCGTCCTCCTCCCGGAGGGACAGCGGAGCGGGCCCGCATGTCTGGGCAGCGAGAAGGCCCGCGGGCGGCGGCTATGGGAGGGGCCGGCGCTCTGTGGCAGAGGCTCGCGGGAGGTGGAGGCCGCTCGTATGCATGTCCTGGGGCCGCAGACCCCGGGATGGGGCCGGGGCGGGGGGAACGCTGCTGGGCTCGGGCGCGCTCGCCGGCCCCGGGCGTGGCTCCGGCCGTGGTGTCGCAGCCGCAGCGTTGGCGCGGCCGGTATATGAGGTGACCGGAGCGGCAGCTCCAGCGGGGACGGGCCCGGTGGCAGATGGCGTCGATAACGCGGCGGTCTTGCGCCCTTCCTGCAGGCGCTCAGGCCATACACTGTTGTGTCCTTTATCCTCCTCCGAGCGTTGTCTGTTTGTATTAGTGAAATGCACTTGTGGTTTTGAATGTCTTAAAACTTGAAGACGTTTTATTGTTCTGACTTCCCCAAGTTTCTATTTTGTTAGTGGGTCAGTGGATTACATCTTACTTCCATCTTACCCCAAACATTTGTCTTATTAGTTGGGGGATTTGTCTTGCCTGACCGTTTACTGCAGTGCAAGGGGACAGCTGCAAAACGGGATTTTTGTGCTACAGCCTCTCCCTGTCTAAGGAGCAACTATGTGGGCGAGAGGCTGAGGAAGGATAAGCCGCTGCAGTGAACTGCTTCAGGAACGGCACAGAGCAAGACTGCCATGACATAGTGTTGCTTTGTTATCCATGTTACGGTAGTGCCCGGAAGCCTTGGCAATTAGTCTTTGTGTATTAGGTGCAGTGTTGTTTAAAAGGGAGGGAGAAGAAGGTAGTGAGTTGGTAGTTCTTGCTTTGTGGCAGTTTCTGATGGCTCCTAGGAAAAAGGAGAGGTGATTGGCTACATCAGGACCTGAACGGGATCGTGTTCTAATACGCAGTTTAGTACACCTCTGAGAAATAAAGTAACAGACCTTTGACTTTGCATGCACCTCTTCCCCCCATTTCCAAGACACATTGGTCTAAAAGATGACAGTGATAACAGTTGTAACTATTGGCCAAACTGTTCTTGGAGATACTTCTGTGTCTATTTTCCTTTCAAGCATCAACAGTACTGATGAACAGAAGGGGTGGGTGTAAAAATGTCAAATCTTGTCCAATTTCTCCACTTCAGCATCTTTTCCGTGAATCTCTGCTGGCAGACCAGCTAATTTGAGAGCAGCGTTTCGTTCCCTTTTCCAAGGGTGGTTTTCTTCAGTAGTGGTAGGTCAGATTGGCCATTTGGCCTCCGAAAGCCCCTCTTTGAAGGGGCTGCTCCTGCTTCCTGCACAAGAGGATGACCATCTTTGCTTGGCACTTAACTGGTATGCCAACCTGCATCCTTATCCATTCTCTGAATAGTGACAGATCAAACTAAGCTAATGGATTTCGCTCATTGATTCTGCAGTCAATAACCACAATATGCCAATAACCTAGCAATGCCTATTAGAAAAAAAATAAATGGCAATTTTGCAATGTGACTTGTAATTGCCACAGCAGAACTAAGTTCTACAGTTAGTTTTGTGTGACCTGAAACCTACTGAAATTCTGCCAAGAACCATTTAAACAGTATTGGTAAGTTATTAGAGATAAGCTGCTGAAAGAATGAGGAAGCTGGATTTTGGATTTTCCTCTGTCACTGGCTTGGAGTAGGACCTCCAGCAAGTCACAGGGGATTTTTCCCCGCTGTGACTTGGGAGAATGACTTCTTTGTGAAATATACCAAGATCTGCAAATGGGAAAACGGATAGAAAAAGTAAGAATAGTTAAAATGACTGCAGCGTCATGAGATCCTGACAGCATATTATGATGTTGGAGACAGCTATACTCTTGATTCAGGGAGTTCAAGAAATGTGGAAATGGTGCACACATGATGATTCGCATTTCTTTAGTGCTAGCTTGCTGGAGAGGCTTCATGTGAGGTTTGTGTGAGGGTAGAACAGGCTGCTGAGCAGAAGATTTTATTTAATCGGGAAAGAAAGCTGTGTGAGTAACAAAATGCTCCTGCCCTTCAGAAGAGCGTATTTCTGCAACTTGGTAAGTATGGCAAGGGGCTTGTAGCCCTGATAACAGTCAGCTTAATAAAACTGGCATATCAAGTTGTAAAGCAAAGCTGGTCCTAAGTGTTCCATACTATACATCTAGCTGGGGCTTTCTAAAGGATGGAGAGCTAGGGCTTGCCTTGTCTCTGTTGCTGTGGCACCCTGCCTGTGCAAAAAAAACCCCCAAAAACCCCCCAAAACAACACGCTCCCCCCAAAGCAACAATACACCACGATGATGATGATGATGATTATTATTATTATTTATTTAGTGAATAAATCTCTTGCTCTGGCTGATCCAGCAAGTGCTTTCTCAGACTTCTTTCCACACCTTGGATCAGGAGAACAGAATAGTGAATATCGATCATCATGGGAACCTGCTGGTCTCCATGTGTAGTGCTTCATAGGCAGTGGCATTGTGTATCTGCGGGCTGCTTGGACAATGCTTGTTCTAAAATGCTGTTTAATAAATATTGGTCTTATTTTTCTGCTCTTGTGTGATTTTTGTCCAGTTTAGAAACAATATCTGGAAGACTAGGTCTGGTATTAGGGGGAAATGCGAAATCTTATAATCCAATTACCTCAGCAGGAAATGAAAGAGTTCACAAGGTCATAAGGAAAGAGATGGAAAAGTGATGAGTGACATGGTACCTTACCCAAGCCTTGCGTGTGCAAAAAGCATATATATTTAGAATTGTTATGGTATAGTCTGCACTCTTGTTTCAGGAGGTAGAGGATCCTAATCACCAAGGACAATGTTGTGGCTCCTGTGCTGTGGAATAATAAACTGGAATTGCGGCAAATGGGGAGAGATAAGGAGTAACTTCAGACTACTCGGAGGGGGAAAAGTGTTGAATAAATTGTTGCAAATAGTACAAGTGGGATCATAATTTCACTCTTCCCTTTCCTTGCTCTGAAAGAGGATCTGTTCTTTCTGCATCCTAGAGGATGTAGCAGTACCTCAAATAGCATTTATTGCTGCAATAGGACACGATGACAATGACACAGCAGCTAGAGTCAGCAGGATTTGCCCTGCAGAGTGCCACCTTGTTCCTGTCCAGGTTAGAATGCTCATCAGTACTGCATTAAGATGCACTTATATTGGACATTTGCTTAAACAATTGTGCTTTCCAGGAGTATAGCATAGGAAAAGATTTTGTTCACCTTCTTGCTCTGTCTTTTATAAGTTTCATTTGTTCGTATCCCATGCCCATACTGAAAGGAGTAAATGTTCTGTGACACTGAAGGTGGTGGTAAATGTGTTTTGCTTGTTTGATTTTTCTTCTTTTTTTCCTGATGTTCAGAGGGCTCACTGAGGGTTTTGTTGTGCAGTCTGCAGTGCAGACTGTCAAGTAATAGGCTGTATTCCTGGACTATGTAAGCTGTCACTAGAAAAAGAGACCAAGAACAAAGTTTGCTTGAGCCACTGTAGATTCTACAAAGCCTTTAGACTATTGAACTGTGTGATGCAATGGTTGCTAACGCCATCTTAGTTATGTGTGGAAAGCTGGAGCTTGTATCCTACAAGATCCTGTTTCCCACTAGGAGCCAGCAGAAGCTGTTCCAAAACATGGAGATAACTGTGCTGGATATCTAGAACTGCAGTAACTGGGAATGGTATCTCTCAAAAATCAACATGTTTCACTTCAAGGCAGATATCAGATGCAATAGGACTTTATATTTTATACAAGAAACGATCTCTTCCAGAAGATAGTGGAACGACTCTCAGTCGAGGACTCCAATCAACACTGGAGCTGAAATTCTATTTTCAGTTGACTTTTAAAAGTCTGTGGCCCTGGCCTTCATCTGTATTTAAGCAGACAGCAGCACAAGAGGCTGGACTAGTGGTTTATGCTGACACCCTGGTTTTGTTCATGGTGCAAAGGGTAGTATCACACCATCTAGCAGAGGCTGCTCCTTACCGGGATGTGAGAGCTGAGATCTGTAGTGTTTGGTGTCATCCAGAATGTACAACTGCTCACGCTGAGGTCTGAAGGTGACTTCCCCAGCATGGCATGGCGCCACTTGCTCTGGGAGCAGATGCTGCTTCCTGCTGTGATATGAAGGCGATTAGCTTACAAAGATTATATAGATTAAAGAGCAAACTCAAGGGGTCTCAGTGGGATCAGGGGCTTTGAAGGAGCGATTAGGCAGAGCGAATTGGGGGAGGTGGTTCTGACTTGGAGGATGCATAGGCTATAAGAGCAGAGAAGCTGGTGTCTCTGAGCTGTTTAGTAGTTTGGCCACCTCTACTAGTGACCAATGCTGGATAATGCAGAAAATGTAAAGCCTAACGATGTGTTTCCTTGGTTAGGCGGTAGTGTAATTTAGTTAGTCTCAATCTCTTGTAGCTTGTTAGATTCACTTGCATGAAGCCTAAGTTGAATGAAGACTTGCTCACTGCATGTACTTCAGGGATAGATGTTTTTGGAAGGTAAGCATCTTGTGGCCGTCTGCTTCTGAAGACTTCCTCTGTCCTAAGTATGCTCTTTTGGAAGAGCATCACTGGTCCTTGTGTGTCGTGTTAACTTTATCTCCATTTCTGTTGCTGGAGCAAATGTTGTAACAGCTCACTATTCCTTTTCTTTCTTTTTTTCTCTTTGTTTGGCAGGAATTCGTTCCTGGAACATTAACATTCTGTCCTGTGACCTGAATCAGCAACTGCGACTCTTTGTAACCAGACACCTGGCTCAGTTTTCTTCAGAAGTCAAAGGTAAACTTCTTGGTTTATCAGCATTAACTTCTAATTTTTCTTTCTGATTTGAACAAATACAGAATAAAGCTGAGTGTGATTTAGAATGTCAAATTCAATTAGTCATTTTTTTTTTTTTGCCCAGGATTCTGCAGACATGAATACTAAAGAAGAAAAATTTAAGGATTTGCTGGATGCAAGGAATTTAACTTAAAATTATGTATCTTACTAGTGTGAATAAATAGAAATGTGCTGTTTAAAAGCCTGTTAAGCTAGTAAGTTAGAATTTGTCTACCTGTCTTCTGTATCTTATTCAGGTGGCACAGTATAGTTTTACTTTGCAAGCTATTTATTATCTATCTCTTCCTTTTGGGTTTTAATATGTAGTTTTGTAGGTACAAAATGTGTTGCAAGTAGTGTGTAAGACTAGTCAAATGACTTTCTGAATCCTCTCTTGAAGGCCTATCTCCCTTTCCTGTTAAGACCAATGAATAAGCTCTTACAAAAATGATGTTAACAGTTAGAAAGTGTGCTTGCTTAGCTTGTGAAAAGCTTGAACTCTGGATAATTCAAGCTATAATATTTCAATGTATGTTAAAGTTACTATAATAAGCACAGAGAACACTGTTGCAAAATCTTTTTTTGTATAAGGCTGTCTTACAATCCACTGCACATCTTACACTCTCATCAAAGCGTCTGAATGTATTCTCCAGTTGGAGAAGCTGTTCTCCTAATGGATAGCTGTGAAAGGAAGTACCTGGACTCTTGTCAAATGTGCCACTGTCTGAGATGGATAGAAAGTCTCTCTCCCTGCAAAGCAGTATGTGTGTGTATACACACACTTAGGGGATTAAAATACTGTGTGAAATGTATCAGTCGAAACACTCAGCGGAAGATCTATCTAAATTTGAAGCAACTATGTCTATGGTACTAATAGACTAAGCACTAAGAAGTGACCATGAATATAATATTTGCCCAAGAGTTCTTATAACTCAGGGTTGAAACATCTGCATAAACGTTAGCAATGTGTATCCCCCTTGTTTCCCTTGCTTGGTTCCTGAGCAGCAAGGGGTGACAAATACGATGCCAGTCTATAAAGAAGGTTCCATGAGGGATCTGGGGAATTGCAGGTCTTTAACAAGCTGTCACGTCTACTGGGCAAATCGGTAGTAACTATAATAAAAGGCACATTAGTGTCTACTTGGGAAGAGTCACCATTGGTTCTGCAAAGGTAAGTCCTGTTTTTCAAATGTCTTTAAGCTCTTTGAAGAGATCAGTAAACACACAAGTGAGTGATTTAGCATACCAGCCAAAAATATTTAGGGAATCTAAGTCCATGAAGTCTCTTTAAGGAAGCCTATTAGCCACAGAACTAGGGGCCAGGCTTTGGTATGCAGAAGTTATTGAGGGAAGGATTGGTAGACAGAAGTTCTGATGTAAATAGCCAGCTCTGTCAGTGAAGGTAGATTGCCAGTTGAGTTCAGCAAGGTACATGCTGCTTAAGATAGCAAGTTAAATGTTAAAGGGTGATCAGTGAGGCAAGTTTTATAATCCAAAGTTACTCAGGACTCAGTAATGCTCCCTGCCCAAAGGGAGGAGGAGTAGTCCTGGACGGCAGCAGCAGAACAGAGAAAGTCGGGAACAATTATGGAAGACCTTGAACAACAAACTTTTTGTGTTATGGAGAATCTGGAAGCTAGTAAATGGTCTGAAAGAGGGAGAGGGTGATGTGATGAGAAAAATGAACAGCAGTGTCCAACCAAATCAAGGTGAAATACTGAAGGCTTGTGTTCTCTTATATGGTGAGGGTAGCCCCATGTGCACTTTCGCACAGTTGTCAGTTGCCACTGTCTGCCATAATAGTTCAAAATCATGTACAGTGTCTCTTTGTGCTGGACGTTAATAGTTCCTTACAGCCAAGAGAGACTGTCTCTCTCCAATACAAATTGACATGGTGCCAGGTGAAATGCTCAAAATAATTGCTTCTCAGCACAAGGGCAGTATGCTTTCTGATACCTGCTGGTTTTGGTGTTCAGAGAAAACAGCTTCTCTTTCTGAAAACTTTTCTACACAAATATTACCAGCTGTTTTCAGTCTGATTAGGGGATTTTAGATAGCTCAACAGCCATCCCAGTGATCTTTCCTCTCAAATCATACTTTGTGTTAGTCTTCGGAAAACCTGTTATAACTAACTGGTGACATAATTGAAAATCAAGCAATGAAGAACAACATTCAGGTTGAATTTGATGGAACAAATGCTTGAAATAATGAAACATTGATGAGACACTTTTCTTGCCTCTGTAGAAGGATTATCGGAAATATTAAATGCTTTCAAGTATTACCTTGCATATTTCTTTGCCAACTTAATGTTTTATGCTGAAAGCCAACATAGTTTGTGTAGCAGTCTAGTAACCAAGCTGCCTTACAGGCAGATGACCTTTGGGCTCTTGAAGTCTTTCATATTTGACCTAATACACATCCTTACCACATGCCTTTGGTTTACATTTAATGCCAGTTGAGGGTACAGATACATCTGCCACAGCCCACTGAGGATGTAGCAAAGTTGCGTTATAGTTCCTGAAGGCAGCTGTCTTTTCGGATGAGTACTCCTAGAATGCTATGAACTGAAACGAGGAGAGGAATACTTTTTCCTGCCTCTAGAACTTACGGGCAGCTACAAAGAGTATGGGGGCTTTCTCTTCACAAGGGGTAATGAGTGCAAATTGAATCACGAGAGGTTTCAACTCAAGGTAAAAGAAACTTTTTTACTGTGAGAACAGTCAGTCACAGGAACAACCTCCCCAGGGAGTTTGTAGAGTCCCCATCACTGGAGGTTTTCAAGATGTGATTGAACAGGGTGCTAGATAAATACCATCTATGTTCCTTTTACTATGAAAAGTTGGACTAGATGATCTTTTGAGGTCCCTTCCAACCTGGGCTGTTCTGTGCTTTGATGAATTTGACTTGGCAAAAGTCTTGTTAAAGAACAAGGATATTTACTAGTGACACAAATCAGGTTGTGTTAAGTTGACAAACGTGATAAGCAAAAGCAAATGCACAAGTCCACTATGCACATTTTAGTCTCAAAGCTGCATTCAATCCTCCTTTTACAGTAACAAATACCTCATAGTTAATGTTTTTACTTGTACAAGTGACTCATCATCTTCATGGAACCTGGCATGGCTATGAGTGACAGTTTGTGCCATATACTTTTTTCCACTACACTGCTTAGTTAGTTTTCAGTGATCAATCTCAAGTGTGTAACCATAAAAAAAGCTGCCTTGTTTATTCAAATTACAGCTCCCAGATAGTACAGATACAAGTTTGTGTATTCAAACAAAAGCTGTTCCAGATGAGGCAAAAGACCAATTGCATGTGAAAATTATATTACAGTAAGAGTGCTACCCACAGCTGTGGCATCTTGCTAGAGAGATTTCCATAACCTAGATCATCCAGTGGTGGATTTTGTTCAGCTCTTGGCTGTTAGTAAAAGGACTGCTGTGTCTCAAATTTGCTTGTTTAAGTCATAAAAAAAGTCAATGGCTAACTTTTTTTTTTTTTTTTTCCCCCCACAGATGCAATAATGATTCTTTGGGCTTTCAGATATGATTTCCAGGACTTGAGCAATTAACTTTCTTTCATTGTTTGTCTGCCAGCATACTTCTGACCAGAAAAATATAAAAGCAGGCCCTTGTCAGCTTCTGTGCTGCTTCTTTACGTGCTTGAGGGCTGTATCTGCTTTCATAGTAACCACATTGAGCATGACCTCAAAGATCTTTTGAACTGCAGCCTTCCAAAATAGTTTCCCATGCTGTAAGTGTAGCCCATGTTTCTTGTTGCTACGTGTGGCTGCAGCAATCCCAAGCATTGGTCTTCTCAGCTGACTTCTGTGCCAAACCGCTTGAGATTTTTATCCCAGATAACTGGTGAAGAATATCCCCATGGGACTTGAAAGTACCACCAGAGTTTACCAGTTAGACATACATTAACCAGGTACTTGTGCATTCTGTAAGAATGCTGTATGTTAGGGTAGGTAGTTGTACTGGTTCAAGCAAAAGGTAAACCCAGCCCAGTGACAAAAAATGGGTGAGTGGGCAAGAGCATTAGATGAGTGCATGAAATAATTCCTCCTTGTACCATTCTAGCTTGTATCCCTTTCCAGGTCCTGGAGAGGTATGTTTTCTCTGTGTTTAGTAACACTTGGCACTCTTCAACTTCCACAGTTGTTCAGTCTTTCCCTACTAGAAGTAAAAGTCTGGCAAGGAGTGGAACAGTTCAGTGGCATGTTA
The DNA here is from genome assembly GCF_004027225.2 of Strigops habroptila. Taxonomy (NCBI): domain Eukaryota; kingdom Metazoa; phylum Chordata; class Aves; order Psittaciformes; family Psittacidae; genus Strigops; species Strigops habroptila. The sequence continues at coordinate 156,980 of NC_044285.2, forward strand.
TAGGAAAAAACCTGCAACCTCTTTTATTTCCTTGGATTCTCATTCCTGTCTGGTCTCATTCTGATGTACCTTTCTACATTACACAATTCCAATCTAGTTGTGTTAAAGGTTTGGCATAGTTACTTTTTTTTTCTTCAGATTGAAGAGGCCTGGCTTACCCAATGGTTCCTTATAGGGAAACTCTTCCATACCTTCTATCTTTCTTGTTTTATTAATGTTTTACAGATCTACCTCTTTGAGATGCTGTTATCAAAAGTGTGTAGTGTTCAGAGTGGGGGAGAGCTCTATATTTACACAGTATCGCAAACTTGTTACTGCTTTTCCTGATTTCTGCCACATCTGTTTGCTTTTGGACTGCTCTTGAGCAGTGAGCTGACTCCTGAATAGAATTAAGACTATCGTAATCTCAAGATTTCTCCCCAGTGGTAATAGCTCTAGTTAGCACTAGTGTCATCTCACGTGAGACTTATACTGAGATAAATAAAATGTCAAACAAAACTTGGCATGTTGAAGTCTCCCTTAGGAGTTCATCCTTAGCCATGCTAATAACTTGGTATTACCCATAAGCTTTGCCACCAGTCTGCTTTCCTCCTTTTCAGGTTGTTTATGAATATGGTGAACAGCACAAGCCCTAGCGTAGGCTTATATGACATGCCTTATGAAATAGTAATTGCACTAAATCAATACAGCTTTTGAGATTTTGACAAGCTTATTTGGTTTTTATTGAGAAGTAAGGTCATTTTGTGTAATGCTACGTTGATTGGCGTTCATTTTGTATTCTATTTGAACCTTTACTGCTGATGAGTTTTCCAGCCTTCTAGGACTTAAATGCCTGAGCACTGGAGCTCAGATTGCAGGCTGAGAGCTTCTTAGTCAATCTCTTAGATCTTGTACAGAAATTTTCTGTTTGTACAGACTTAGCCTGACTGCTGCAATCTCCTACCACCATTACTGTTAAAATAGAAAGAATTTCATTGTCTCTAAAATATATTCTTAATTTCTTCCAAATACAGAACAGAAATAGTTACAGAATATTTCTGGCTGTATTTGACCTCCAGAGCTAAGCTTTAAAACAAGAGATAGGACAAAAGCAAAACCTTATAAGATCATATATAAAACTTTAATTCAAAAGCTGTTTTTACCATCTTTAACAGATGTTTTTAATTCAAAGACAGCTCTTGGAAACTGCACATCTTCAGAGTTCTCTTCGATAATATTGGGCTGCATTTTAGGCATTTAAAACCAGTATACTAAACCTTCTTTGGTAACTAGACCTTGCTAAGATAAACAAGATAAGTAAAGGAGAAGGAGGATTAAGCAGGAAAAGAATCTTCAACATGTGACAGTTTCAATAGCTGTATATAATTTTCTGACAGATTTATTGGTCTGTTTCCCTCTACTGTGCTAGGAATGCAGTTTTCCAACTCTCTTCCTTTGCTTTTAAAGAATCCCTGTATTGGTGTGGGCTTGAGGAGGGAGTCTCTGAGCAGCTGCTCTCAATTCCTGTTTACTTGAGTGTTGCACGTAAACAGTTGGAGGTAGGGGGCTTTGGGTGTTGCAGTGCTGGCCACTTTCTGCGGCTGAGAACCCTGGGATGAGCCGTTCCCGTATATGAGCTCATGGGTACATGTAGGAAGGTTTGGCCACAGCTGCTGCAGGACTGCCTGTAGTGGGTTCCTGAAGTGTGAAGCCTGTTCACTCACAGCCAGCAAATGTGAGTGAAGCTGTGCTATCTCACTGCTGTGGTGTAGAGCAGAGCACCTGATGGCAATAATGTGAAATGGGCTGTTGTGCCCTCAGCTGCCCGTGCTGGTGCACAAGGTGCACGTGCACCTCTGGAGTGGTGGCTGGACTCCAGCCTGAGGAAGGTAAGATTGCTTCTGCTGCAGATCCAGAAGCGTGAAAAACTGGAAGGAGTTTGTTAATCCTATTTTGCCATGAGATTAATGGTTGTCATGTGCTATTGTAATTTTAATGCCATAATTCCTACCTCTTTAGAAAACAGATGTCCTTCAGTCTGACTGGCTCTGTTCAGGATTTTGTCTGGTTTGTCTTGTCCTAGTAACCATGGCATTGCTAGAACATACGCCTCTTCCTCTGTAAGGACTTAAAATTGCAGACTGAAGGCACTGTTTTCCTTTCCTGATCTGGTGTAGCTTCTTTCTGGGGGAATCTGAGATGACATGCTTTCTATTTGATACTGAGAGATTATAATAGTCTTTGTGCTAGAAAACCAAGAATTCTGAAGTGGAGTTAACAAGGATCATAAGGACTTGTGTCTAGATGCGTCTTCCTTTTGAAATACCAACTTGCTTTTGCTCTATTCTGTGTAATGGAATGCCATGTTACTTGATTTGGAAACTTTAGGGGATTGTGTGCAAAAGCAATCAGCTTTTCCTGATTTCTTGGTAGGGCGAATGTGCTGCTGCAGAGGATCCACACCAGATCCCTGTCCCATCTGTAATTTTTTTACTTTGTGCTTTATCCTACTGGCCTATATGAAGCAGTAATGGAACAAATGAGTCAATTCCTGAGTATGAGCTTTGGAAAACTAAGAGCACTACAAAGAAAATAAATTAACTACCTGAAGGCAGTTTCCTATTTTTATTTTAAACCAAATTAATGTTTTAACTATCACTTGTGGGGATTGGTTTGGGGTTGTTTTTTGGGGGGAGGGTATGTTTTTTGTGTTATATAGACATTTTAAGGTGAGGTGTTTTTTCTTTGACTGCATCAAGTTGCAGCAGCCTGCTATAAATCACCGGTCATTGTTCAGTGGTTAGTTACCAAGGGTTAAAACTGTACCTCACTTCTAGCTTGAATTTGTTTATTGTGCTTTCTAGCTACCATATTGCATTCTGCCCGTACCTACTAGGTCTGAGTTCTCTTCTGGAAGAAATCCTATTACCTGCAGCTGTCTTCTCACCTCATAAAGCATTCTGTTGTGTTAGGAGGTGAATTTTGGGTGGTTTGACCTCAAAAAATGCTTGTAGCTGTGTTGGGATCTTTGCAGTTTTAGAATCTTGGAATCTGCCTTTCAAAATTTAAAACCCTAGACAAGATCAAAAAAAACCCCAACAACCCAATAACAAAATGGAGTGGTCTTTGTAATGACCACATTACTGATCACTGAGTTACTCTAATAGGCTGCAGTACACCCACAGCTAGCTCTGGACACTGAGCTGAGCTCATGGTGCTGTTCCTCAGCTGTGAAGTTACTGCTTCACAGTTTACTGCTAAAATGTAACCAACATTGCACAAGCCTGGTGTAAATTTCCTGGTCTTGTCTGTTTAGTCCAATAGATAAATCAGATCAATGCTTTGTTACTAATCGTGAGTTTCAGTTAACAACTAGTGTATTTTCTTGCAAGTAATCTGTTCCTTGCTAACAACAGTTATATGAGATTCTCCTAGAAATATCTTGAACAAATATTGTTTCATCAGCTGTCCATCTTTTAAAACTCATTTGGACCATTCCGATATAAGCTAACAGTGTTCTAGACTGTGGATCTGTTTTCTTTCTGCCTGGCAATACAAATTGCCTGACACAGACCTGTCCTTGGCTGCCTGAATAGGCTTCCCCACAGAACCAGGAGTCATAGTCCAGATCTTGATTCTGGCTTCAGGATGGTCTATGACTTGAGTTCAGGGATAGGATGACTCCTAAAACTGCAGGGTATAGTTTATAATAAACAACTTCGTGTAGCAGTGCTGTGCTGCATGCATGCAATCGGCACATACAGATGTGGTTTCTTGCAGGCTAAGTTCCTATGTGGTCCAGTGGTCACCACAAGCTCATTTCTTGTTTTGTATGGAAGTGTTATTCTTTGACCTGCTGCCTCTAAATGGGGTACTACAGGCATGTGTGTTCATTAAAGAAACATGTTCATCACAACCAAAGATTCCTACTGTCTTGGGGGGAAATGGTAGAGAATGAGCTATCTGCTATAGGCGTGGGGGGGGGGAAAGGAGGGGGGCTCATTTGCTGCAGAGAGGCAGTAAGACACTGCTGCAATGGGACACCTATCCAATCCAGGTAAGTGTTGTGCTCCACACCTCTCCTTTCTTTAGTCATCACTTAGGACTGGGTGTGTATGGGAAGCCTGCTAGCAAAGCTGCCATTGCAGAGCTTGTGGGAGAATTCCTGATACAGGTATAATTTAGAATAAAGCTTCACAAGCCAGATGGTGTTGATATAATTATTTAATTAGAAATAAACTGCTATAGTTATCTTCAACTCAAAATTAGTCTTTATACAAAACACAGGCAAAACTAATGCTTAATGAGGTTTTTCCTTTGTTTTTTGCATTTATCTCCACAGATAACTAACCTTCAAATTTTGTGAGTTCCTTAGATCAAAGCTCCTAGCATTAAAATAGCCACAGTCATGAATTCACTGGTAGCTTTTCTAAAGTTAGAACTTGTTCTACTAAGTAATTAACTCTTGCTTCTAAAACAAGGCATTGTGGTTAAATGTTGCGGGCAGTTCATGGAATTAAAATTCTTGAAGTGTATATGGAGGCAAAGAGTAAAGAGTAAGTGGGTTTGTCCTGGAACAGTCTTTTGGACTCTTCAAGGAAAGTGGAGGTAGTGCATTGTACTGAGCCTGTTCTGCTCTACTGTCTTTCATATATAAAGGTTTGTGGTGTCAGGATCTGTTTGAATGGGCCTTGAGAGTAGATTAACCCTTTAATTTGATGGAAAAGGAAAACAATGATTGGGGAATGGTTGGGCCTTTTTTCAGGACACAGTAAAAGTCTGTTTTGTTTTGTTTTCTGTAGTACTTTGTGTGGTAGACGTGAATAATTCAATGATTTTCAGTCCTTTGTTATATGGATTTGGTGAAATGCATTTTGAATCCATTTAAAGCAGTAGGGTTTTTCCCCAGTGATATTGGTCTTTATCTGTAGAACTTTCCAGGACAGACAAGCTGGATGAGACTTAAATTTCTCATGGTTAAAGAGGAAAAGACAAGGGGGGGAAAAAAAAAATCCCTAAACAACTCAATAGGACAAGGCCACATTTTTCTGTCAGATGACCCATTCTCAGTAGTTTTACTCATACTTTTGTGAAGTGAGGCCTGTTCTGGGTTTTGTCTGCCTTTTCTTTTGACAGTAGCTATCATGGAAGTTGGTTATGGCTATTCACAATGTTACTTTGCCTTAGGGTAGGTGAGTTGTCTGGGTTTGACCTAATCCTTCCTCTTTGCCTCTGAAACTTTATTGAGTACTAATGATTCTGCAGGAAAATCTGCAAAAGATAGTTTGACTCCTGTAAAGAAAACTCTCCTGGGATCACTGTTCCAAAGATGGCATTTGTGTGCGTTTTTATTCCTATTTCATGGAGATGAATAATTCAAAGTGGTTATTGATTTTCAATTTTTTTATTTTTTTTTTTTTTCCTTCCCCTCTCCTCCATTTGTTTTTCATCTCTGGTTTCATCAGAGCTACATCCTTGCAAGAAAGCATGTGCTGCAGTGCTGGTATCCTACAAGAGGGCATAAACCCAGGAGAGAATAGTGCCTAAAATGGATGTCCTATTTGATCAATGTCTGAAGAACATTTGACTATTTTCCATCTTTTGTGTTTCTTGACTAGTTGGTCTTGTAAGCAGGAAATGGCTGGTAACTGTAGTATTCAAAACATACAAACAATTTAGTAGCACTAGTTTGGAGGGACTAACATTTTCTCTTTAAATTTAAAATATGCCTGGAAGAACAGTTCCTGTTCTGTAATCACAGCATATGGTTATTCCTTGTGGTATCTTTGCATGTAGCAGCAACTAGCTCCTGTGGCTGTTAGTTTCTCTGAGTTTTTTTTTTTTGCTTGTCTTCAGACTTCGATTCATTGTAAGAGAAGCCTCCATACAATGCCAGTTAAATCTGCGTGAACCTGACAAGTTATGGGTTCTGCAGCTTCAAGAAATGTGGCAGAGCTGTTCTGCATTCCTTACAGAAAAATTCCTGCAGTTCTACATCTTTATTTCTAATTCTGAATATCAAACTGAGGAGAAAAATGAAGCAAGATTTGACCAAGTCACAGAAACATGGCACTGTAGTCAAGAGTATTGTCAATGTGGTTTGTCTTGGAAATTTTACCTGTGCCAAAGCCAATTCTAAATCCTCCTCTACCCTCTCCTCAGCCTTCCTTTTGGTTTGTCTGCCAGGCTTAGCTCCCCGCCTTCCATTTGCATCATCTTCACAGTTGCCACTGTGCTTGTTACCTGTCTCATAGGATCCTGCTATGATTTTTGTCAGAACTGTCCTCTCTGTAAAGCAGCGTGGCATCTGGTGAATCTGTGCCTCTGGACTGACACTCTCTTCAGAAGGATGTTAGCAGCCTTTTTGCCTCTGTTCAGGTGCTGGAGACAGAGTTAAAACAGCAAGTTCCAGGCATCAGACCCTTCTTGGGGCAGCTGTTGCCTTTTACAAGAGAGTCTTGGCTGGTTCAGGGAGAATGTGGTCTAAGGCAGTTTAACATGTCTGGAATTAGAAAATGCCCTTCGCAAGAAGAGGAATGTTGCACTGTATTTTGGCTCTTGGAGCTTCACTCACATTGCCTTGGTTGCACTTCTTTCTTACTTTCAGTGCTAGATCTGGTTTGTGCCTTCTCCTTCATTATGTGTGTCTGTTGGGACATGTGGAAAGCTTTGCTGTGTCTCTGGCTGGAGCAGTCCTGAGGGTGCTCATTGGGAACTAACGCTGGTAAAGGCAGCTGAGCAAGTGCAGCTGAGTGAACACTGTAGAAGGCACAGGTTTTTCTTCAGGGAGACGTATGCTGCTTATTTGAAACACTTTTGGAGAAGTCTTTCATTGAACTCAGTTGTGTTAGGAAAACATGAGGATTGATTCCAGTGTCGGTAAGAAATCACTAGCATTAGATCCTAGTCCCTCCTTCCTCTCTGCTGCGTTAAGCCACCCCTTTGGGTGCTAAGGAGTCATGCTGCACTCATGCAGGGGACATGCTGCTGTTCTTGCTGTGCTCCAGTATTTGCCTCAATCCCTCTTTTCATGTTCCTTTTGGTCTTTTAGTACTGCTCATGTTTGCTCCAGTTTTGCAGCCTTGATTTATAAACCTCTTTGTCCTTTCCACCGAGAGTTCTAGACAGGCTGTCTTTTTCCCTAAAGCTTTTGAGTTGCTGAGTTAAATTAGGATCACAATTTTTAAAACTTTATTTTCTGGGACAAGATACCAGTGTTGCCACAGAAAATTCGCATGGTTCATGAATTTGCTTAAAGTAGGAATTGGAAAAGAGGCTGGTAAGAGGTGCTGACAGCCTCTCTGGACCTTCATTAACACAAAAATAAAACCTTACTTGAAGATGATAAAGAACTAAAGGGAATGGATGACTTGGGCTATCTACCTATAAACCTGTCGAATATCACAGTAAGGTGAGAAGCTAATTCTTAATAGCTCAGATAATCACTCCTTAGGCCCTGAGGTATGAGAAAGATGAAAAGATTATCCTCAATTTAAGGAGGAGAAGGCTAAACATGTAATTGTGTTGGACCTGCAAAGCAGCTGAAAGAATAAAATACTTAAGGCATCAGAGGTTCCTTGAAATAGAAATATACAAACAACTAACAAGGTGTCGCTTCATTTCAGAAATGGTTATTTAAAAAATAAGGAAACTTGGAAAAAGTGGGAAACAAACCTTTAGTCAGAATTTAAGCAACCATACAGAATAAAAAGGTAAAATATCTGTAAACAAGAAAGGATCTAGGAAGTAGGGAAGACTTGTTAAATAGTTGAACAGAAAGATGCAGAAGTATTCAGCAAAACCAAGTATCCTTCAAAAACTTCCTAGTAAAGCTAGAGAGTAAAAACTGCTGTATCTAGATAGAAGCGAGGATAGCCAAGAGGATTTTATAAGTGATTTGCCAAAGACCTGAATAAATAATCAGTTCTTTTGATTTACTGAAAGCAGATAGCCTGTGAAAGTCAGTAACTAGACAGTCAAAGAAATCTTCCAAGAGGATGGATGCAAAGAAATCTTTGCACTTCTCTGCAGTCTTCTCTGCACAGCATGCCATGGTGACAGCCTGCTACCTCTTCTCTTGTAGTTACTGCGAGGGTTTTATGTGATGAGCTCTCACAAGCCTGGGGTGTGGACTGGCAGAGGTTAGAGTTCTGTGCATTGAAAACTCTGTGCTTTTCCTGCAGAGGTTTGGAGAAATATCTGTTCTTTCTAATAAAAGCCTATAACGATACCAAGACTGTAGCTGGGTCAGGCCATGGTTGCTCTGTCCTAGAAGAAGCTAGTATACTGTTCTTGGGAATCTGATCTTGTTAAAGCCTTTGTTCTGTAGTTGTGAAGAAAATGTAGTGTATTTGAGCAGAAGACAGTGAGCAACTCGGAGCTATCGTTCAGAGAAGCACAACCTCTCTAGACTCCAGATGTATTGCAAGCCCTATTCAGTATTCTGCTTTAGCTTTAGTTCTTGGAGGTCTTGTATTTCATAAAGACCCACAGGCTTTACTTATCTGAAAATGGTTTAAGTGTCATGGTAGAGGAAAGCATGGAGATGTGATCCTGGCTGCACCCTCAAGTTTGAAAATAGCAAGTGACTTCTTAAAATGTTTTTCTGTGTTATTTCTGCAGGCCTGGGGGAATAGCCAGTCTGTGGCTTCTTAATATTTATGGTCCAGAACATCCCAGTCAGTGTGATGCTGACTCAGGTGTGCAGTGATAAAGTAAGTATTCACACTGTTAATAGTGTAATTCCATACCCTGTACCCAGGGAACAGAATTCCTCAGCCAAAAGGCAAGATCTGTGTTTCAAACCATAGTGATCCAGTGACTGTTGACTCTTTGACTAATTAGAGAAGTTTATTATGTTAGCAGAAGTGGGGAAAAACTCCACCTCTCTAATTCAGTAGTGGAACTAAATCTTTCCTTGCATCAGAGGATAATAGTTTCTTTAAATATCAATGTTTGAGTGGTTCTTGGAATTGAACATCAATGAGCCTTTACCTCAATACTGGGAAGAGCACTTTTTCTCTTGGGTGTGGGTTTTCTGTTTTTTGCAGTGGGGGGTGGTTCGTTTGTGGAGGGCAGAATGCGACTGATGTTGGGTTTGTTTTGTTTTCGTGTTTTTTTTCATTTAAATTCTAAACCTCTGTATCTCCTGTTCCATGGTACTGGTGCCTGGTCTGTGCTGTCCTGTAACTGTCAGGTGAATCACCCAATTTCCTGAAGGACTGGAGAAATGGAAATGTTTTTGATCATACCTCTGTAGGTCTTCCTGACTTTAGAAAGTAGCACTTGGGAACTAGAAGCTCAGTGCCCTCCCTTTAGGAACTGGGAGAGACTTGAAGGTCAGTAAGTGCTTCCCTCATCAGTGCTCCTTTTCTTCTGCTTTTGACAATTGGTTTTTAGGCTTTCTGCGAAATGGTGGGGTTTTGGGGTGGTGGTTTTCTTTGGGTTTTTTTTTCCTTTAAAAAGCTAAAAAGTTACCTGCAACTGATGGCATGAAGGCAGGAGGGCTGCCTCAGAGAGCTGCTCTGCAGGAGGCTTTTTAGGCCAATTATTTAACTGGTGCATGGCAAAGGCAACAACTGTTTTAAGGAGTTCTTCAGCTCTGAGTCTTGCCGGTAAAGCAGTACCTATATGCCAAAAAGCTGTGCTTTGTGAAACCACCCTGCCACTTGCAAAGTACCAAGAGCCACGTTCCTGGCTGCTGGGGCCTGGACACGCTTCCAGGGGCAGAAAGTGAGAGGTAAAATAGGGGCGGTGGATGCACCAGCCTTCAGCCTGCAACCTTCAGGCGCTGCCGGTGCCCGCGGCGCGGGGAGGGTTAACTCTGCCTCCGGCCCCGGACGGGCGCGGGGGGGGCAGCGGCGGCTCCTCCCCCGCTGCCGCCGCACTCGCCGCAGCCCGGGCTGTGCCGGTGCCTTCGCGGCGCTCCCGGCGCCTTCCAACGGCTGCTTCTGCGCGGGCCGCCGCCCGCCGCGATGGTACGTGCGCGCTGTGGGGATGGGTGCTCTGAGGGTGCCGGTAGCGGACAGAGGTGCCGAGCCGCTGGTTCAGCGCGGGGGGCGGGTGCGGGACTGAGCCCCAGCGCTGGCTTTGTCCTTGCCGGGATGCTCTTGGTGGCTTTGGAGAAAGCCGCTCCTTATTGTACGGGAGTGACTGTGAATTCCGGTACCCGGCGAGTGGACGCGGCCCTGCCAGGGCTCTCCTCAGGAGCTGGGGCTATTCTGCCCTCTTCACCTTTCTTGCAGGTGAAGAAATCCGTGCGGAGCATTCTATGGCAGATGCGGTTTTCTTTCCTTGGAATTTGATCCTGTGGGGTGGGGGGTCATTGGTGATTAAGGGGAAAGGACCAGTGACGAGGGAAAGGTGGCTGCAGATGGAGCTTTTTTTTTTATTATTTTTTTTATCCCCCCCCCCCCCCCCATGATCTGAGGACCTCGCCCCCTCTCAGCTGCTTGTGTCCCAAGTGTAGGAACAGAATCCGAGTTCCCTAGCTGCTCAGCTGTTTACTGCACTTGTGGTGTTAGCTCAAACAGGGGAAGGATGTATGAAGATGAGTCTAGAGAGGAATCTGGAGAAAATATTCTGTCTGCCAGGGACTTACAGAGTCCTGCAGCATTATGACTTATCCCAGTATGGCCTTTCCTGGAGGTGGTGGCGTAAGGCATCTCACAGATGCTCCCTTTGGGCAAGGCTTGGTGAAAGCAGCATTAATGTCTGTATCACTGCTCAGCTCTGCACTGATGCTGGAATGAAGCTAATGCCAGGCAGAAGGGGGGAGGGTTGTTAAGGATGACTGCCATTCTGCTGATTAGATAGGAGAGGGCTCCTTTCCGATTTCTTTTTCCTTTGGTGCTGCACACCCACACTTGAGTAGTCTTGAACCAGCTGAAGTTCCATTACAGGAAGATAGAAAGCATCCAAATGTGTCCAGTTAATGGGGGAGGAAAAAGAGAAGGTTCTTGTAAAGTGTGAGTGATGCAGCCTTTCTAGAGAAGCAGAGGAGAGGAGATGTGGCCAGGCTTGGAGCTGATTTTCATCCTAGTAGGATATAGGGAGGGATTTTGTGCTTTAGAAATGAGAATAGCAAAGCGCTTTGTTTTTCCTAGCAGTGGTCCTTTGTCCCTGCTGTATTTCTCATGCAGCACAGAGGTACAAGGGGCCAGCTTTTCCCTTGATTAGCTCTCCTGCATCACAGTGGTACAGTGTGGCGATGACACCTTTGCAGTCCACAGACACATGGGGTTCTATTTTCATAGGGTATCTTTGACATCCTTTAGTGTTGCCACCACCAAGCATGTTGTTGAGAGTGTTAAATCATCTGTTAAATCACTAATACTAAAATGTATTGAAATGTTTCAAAATAGGGCCTTCTACCTCCAGGGTCCAAAGCTAGAGGAGCTGGAGCAGGGCTTGGCATGTTGCACAGACCAGGGTATGTGACCATGAATATCTGCTGGTTTGGGTAAGAGGGAGAAGGAGGAGAGGCAAACCTTGTTGCCCAGGGAGGGAGCAATGAAAAGAAGTCAATAGTGATGCCAACAAACCCTCTCTTAATAGGGAAAAGAGGGGGCTGAGAGTGGTCAGACTGGGGCTGTCAGTGATGTGGGGAGGGGAGGAGGAGGGAGCTGGGAGGGAGGAGCATGGTCGCGCACACACACACACTGCGGCAAATTCTGCAGCTGGTGCCTGCTGGCTTATGACTGCAGAGGAAACAAGCTCTGCCTCAAACTCTGATCTCAGACAAGGCTGTTTCTATTCCAAGTAGCTCTGGTTCCACTGTGAAAAGCCCTGCAGGCTGGGCACTGTTCCAGTGTGATGGGGATTCCTCTTTCTTCTGATGGGGCAGGGGGCTTTTTGCTGTATAAGGTCAGTACCCTCCCTCCCTCCTTGGTGGCTCCATACTGGTTGGCTGCATCCAGACTGCATGTCTGTCTTTACACTTTCTCCAGCAAGTAGCTATCACATACAGACCAGGCTGTCAGATCCCCCACCCTGCTCACATTCTGCAGGCAGAGGTGTGTAGCTTTGCAGTAGTTTCTTTCATGATGAAACAATCCATATCCTATCACGGGTTTTTGCCACTCTTCCTCATGTCTGTGTTGCTGGCATACCTGAGTCACATCCTTAGCAGATGTGGTGATAGATGGATGATGGACCTGAGCACGGGAGTATAGTGAGCAGTAGGCAGCACAGGCTCTCTTTGGTGAAAGCAAAGAAGCCATGTGCACATGAATAGGAGGTGCAGTGTGTCTCATTCGAAGGAGCATGCCCAGACACCGGAGTAAGGGTGGAAGAGGAGTTCCCCAGCATGAGCTTCTATGTGACATGGTCTTGTGTTCCTTGTACATGTTCATACTCAGTCCTTCCTAGGTAACTCCTGGGATGACTGCATCTCACAAACCAAGAAGAAACTGAGAGCCACATAAGGATCCAGCAATATTTCTTTGTGATAGGTATGTGAGTATAGAGGTCCTCACGGGTGCTACTTCTGGCCCCTTGGCTAGCACAGCCAGTCTGCTGTGTGCATTATCGCGAGCTGTCCACTACTAATTGATGCGTAGAAGAGAGGGACCTCCAGGCCTTTGAAAGAGAAGCTATGGGAGACCAAAGAAGGCTGGATTGTCTGGTTAGTACACAGGAACCTGACAGTAGTAGGTAGCTCAAGATGAAGAGTGTATCTGCTAGCCTGTGAAGTCTTCATTAGGCAGAAGTGCCTGCGTAAGAAAGGGAGGTGGCAGAGCATATCCATCAGCCCAGTAACTGTGTATGAGGAAAGAGATAAGTTATGTATAAAGAAACAATGCAAAGTGCAAAATCCTACACCTGGCTTGGGGTGATCCCAGGCACAGCTACAGGTTGCGCAGAGAAGAGATTCAGAGCAGCCTGAGGAGAAGGACTTGGGGGTGTTGGTCGATGAGAAACTGAACATGAGCTGTTTCAGTGCACGCTTCAGCCCAGAAAGCCAACTGTATCCTGGGCTGCATCAACAGGAGCGTGAGCACCAGGTCAAAGGAGGTGATCCTGCCCCTCTACTCTGATCTCATCTTGGAGCACCGTGTGCAGTTGTGGTGTCCTCAATGTAAGAAGGACACGGAGCTGTTTGAGCAAGTCCAGAGGAGCCCATGAGGATGATCAGTGGCTGGAGCACCTTCTGTATGAAAACAGGCTGAGAAGGTTGGGGCTGTTCAGCCTGGAGAAGAGAAGCTGCGTGGAGACCTCACAGCAGCCTTCCGATATCTGAAGGGGGCTACAGGGATGCTGGAGAGGGACTCTTCATCAGGGACTGTAGTGATAGGACAAGGGGTGATGGGTTTAAACTTAAACAGGGGAAGTTCAGGTTGGATATAAGGAAGAAGTTCTTTACTGTGAGAGTGGTGAGGCCCTGCCACAGGTTGCCCAGAGAAGTGGTAAGGGCTCCATCCCTGGCAGTGTTCAAGGGCAGGTTGTACAGAGCCTTGGGCAGCATGGTCAAGGGTGAAGTGTCCCTGCCCATGGCAGGGGGTTGGAACTAGATAATTGTAAGGTCCTTTCCAACCCAAACCATTCTGTGATAATTCCATAACTTGCTGTGCCTAAACTTTGTGCCTTGTTTTCACTTTTGCCTCATACTAGAGAAATGGAGATAAATTTCTACATGTGCTGACTGGTGACTATAGATCAGTTCTTCTCCTCTTGCACCTTCCTCTCCAGGGTCTCAAAATTTACTACTAATGGAACAGCAAGTTGTGTATCCAGCTCTTCAGGAAACTTCATGTCTGTCTGAGGTTTTATTCAGAGATGAACCTGAGCATTGGTGTCCTTGGCCAGCAGGTTCTTGGTTCCCCTGAGACAGGCCTTTAAGTCTTGCTGAACTGATCCCTCAACTGTATAGAATGGCACTGGGTTGTTCTTTTCTTTTATTTTTTTAATGTTGAATGCCATTTCAACTCACTTCTGTCTTTCTGAAAAGTATCATCCCAGTTCCTGGGGTGTCTGGAAAAAAATGAGTGAGCCCTTCCTTTGCTTTTGGAAGTGAAGGCTTGGGTATTTCCTCTAGGAGAACAAAGGTTGAGAATTTCACATGGAAGGAGGCATAGAGGTCACAGGGGGTAGGATTTAATATGCACATCTATTATCAGTATTTCCTACAGCATAACTTGTGTGTCTCTCTACACATATTATTGTCTTTCGTGAGCCTTCCTGTGAAGCACCAAAGTCTCTGGCAATTTATTAGAACCTGCCTCAGGGCCCTGGCTTCACAGTTCATCCAGGTGTGTCGGTTCCTGTGTCTCTGGCATTCTGCAGAACAAGAAATCTTTTGTAAGTTTGTACTAGCTTCTGAGATCCTGGAGAAGAAGGTGCGATGGGGAGAACTCATCTACAGTCACCAGTCAGGCATGTGGAAATCTTATCTCCTCGTCTGTAGTGTGAAGCAAAGGTGAGAACAAATCGGAGCTTAGGCACAGCAAGACAGTTTCAGACCCCTCATATGGGAAAGGCTGAGCCCCTTCTGACTCTCCTGGGAGCCAGTGAGACACCTCAGGCAGCAGTGGCTTAATAAACAGTTGTTATTGAATACATGCATAAAATACCTGACCTGAAACTCTTGTAGTTTTAACTCTTGTAGTTTTAAGGTTGGAAAGGAGGGTCCATTCCTGCCTCTGGGGTACTGGCTATAGTAAGAGAATAAAAATACCAGCTGGCAGGACATGAGCAGTACAAGCTGCAGCTTTAGCTCTCACCTGGAGACAAGTCCAGAAGCTGCACAGTACCACTACATGGGTGGGCTGACATTTGCTACTTCTGCTTTGCATGTATTTTCGTAGTCTTGAGAAAAGTCCTTTTGGCGGTTTCCAGTGAGAAGATAAAGGCTGTAAAAGCTCAGCACTGTTTTTCACAGCGTTCTATAGCTACAAATATATTGTGCTAAAACACGTGGCAGCATAACTGGCAAGTCTGGGTCATTTGTTTCCTCTATTGATTTTCAAGATAAGAGACCAAGTTAATTGCTTTTCCACTTGCTGTAGCTAACCTTTATTTCATTGGGATCCAAGCATCTCGCCTGTGCCACTCTCTGTTAAGCTCCAGTGCCAAATTCTTCAATAATTAAGGAGAAAACTGAAAGGAAAAGGCCATTAGTATCTCTTTTCTGAATGTTGCCTGAGGAATATCAGTCAACAGGCACTCAAGCTGCTGATAGCTATCTTGGAGAAGTGGGCAAGAAGCCAGTGACTTACCTTCTGAGTGACTAGATTTATGTTGCAAAAAGCTTCCTAAAATGGTTTAAGAGGGGTAAGTTGCAGTACTTGGACAGAAATGCGAACACTGCCTAGGCCATGTAAGACGTAAGTGGCTTCAAATAAATATGACTCCTTGCCATGTAGGAAAGCACTGGAGAGGGTGGCTCTCTCTGGCTTTGCTGTGTGTGGCATCTCTTTGAAAAGCCAGCTTGTAGGCTGCGAGGTGTGAGCACAATGGGTGTTTTGGCCGCTTCCTGGTTGCTAGAATTGCATGAGAGTTTGAGAGTTTTAATTGCTGTGGGGTTCGTTCTTGCTGTTGGTCTATATTTGAAGGCAAAGACAATTGTTAGGGGAGAGGGAGGCATGGGAGTGTGGAAGAGTCCTGTGCCTGCATGGCTGTGAGGGAGCTGAACAAGTGAGAGGCCCTGAGACAAAAGTGTTAGTGGTGGTGGAGGCCTCTTCTCGTCCTTTTTATTTTCCCA
Organism: Strigops habroptila; assembly: GCF_004027225.2. Classification (NCBI taxonomy): domain Eukaryota; kingdom Metazoa; phylum Chordata; class Aves; order Psittaciformes; family Psittacidae; genus Strigops; species Strigops habroptila. The sequence continues at coordinate 172,659 of NC_044285.2, forward strand.
AGTCAATAAGTTCAGTCCCTGATTCCCCTGTGTAATCTGCAAGCTGCAAGAAACCCGGCTAGTCTGAGTAGCGTTAAGAAGCAGGGGCTCCTGTTACAAAGTGAGGCTTTGGTGAGCTCACTGCAAGGCACACTGGTGGGGGGCAGTGGACGAGTTGACTTATCACCAGTACTGAAAGGAGGTGATGTCCCTGCTCTGCTAGAAACCTCCTTGGCTTCTCCCAGATGCTTCTCTTCAGTGCTGAACAGACAGGGCTTGCATTTGCTAGCAGAAGGGACAGCAGGCCTTGAAGAACTTAAAAATACTTTTCTGTCTCCCATTCATTGTCACTGTACCCCATGCTGTAAATCAAATCCCAGGAATCCAGGCCATGCAGAGAATCTATCAAGTGGCAACTGGATCCAGGAGTGCAAAGTCAAAACACAGCGAAGGAAGATGTTGGCAGAGGTCAGCTGCTTTTTCTTAAGGGCTGGCAGAATAGAGTCATCCTGTGCTTTACCACCCCCAGGCACAGAGAGTCCATAGCTGGTTAATATCTGTATCTTAAATGGAGATGACATTTGGCACATCATCTTCAAAACAAGCAGGTGAGAGGGAAGAAAAGCTACATAGAACGAGATTGTTATCAGTATGGACTAGGAAAGAGATTTGAGGAGTCTAAAGAGATGATAAAAATGAGAAGCAGGAGCCTCTTGCCAGAAATTTGGCATCTCAATAGGTGAACATGAGGAAGATGCCAAATCATTTCTTTATTTGTGGCAGACATCCCTCTCTTGACACGGCTGAGTTCTGTCTGCCTCAGTCAGCATCATTATACATTTCCTCTTGATCAGTTGTCCAAAACAGCCCCCTAGAATAAAAAAAACATCAGAACTAGGGCAGATGATGAGCGGTACCTCCAAGTCAGAGTCAGCATTACGCAGAGACTTCAGAACTGGGAGAAATGCACAGTTTCCTTAAATCTGTGCTATGTCCTGGTTGTAAGAACATGTACCCTGTGATGCATGTTCTTATTAAAATTAAGAAATTTGAAGCTGTCCAGCTCTGGAACAGGGCATCTGCCTCAATGCCAACAGGAACAGTTTTGTGGGAGCCTCTGTTCAGGAATGGGCAGCAAATCACAGCTGAAGTCCCACTGACAAGGAAAACGTGAAACATTAATTTGGTTTCCAAAGGGACCATCTAGAAGTCTGCCAGGGGCTGGTGGAATGATAAGATAAGAGGCTATCTTAGGGTGTGTTTAGGTTTCCTTTTGTAGGTTTAGCTGGAGACATTTAAGAAGTTACAGCTTCAGATCTTCACAGCTGGAGATAACGCTTCTGTGCAGGGCTGTGTTCTTGATCCATGTGAGTGCCATACGCTGTTTCATAGCAAAAGGGTACAAGGCCAGCTTGAGCCAGCAAAGCTGCTGAAGGGAACAGAATCTCTCGTGACTGATTCTACACCTGCCAAACTGGACAGAAGTGCTCATCTCACCTGTTAATGTAGCTCAGTGGTGGTGTAACTTCCAGTTGAGCGGCATTTAATGAACAGTTAGGAACGGTAACTTCTGGAAATAGATACAGCTGTTTCCAGAGTGAACATCTGTGTCTTCAATTAGTGGTTCTCAAATGGCTGAGCTATCAAATTGCTCTTTAGCATAAAAGTGAGACAGTGTGTGCAATTAGAAAGCAATGAGATGGTTGCTATGGTTGGCACAGTATAGAAATAGAAGTTGCCTGGGAGAGGAGCTGTAGATGGCATGAAAATATAACAGGAAGGAGGGAAGATAGGAAGACACAGACAAATGGTTAGGAGGAGTATCTCCTGGGCTGTGGCAAATGCTCACAGCCTCCTATATCTTAAAGAATGTTTTACCTCCTTCTCTTGCCCTGCTGCTTGTTCACCTTTGTAGTACATCTCCAGGAGGTCGTCTGTCATTTTGCAGAGCCCATTCTTACCTTGGAGCATTATTAGTTCTCCTGACATGCAGTAACAGTATAGTAAGGTATGAAATATCTCCAGCTAGAACCACAAAAGAAATCCTGAACATGCTTTCAGACACCTCAACCCTCTCTGTCCTGACAGACCCAGCAATGGTTCTGGAAACCAGACCTTGTTCTTCACCATTCTGTGCCCTTCCTGCTTTCCACAGTAGCTCTCCACACCACATGCTACTGGTTTTGACAGTAATTAATAATCTGTTGTGCTTTCCTGTATTCTTTAAAATCTGTTGCTGTCTCGTCCTCCCAGAGAGAGTCTTTTGACCATAGTGAGTGGTTACTGCTGTGTTTTTCCTTTCTCTCAGCTGCCTAGTGGTGTTCTCAATTTCACTCTGATTCTGCTCCTGTTGAGAAACTTCTTTCCTTCTTAGAGTTGTCTTGCTGACACTGTCTTTTTCCTGTGCCTATTACACCAAGTTGTCCACTTGCAGAGTTCTGCAGCTTTTAAGGCTTTTTTCTTTGCCTCCGAGCTGTTCTAAAGTTAGTGCCTATTTTGTCCCAGATCATCTACTCTCCTCTTTCGCAATCTTAGCACTTCACAGCTCCTTTTACACTGAGGGAGTTGGGTTGTACCAGTGTTTCCTGAAAGCACATCTGTGACCAGTTGTCCTGTTTGTCCTCCTAAAGAGAACTGGGGAGATGCTCTGGTTGGAAACTCTCCAACTAGAGCCTTTGAAGGAGTATAGAATGTCACTGGCTGTGCTCTGGCCCACCTAATGCTCTCCACGTGCTGCATTCTCTTCCACTTGCTCCTCCGTATGCTGCATTGCCAAGCCTCCTGTCAGGGTTGGGGCGATGCCTGTCACCCTTTTCTCCATGTCCAGAGCCACACATCAGGAAACCCTTGAATTCTAAGGAGGGTTTAGTGCATGTGGTGGTGTATTCCCAAGAGGGTGTTCTTCTACCCTCTACCCAGCTTTAGCCTAACCGGAATATAGGTAATAGTGGTAAGTATACCATGTGTAACCAAAATTCCCATCATTCTGTGTCTGGCATGTTAACTAAAGCTAAAACCAGTATCTGGAGATTGGCCCTTGTTAACAGGCTGAAGTCAATGTGAGTGTGCTTTCAGGTCTGCAGTCCCTAGGGGATGCTTTGCTTTGTGGAGATGCTTTAATTATTTTCTCTCTCTCTGCACACTGCTTTGTGGTTTTGTATCCTTTGTAACTGTTCAGTTCCTTCAGATAATGTGTGTCTCCCATTGCACGTTCACAGGACTTTATTTCAGTGGTGCTATGCCCTTTGCTAGTATACAGTGATTTTATCTTTCTTTAGCTAAGAGAAAATCACTAAGGAGATAGATCTTTAGATTTAGTAATTAGTAAATATACTTATTTATTTCTGCAGAGTGTTTGAAGACCTAAAAATACGACGTATATGAGATAAATCTTTACTGTAGACTTTTCAGACCGTAAGAGGCAGAACACTTGCTTGTGGACTACAAAGCACTTTCTGAAGCCAATTCCTCGTCATTCTCAGCTGTTGAATCACACTAGAAAGCTATAACGATAGCACTTTCCTAACAACGTTTTAATTACAATTAGTTGCTCTAGCTGTTACATGTTGTGAATACAAGTTGGGGGATGAGGCTGCAGGACAGCGCTTTCGGCTGTAATCACCCCTTGAGCTGGCTGTGCTGTGCCCTTTGCTCATTTCGGGAAAAGAAACAAAGAATTGCATGTGCTCAGAATTCCTAGGATTGCTGCATCACTTCAGGCACCCGAGTCCAGGCACCAGTTTGCACTGCCGCTTCTGACCCAGCACTCAAATAACTTTCCTGAGCAGTTTACAAGCTCCAGCATCATCCTCACCTGGTGATTCTCCACTTATCTTGCCTGAAAGTCACATCTCATCTGGCACAACACTACCATTAACAGGTAAACAACAATAGGGTGGGAAATGTCCTGTCATTCTGGAAAGCACATCCAAGTGTTTCCACTGGGCTATTAGAGATCATGTTTGAATTGCTGAGCTGGAACCAACACACAGATTTAGGACTGTGCCAAAGCAAAGATGCCTCCCTAACCACAGGGTGCTACCAGTCCAAGGGCGTTCTGTGTGTCCCGCTTGGGAGAGCCGTGCTTTGCATAAATAACTCATTATTTCATAGAGTTGTTGGGGGAGGGAGCAAAGACACTCACTGTACAGCCTGGTGTTTGGGACACAGATGTGTGAAGATCCCATTCTCATCTCTGTGCTAGTCGGTGTTTCAACTGTACACAAAAGAGACAAGCTTCAGCTGGAGGAGTTGAGAGCAATCCTGCCCTGTCTCTGGCAGGGAGGGAGTCAGCGGTTACCCATCTCTCAAGACAATGTGACAATGAACAGGCCACTGTGCCATCTTCTTTCAGGTTCTCTGTCTTCCTCTGAGAAGGCTGTGACTGGATATAGGCTGCTAGCTTTCCACATGGACTGCAAGCAAGGAGCTGCAGGACACGATATCTTGTCTTATGAGTGCAGAAGTGGTGCTGTAGTATTTGGGACCCAGGTTTTGCTTCTTGGCAGTTGGTTTTGTCCCACTGGTGGCTGGTCACCCTGCAGTGCCGAGTGTCCTGCGGAGCAGCTCCCAGATGAGCTCTTCCAGTTTATTTAATACTCCTTTGAGACAGACCAGGGTTGGGATGTAAACAGCATGTTGATTGTAGGCATGAACAATAACAAATTGGTGTTTTGAGCAGTCAAGATGCATGAAAAAAATAATCCCGAAAGCTCAGAGAGCAAAGTGGTCATGGCAAGAAAGAACAAAGAGATTTAAACTGAGCAAGTGCAATGACCTTTTATCTTCTCATCAAAACATGTACTGAACCCAATGCAGCCATTGTTATCTGGAACTAAAAAAAAAACCCCAACCTGGGAGCCTGGAATTCTGTGTATGTACATCAAGTATCCTGAAAAGAATTTTCTCAAAGGGAAAAGAAAGAGAAGTAAAAATATCACTGCAAGTTTAAGAAAAAGATCTTGAATTGCTTTTATCAATAACTTCAGCTGTTACTTCACTCTAACAAAGATGTTCTGTTGCAATGTAAAAACTTTAATAATTTGCTTTGAAATAAAACCCGTTTTTCAAGGACAGTTCATTAGTAAACCAAATTACTGTTGCAGCTAGGATAAGCACTACATCAGCCTTGGAATCTAATTTACAGCCTGTGGAAACTAGTTGGGACCATGGGTCATCCTCTCTCTGGAGTCAGAGGAACTGGCCAAGCTGCCTCTTGTGTGTCTGGGATGACCTGGTTTGAATGTGGGCTGTAACTTGGAGTGTGATGGTGACTGTCTCCTCGTGGCGGAGCTCCCAGAAGCGGGGATAGGCTGCTGCCCTTGGCCAGGGCAGAGACTGCTGGCATGTTCTAGACTTCATGGATCCTCTAAAGGTCAAGCCAGAGTGAGACCTGGCCACTTGCTTTGTGCTGTTTGTGGCAGTGGCTGCTACTGCTGCTTGCACAGGGCCAGGCCCTGCTCAGGTGCTCAGCCCTCTGCCAAGAGAAGGGAATGAGAGTTTTCTTTAGAACTGAATTTGGCCAGAGTCCTTCCTTTCTAGAACCCACCACAAATGCATCTGTGCTATGTAGCATGTTCCAGTTCATGCTGCCGGTGCTGTGGTTGTCCATAGGTTGCCCACGCTTCTGCCCACAGCTATGAAATTGCATAAGGATGTCTCAAGGGATGATGTCCCTCTGACCTGTTGTAACGGTCAGGGCTGTTACTCCTGCAGTACAGCAGGGATGTCCAGGTACAGAGAAGCTAAGAGCTGTTTCTGAGATGCACGAGTCTGTGGGTGAGGAGGAGCCAAGTGGTGAATTCACAGTTGTTGGCTGTGTACTGGCTGCCAGAGCAATGTTTGTGTTGATTTCTTTACTGCCTGAGCCCATGGGAGGGGCTGGTCCCGCCAGCTGTGCCCTGTCAGTGTGCTCAGTGAGCTGTGTGCCCCTCAGGTGCCGGTGCAGGACACTCTTCCCAGCGAGTGCATCCACTCCTCTTGCTAACAGCATGTGGCTTCCCTGGTCTTGTGGGGGGCTGGGTCCGTACTGGGTCCGTAGCTGGAGATAGGAAGGTGTATTTGCACAGATGGGATAAGAGGCAAGACCCTGCTCAGAATTCTGTGCAGGACCTTTCCTCTGGCCCTTGTAATCTCTGTCCTAAGGAGCTGTAGCTTGCTGTACTCAGTATAGTCCTGCAGTGTTTGTGCAATAATGCATTGTTTAATTTTCTCTGAATGGACACCGTCTGGGGCTGGATCCTTTTTCTCCCATTGGCACAGAAGAAGCTGCAGTTGGAGACTACAGCCCCAGAATGAAAGTCAGTCACTATCTTGGCATTGTGATGGCATTTCAAACTGAAGGAAATGGCAGGCTTCCAGCTTGCACTAATTCATGTTAGTTGTGCAAAATTATGTGCTCTGAAAACCCTCATGCATGGTTTGACTGTCTTTAGAGGTGGTCTCTTCTCAATAGGTCAGAAAGACCATGTTACAAAACGATTAAGCTCTTCACTAAAGTGTGGCAAAAGTACTGAACCCTAGCAATGTCTAGGATCTTCTTGTAAGAAGAATCTCTTCACAAGTGCCACTCTGAAGACATACGTTTATAACATCATGCTTTGCTCATCACTTACTCATCCTAATGGTCATAGCAGAACTAGAAGAGTTCCAGGGATAGGTGACTGGTCGTGAGATGCTAGAGAAACTCTCCTCTTAAGGAACTCATGGCGAAGACCAGAAGTTTTCTGCCTTGGTGGCAATAGGATGAATAGAAACATTCGCTAGAAGCAGACAGGCATTGTGATGACTGCAGTAACCAGAATGTGCATTCAGGCACAAAGTGAAGACTTGTATGAAATGAAAAATTCTATGCTAATGAACTTTACTTGCACGGTTACTGGGGGAGAGGAGATTTCATTTAATGTAGCAGCTTGAAAGCATAGTTTGAGAAGGCTGAGCAGGATCAGGGGTCTGTGTTCAGAATGCATGTAGAAATCTGTGGTCAGAGAGGTACGTTCAGATATTTGTTCCAGGCAAGTTGAAGACAGCAGTCTTTGGGGGGCTGAGAAGGATATTCCTTGTACGGGTGAATGTAATTAAGGGATTTTGCCATTTGGAGTGGTATTTCCATGTGTGCATTTCACTGAGATAGGGCTTTAGTAAGGGCAAATATCTGGCAATGACCTGAACGGTGTGCTCTCAGTCCCTATGCAGTGTCACTCGTGCTGTTTCTGTTTCACGTAATTTTTGTTAGTCAGAAGAAGGATGTCCCAGTCTGTGTTTAAATCCTTTGTCTGCATAGCTGCTTCTGCAGGCCTGTACAGAGGAAGCAGCCAGCAAAGGGCTCCTCAGGCTGGTGAGCACTTGGATTCAAAGAGACTTTGGGATGATGGATATTCCTGAAGCTGGGCACAGCCCAGTGTTTGCTCTGTCACTTGCAGAGGTGCTGCTGTCACTGAGCTGGGGTGGCAGCCGCTGAGCGTGAGCAGGGGCTGGGGCACTTGCGCCTCATTCAGTTTGCGTTTCAGCCTGGAGTTTGTGTGTTGTTCTGCTTTATCTCTGAATTAGGTTAAAGAACAGTTTTGGGTTTCAGCACGTGTGCAGTGATTCAGGGTTTCTGGAAATGGGCTGTCTGTATGGCTGTGCTCCTGTATCCTGAGAACCAACTGCTGCAACTGAAGAAGGGGAACCTGCCCAACAGCAGGTCAGGAGCAAAGTTCAGGAGGGCTGCACTGCTTCAGAGAGTCACTGAATCGTAGGTTGGAAGGGATGTTTTGAGATCGTCCAGTCTCACCTGCTCAAGCAGGGTCAGCTAGAGTAGGTTTCCCAGGACTGTCCAGTTGGGTTTTGAGTGTCTCCCAGGATGGGTACTCCCACAGCCTCTCTGTACAACCTATTCCAGTATTTGACCATCCTCACGGTAAAAAAAACCACAAAAAATGTTTTTTTGCGTTCAGATGGAACCGCATGTGTCTGAAGTTGTGCCTTTTGCCTCTCGGCCTGTCACTGGGCACTGCTAAGAAGAGTGTCTGGCTTCCTCTTCTTCCTTGCCTGCCATCAACTATTCACACATACTGATAGATCCCTCCCCCTCCCCAAGCCTTCTCTTTCCCGGCCTAAACAGTCTTGGCGTGCTCAGCCTTGCCTCATCTGACAAAGCTTCGATCCCTTAATCATCTTCACCAGACCCAGTATTTCACCATTCCTACTTTCCATCTGCCAGCAGCTTCTGGCCCCACAGCTTGAACCCTTCTCTTTCTTTCAAGTGTGAAGGGGGTGGCCCCTGAGGGGGTGCAAGGACCGGGCAGAATGCAAACCAGCCGCACTTTGTTCACCGCTTTTGGCAATGGCAGCTCCACTGCTTGGTCTGGGCCTCAGAAATGGCAAAGAGCAGCAGTGTTTCCATGCCTGCTCACCCTGTACAGCTGACATGGTCCTCCAGGCGCTGCCCAGCCAGCAGCCCTCAGGCTGTCACTGCCTCTGCAGCACCTTGGTGCTGGGAAGGATGCCCGTGTCTGGACACCAGTGACTGCGCTGTGCCCAGAGCCCTCTTTCCCCATGGCACAAGGAAGAGTCTGCTGGTGCTGGTTCTGCACACCAAGCTGTGTTCTCAAAGTGATATGGGTAACGATTGCCAAAAAAGTCTGTCTGGGATGTATAAGCAGCAAGGGGGCAGAAGTTGAAGCCTGAGAAATGGCATGGGCTTCACTTTGTCCCAGACCTACTGTTGAAAAAAGGGAACAGATCACTTCTGTTTGGAATGCTCTGAGCTGTGTGTGAGTGGAGGTGTTTGGCGTGGGGGGAGCTGTGTGAAAACTGCATGACGCATCAGTGAGGAAGCGAGGTACTCCTTGTGTTTGCTGCTGGGATCTGAGCAATGCTTTTACAATTACCGTTACCTCGAGGATGAGTGGGTTTGTGCTGCCTTTGGGTGCAGTGCCTGCTCCAGAGCACTTCCTGGCCCTCTCACACTGCTCCCCGTGGGCTTGCAGCATTACTTCTTTGAGCAGAAGCCTGGTTCCCAGCCTTTCCCATCCACACACCACATCCCACATCAGGTGGCAGAAATGCCACTGAACTCCATGCAGGCATTTCCTTTGCAGAGTGATGGTTTTGCTTTAGTCTGGAGGAACCATTTTTAGACAAACTGAAGGAACGCAAGTTCAGAAAGCAGCTAGAGATGCAGACTAGAAATAGTTCAGCTGTGAGCTTAGAGCCACTCTCATTTTGGGTTAAAAGTTGCCTTCTGGGCATATCTACCTAGTTTATGCTTAATTGCTGGCAGCCAAGGTAAAACATCCCAATAAACTGAGTTTGATTTAAGCTATACTGAGCATTGGCCTTTCTCCGACTTCTTTCTTTTTGTGTCCTTCTGTTGAGTTTCTTTGAAATATCAGTTTGATCGAGCTGGTAGAAGGATTGAGATCTGCCTAGAAAGAGATCTGATGGAAGGTTGTGGAATAAAGAGGGTAGAAACAGCAGCATTGACAGAAAGCAGCAATTTTCTGGAAGATGAAAGCTCAAAATAGATGTCCATTTTCAGTGAGGATCTGTGGCCCTCCAGTCCAGGGCTTAAAGCCTATGAAAGATTTAAACCCTACAAATTATGCATTCCAACAGTTAAGTTCTAAGTGTCTGGCTTTAGAGTGGATATAATGCCCAGAGGTAGGGATTTGCAAAGACCAGAATGCAAAAAATTACATGCTGCTTGCAGTGTGAAGGGAAAAGCTGCAGGAAGGTCCTGTACATCGTCCCGCTTCCCAGTGCTGTTTGCTGTGGGTGCACAACGGCGGCTCTAGCGCTGCCCTTCAGGACAGCAGGCATCGCCACTCTTCTTCCTGATAATAAGGCCCAGGAATTATGTCAGTATTTTGCCAAATATCCATGTAATGCCTATGCCAAGGTGAGCACACAAACTGCTTTTTTGCACTGCCAGGATCTTGCTTGCTCTTCTTTAGCTCTTTCTTTTTTGCCTAAATATATAGAGAGCAGACTCCTGTCTGGGTGCCTGTTTGTGACTCTCTCAGGGGGAGACAGGAGGATAAGCATTCTTACCAAGGAGGTGGTTCCAATACCAGCAGTTTACCTCTCGGAGTGCACATCTGGATTAAAGAAAAACACACCAGAAGAGAAAAAAAATGATTAAGAATGTTAAGAAATTGGATCTTTGTGCTGCACCACTCACTGAAGGGTGAGCTGGCATACACCAGCTAACTCATAGAGCCCTGTGGTAACTAAGGCTTGGACAACGTCCAGAGATACCTCTCCATGGTAGCTGCAGTGAGGTGAGATGCTCCTGTCTGGAGGAGATAACTGCACTGTGCCAGCATTTACGGCACAGCTATGGTGGGGCTGCCTGGCACAGGCACGCAGCTTGGCATGGCTGGTGCTGTGGAGTCAGAACACACTGGAGCTGAGTTGCAAATTGTGCTGATCCAGAACTAGGATTTCTTTTTTTTTTTCCTACTGAAAAGAGTTTGCTTTGTTCTATGAGACCCAGGTATTGGGTCTAGAATGCAAGTTGAAGCCTTGCAATCAAACCCGTGCAAATACTGTCTCATCAGCTTCTCCCATCCTGTTTAATCCCTTGCCTCTCCCCAGGCCAAAGAACCCTCCATCACCGGAGTGATACTCTGGAGACAGTGATCCTTGTAAATCCCAATGTGGACAGCATCGTGTCTGAGGTAAGGACCAGATGCCAGTGGGTTTTCTCCACCTTAGCTCTCTCACCCTTGCTAGACATAAAGGTCACAATCATCGTTTTGCACCTTCTGGAGAGTTCGAACATGCTGCTAGCCTGCTGCAAGGTGTGCAGAAGCAGGGAGGTGTTCTGGTCTCGTTAATAAGGTACATGCAGTAACCAGAATTCTGTGGCAGAATTTACCGTTAGACAAAGAAACACATGAGAGCACATGGTTTCTTATGTGCTAGTCCTTTAAGAATGAGCTGCTTCCTGGAAGAGTTAGTGCCTTAGCATTGCCTGATTTTAAGGATTTCTTGGGAGCTTGTAGAGTTTCCAAGCAAACAAGGTGGAGTGGCTTCTGAACCTTGAGCATTCCAGTTTGATGAGACTCTAAATGTGGTGCCCTTTTGCATGGCAGTGTAACACCAAACATCTAGCATTGGCCTGCTTTCTCAGTGTGAATTATGATGTGACATATGATGTGGAGCTGTGTTGGGCAGGCAGTAGCAGTGTCTTCTCTCTTCAATAACCTGCTCTCTTGTATGTGGAAAACTTATTTTTTGGCTATTTGTGAATCACATGTAAGTATCATTTGTCCATGTGATTGGGTTTCTGGGTGCTGATGAGGAATACAGATAACTTTTTGGCTGCAACACTCTGTCTCATGGTAACAGGTCCGCTCATTGGTGTGTGATTCATCAGCCCACAAACTACTGATCTTCTGCGGTCAGAGCTCAGATCAGGAAGGAGACTTGATCCTGCAGACTGGGACCTTCACTTACCAGAAGTTTGCTGAGATACTTTCAGACCCGGAGGTGAGTGTGAACTGTAAGCCAGCATGTCCCCCCCTGTTCACAGAGTGCAGGACAGAACAGAGCAGCCTGTGCTGCTCCTTCAGGTGGCACATCTGCCAAGGGATGGGCTTGAAACCCAGTGAAAATTTGCACTCCATAAATAATTGATGCTATGGCCTTGGGCATCTTGCTTGAACTCCCTGGCTTAAGTTTGCTAAGGTGGCAGCATGGGTGATTCCACCTTTAAGTGCCTAGTTTGAAATAAACTTCCATACCGCCTCTGCAGAGGGCAGACACTCAACATTTCTTAAAGCAGGTCTTAAAATATCTGTGGGCAGCTTCCAAAAAACAGCCATCAGAGGCCATCATTGCCCTAGTGGCAAATGTGGCTATTTCTCTTCATTTCACAGTCAGTCCAGCAAGCATAAGCCATTCGCAAGGTTCAGAGTCTTCCTCAGAGGTGTCTGAAGATGATGAGGGGATTACTAAATGCTGATTAAGTAACTACATGATGATTAGATAATTTCAAATGTTGTTATTTAATCACAGAATTGCAGAATCATTCAGGTCGGAAGGGCACTTGAGAAGCCTATAGCCCAATCTCCTGAATAGAGCAGGGTCAGCACTGAATTTAGACAAGATTGCTTAGGGCTTTGCCCAGTGGAGTCTTGAAAACCTTAAAAGACATCTCTGAACCTCTGCTCTGATGCTGATTATCTTAGCTAGGTGTACTATAGCTTTCCTCAGAGGCTTTAAACTCTCTTTCTGTTGGCACTCGTTGCCAATACAGATATGCTGCTTCAGTTTTTTATAAGCCCTACTTCACTGATCACTATGTGCCAGCTGTTTAGAATCTCTCTGAATGTACAGTTGCTGCAAGAATGGCTGGGTGATATATTGACAAGTGATAAGCATTGTTGCTGTAATTAAATCAGCAAATCTGCCCATCATTTATTTTAGGCTGATTGTTCTCATTTATTTCTGGTACCTATTTGGATGCTAACTAGTTAATTAATTAAGGGCAGTCTAAGAAGGAGAACACAGTGTAAAGAAGTGTAGTAATCTCATTCCAGATACTTAGGAAGTCTGAGGTTTAATGCTGCTTTGGTGGGGATATGTTCAGCATAGCTCTAAGGAGCCTTGGAAATTTTATTGACCTTAGTTCTACTCAGTAATCATGTAGCACGTCCCCAGCCCTGTATATTATTGGAGATGGAGTTATGACTTTCAAAATAGATCCTAGGGAAGAAAATGAGTCTGAATAAAAAAGTAAGTCCTGTGGCACTAAAACTGCACCAAGTGCTGTATGATCATTCGCTAGCCAACAACCGAGGGTAAGTTCAGGCAATGATTGAAAAGGGTATCTCAGGGTTAGAATTCACAAATCAAACAGAAACTTCTACTTTTGAGCCCAAGTCAGGGACTGATATCCCAGGTTACATAGGAAGAAGTAAGGAAAGAGGACAAGTTGGTTCCTGCATTCCTTTTCTTTCCTGAGGTCTTGTCACTGTGCCCTCCCAACAGTCAGGAAGCGGAACAGCCCGTCAACATTAAGAATTTCAAAGGAGAGCAGAACATGGCCCCGTGCATCTATTTGCAAAGGACTTTTGCTTTTGGATTGTTTGATCTATCCGCAGTGTTTTCTGTCAGCAAAGTGCTCATGGTTCTTCAATATTTCTGTATTAACTGGCAGAAATACTGCCAGTTTTTTTTCTGAAGTGCCAAATTGGTCTCAGAGCTGTATTTGACCTTTATTTGCTTGTGTTTGTCTCATTAGGTTACCCAGATTCTCTGCGACACTGATTCTGATATCAAGGCCTCCCTTACTGTGTCGTGCTTGGGAGAAGGAGACTGGAGCAACCTTGGACATCCTCGATTTCAGGAAATTATTAATCTGAAATTGAATCCTGATCCAGTTCTGCCAGAAATGGATGGGGTGTCTGAGTTTGCAGAATATGTCTCTGAGACAGTTGACGTGCCATCTCCATTTGATCTCCTGGAGCCACCCACCTCAGGGGGCTTTTTGAAGCTTTCTAAACCCTGCTGCTACATATTCCCTGGGGGAAGAGGTGATTCTGCTCTCTTTGCTGTCAATGGGTTTAACATCCTTGTGGATGGTGGCTCTGACAGAAAATCCTGCTTCTGGAAGCTGGTAAGGCACCTGGATAGGATCGACTCGATCCTGCTCACCCACATTGGTGCAGACAACCTACCTGGCATCAATGGGCTGCTGCAGAGGAAAGTTGCTGAGCAAGAGGAGGAACAATCCCAGGGCTCTACCAACTACAGTGACTGGATGAAGAACCTAATTTCTCCTGAGCTAGGGGTGGTTTTTTTTAATGTTCCTGAAAAACTGAAGATGCCTGAATCATCCATGAAAGTAAAGAGGAGCATTGAAGAAGCTTGTCTGACACTGCAGTATCTCAGCAGACTAGGCATTAAAGCAGAGCCTCTCTACAGGGTGGTGAGCAGTACCATTGAACCTATCACACTTTTCCATAAAATGGGAGTGGGTAAGCTGGACATGTATATACTGAATCCTGTCAAAGACAGTAAAGAAATGCAGTTTTTAATGCAAAAATGGGCTGGTAATAGTAAAGCAAAGACTGGCATAATTCTCGCAAGCGGGAAAGAAGGTGAAATTTCTGTTCCCTATCTCACATCCATCACAGCCCTGGTGGTGTGGCTTCCAGCCAGCCCAACAGAGAAAATTGTAAGGGTTTTGTTTCCTGGAAATGCTCCTCAAAATAAGATACTGGAAGGTCTTGAGAAACTCAAGCACCTGGATTTTCTGAGGTACCCAGTGGCTACTCAGAAGGATATCACTTCTGGAATACCTCCACCTGTGCTGAAGCAGACCAAAATTAAACAAAGAACTGACAGTAAAGAGAGTCTCAAATCTTCCCCCAAGCCATCTGTGACAAAGCAAGCTAAGAAAGAAGAGGCAGTTGAGGAGGGGATTAAGGAGGTAAAACCAGAAGTCATAAAGGATGCTAAAATTGAGAAAAAGGTTAAAGAACACTCAGAGAAAATTCTTGAGAAACCTGTTAAACATGAAAAGATAAAGACAGAGACAAGTGATGCTCTCAAAGCTGAGAAAAGAAAATTGGCAAAAGACAAGGTTGGAAAAAAGCATCTCAAAGAGAAAGTATCCAAACTGGAGGAGAAGAAAGACAAAGAAAAGAAAGAGATTAAGAAGGAGAAAAAGGACTTAAAAAAAGATGATGGAAAGAAAGAGGAAAAAAAAGATTCCAAGAAAGAGGATAAAAAGAAGGAAACCAAACCAGAGCCCAAAAAAATTTCTAAACCGGACTTAAAACCATTTACCCCAGAAGTAAGAAAAACATTATACAAGGCAAAAGTTCCAGGCAGACTCAAAACTGAGAAGATCAAGATCAAACCTGAAAAGGAATTACCTGCTGATCTGAAGATGTCACCAATGGAGAAGACACCTGTACAGGTGGAGCCAGGAGAGGCTTCCATAGCTGAACAGAGGTTAGTCCTATCTTCACCAGAAGATCTTACAAAGGACTTTGAGGAACTGAGGCATGAGGAGAAAGAGGCCTTGCAGGTGATGCAAGAAATGTCTGATATTGAGGTTAGTGATAAGATTATGAGAATACCTGAAACTGAGATAAAAGAGACTGCTGACATGATTGCTCAGAGCTGCCTTGAAGTAGATCTGCTTTTGAAAACAAACATTCCTGATCAGGTAATGACTACTGCTGATATGGAAGAAGTATCACCAGCAGAGGAAAAGACAGTCCCTCAGCTAGAACCGAGAGCAGGACTTGCTGAAAAAATAGAGGATGAAAGAAGAACAATAGATGAAAATCGTGATATGAAACACTGCGAGACAAAAGCTGAGCAGGACAAGGAAGTTCAGCTGTTTGCGGACAAAGAACAGGTACCATCACAGATAGACCTCTTAGCAAAGGGTGTTCGATCATCAGTGCTCAGAGAGGAAGACAAGGAGGAAGAGGAGAAAATCCCTGTGGACAGAAAACAGAGGGAAGCAGAAACAAAGACTTGTGAGGGGACAGAGGCACAGGAAGAGGGTGAGAAGGAAAAGAAAGAAGATGTGATAGAAAAGGCAGAACTGGAAGAAAAGGAAGAACACCTTGTGAAGGTAGAGGAGAAGGTGGAAGAGAATAGAGACTTCTATGAGCTGAATCAGGATGAGAGGGAGGACAAAATATTTACCACTACAGAAAAGGAAAAAGAATTTAGTGACATGGGTGAGAAAAACAAGTTACTTGAAAAGGACATAAGAAAGGAAGAGTCATATCTGAGCAGTCTGCCAGTCACACCAGGGGCAACAGCAGAACATGTTTCATATATCCAAGATGAAACAATCCCAGGATACTCAGAAACAGAGCAGACCATTTCTGATGAAGAAATACATGATGAACAGGAAGAGAGGATCCCACACTTGAAGTACGATGTCAATGCCTATGACATTTCTGTTCCTGATCACCCAGGCTCTTTTGAAGCAATACATGGAATACAGGCCATGCCTACTGCTGACCTTTCAGCCAAGGGCTATGTTGGCCAGGAGTCTGAAATCCTGGCATATCCTACAAACATTGTGGCAGCACCTCTCGCTGAGGAGGAACATATATCCTCTGCTACCTCCATTACAGAATGTGATAAGCTTTCATCTTTTGCAACTTCAGTAGCAGAAGACCAATCTGTTGCATCTATAACAGCACCACAAACAGAAGAGACTGGGAAAAGCTCTTTACTTCTAGACACAGTAAACAGCATGCCCTCCTCTCGGACTGAAGCAACCCAAGGTCTCGACTATGTTCCCTCTGCTGGCACAATCTCTCCCACATCATCCTTGGAGGAAGACAAATATTTTAAATCTCCACCCCCTGAAGATTTCCACACATTAGCAGAAGGAGAGAGAAAACTGGAAGCTCAAAAAAAGGATCTTCATGAAGAGGCAGAAGAAGAGGAAGAAGAAGATGGGACTCCAAATATTGAAATGCCTGAGAAACTCAGGGGGCATTACAGTGCCCCCATGTTTGCTCATCAAGCATGTCCTGATAACGTGTTAATCGATGTTCCCACGCAAGTGATGCAAACTTCTGGTTTGCCACTATCCTCTGAAGAAACACCATTTTCCCAGGTTGATGCTGCAGAGGCTGAAGAACGATGCATGAGTCCTGATGACAGTACAGTCAAAATGGCCTCTCCCACCCCATCTGGCCCCACTAGTGCAGGACACACACCTTTCTACCAGTCTCCAGTGGAGGAAAAACTAGAAACAGTAGATTCAGATCTATTTGAAAAACAAACAGATGATGCTGCCAAGAAATTGGAAGGCCAAACTTCTGTTGTGGTGAAAGGAACCAAGGATGAACCTCTCGGAGAAGACGAGGTATCTGCAGCAAAATACAGACATGAAAAAGAAGTGCCTGGACCTGTACAGCACAAGCTGGACCTGGGCAGTGATGTTCCAGTGTCTCTTGGAGAGGAGGTGCAGGAAGAACCACTGGGGAAGGAGGAGCTGCCCTGGCTCTCCTACCACAAGCAGGAGACAGTGGTGATAGGGGAGGAGGAAGAGCGTCCCGTGCGGCTCCATCCCAGCACAGATATGTTTCTGGAGCCAGAAAAAGAGCAAGGAACTAAATCCATGACAGAAAGTTTAATGGGATTTTCAAAACACTTGTCCTTTGAGCCATTCTCTACCACAGAAACATCTCCAGGAAATGTGGATCCTCCACAGTTCATGAGCCAAAGCAAATCTGAAAGCAACAAATCTTCACAGTTTTCACCAGATGACACCAAATCACTTTCTTTTACAGAAGAAAGTATTGGTAAAAAGACCTCAGATACTTCTGTTAAGGGAGTGACTGCTGAAGAAGGAAAACTGCTGTATTTCACAGGAGACACCTCAGAAGAAGACAAATCTTCCCATGTTTCCATTAAAGACATTTCTCCAGAAGAGACTAAATCCATTTCTCTCACTGAGAGCCCCAGCAAGGAAGTCTCTTCAGACATTTTTGTTAAAGGAATTTCTCCAGAAGACATCAAATCTCTTAGTTTCACAGAAGAGATACCTGTAAAAGAAAAAACTATGTCTGAATTTACTGCTAAATTCCCTTCAGAAGCTGCGAAATCCCTGGATTTCACAGAGCAGAGCCCAGCCACATATGAAAAATCATTGAAAATTTCTGCCAAAGAACTCACAGAAGAAGTGTCAAAATCTTTTCCTTGTCCAGAAAGTAGCTCAGTTAAAGACACATCACTCAGAGATAGTTCAACTGAAGATACATCTCCAGATGACAGCAGTTTATTTTCTGCATCAGAAAAGGGTCCATTTAGGGGAAGAACTGCAGGCTTGGACTCTCAGGGAGTATCTCCAGATGCAAAGGGGTTACACTTCACAGAATCTAGCCCAACTGAGGATAAAACATCTTCACACATTTTTGCTGAAGCTGTAAAACCTTGCAGGTTCAGCGAAGCTCAAGAAGAAAAATCTCCAGAAATGGAAGACTTTTACATGAAAGATTTAAGCTGTGAGAAGAAAGTGTGGTTCCCAGAAGAGGTGGACGAGAAACTTGTTCAGGGAAGGAGGCAGAGATATGACAAAGAGAGAGAGAGCACATTCTTGGATGAGGTACCAGAATATGAAACAAAATCCCCTCCTAAAATGGGACATGAGGAGATCCTGTCTCCTGAAGTGCCTGCCAGTCACACCTGGAGAACAGCAGAAAGGGAAGCATGGGGCTCTGCGTATGGGTATCTTCAGGAAGGAAGAGAGGCTGAAAGAGGAGGGCAGTTACCCAAGGAAGAGAATGAGAATCTCTGTCATGCTGAAGACAAACCTGTGCTACAGCAAGCAGAAACAGCATGTTTAAAGATAGAATCGTGTGATTACAAAGAAGACACACAGAAGAGTGCCAAACCTACATCAGAAGCAAAGAAAGAGGAAACAGTTCCTACTGACATCACGCTTCTAGAAAAAACACAAACAGAAAGTTCTCCTCTGCCTTCTCAATATGTCTCTGGTGAGGAAAATCAGGCCAAAGCATTAGCTGGAAACAAAGAAAGGCAAGAATTGTTCATGACATCTAAACAAGATTACTCCTACTTAGATGATGAGGAGAAAGCTGTCCTAGATATCTATGCAAAGTCACTAGACCAAGCACTGACGGCATCTCCCCTGTCTGTAATGGCTACCGCTCAGGAAAAGGAGATTGACACACCACCAGAAACAGAGAGGCCTTACAATTTAGATCAGCGCAAGCCACTTTTACAGGAGGAAGTCCCACTGAAGAAGACAGAAAAGAAATCAGACATCAGTGGTTTGTATCAGGAAATAGACTGTAAATACAAGTCAGATAGAAAGCAAGAGGATGACTGTAAATCCACTGAGGGTCTCTATGACTCTACAGGAAGAAAAAAGCAGATGGCAGCAGCATCTACTCTGTTGCAATCTACAAGACCAGCAGAATATGAATATATAGCAACGTCTCCAGAAGGAAGTGCTTCAGGGTCAGGGCAGCATGCGCACTCCCTCCTAGGACAAGGCCCTTGTCAAAAAAGCAGTGCTGCCACGGGCCATGCCAAGGCTGCAGGTTCTGCCAGCCGAGTGGCATATCCTCCAGAGACCTATTCCATGAGCTCGCCTGAGCCTTATTCCTATGAGGAAGGGGTCTGCAGACCCAGAGGTGATGACAGTTTTACAGGACAAGAGCAAGAAGAAAGAGAACCAACTCCCTACCCTGATGAAAGAAGTTTCAAGTATGCTGACATCTATGAGAAGATGATTGTGTCTGGAGTTGGATCCTCCCCCTTTGCACCCAGTCATGCAGACAGCCCAGTTCACACTGACAAGGTGCCAGCAACAGCACTGATTTCTCAAAAAGGTCAAAGCTTTCATGTCTCTGCAAAGGAAGAAGAGTCCTGCCTTTATACCTCTGCTGAGAAGGAGTTGTCATCTCCAGCATCCCCTAAAGATAAAGCAGATTCAGCCTTTGACTATACAGACATCCATGAAAGATACTTGCCCTTGTCTGAAAGAGTTAAGCCTAGGATATCTGAAGGACAGGAAAAATTGAAGGTGTCTTCTGCTTCGCGAGAAGAATTGGACTCTGAAATGCACCCATCATCTGCAAGCACAGCATTTGCCTCTCCCACAGACATGACTGATATATTTTATCAACAAAAATCAGCTGCTTATGTTGATGCTGCTTGTCCAGATGAGAACATCCTTTTGTCTAGCCAGGATCAGGCATCTCTGTTCCTGAAATCTGAAAGCCCAAATCCCAAAGACACATACTATGAGAAAGCAGGTCGAGGGGAAGAAAGCACAAGTGACTCAGAGTTAGAAAAAGGTGCTAAGGAGAAATCTGAGAAGGAGTCTAAACTGCACAGCCCTGCTAAAGGTACAGGCACAGCCTATGCACACATCTCAGCAATGGACAAGTTTCATGTACCAGAACCCCTTCTGCAAAGCACGTGTCAGGAGTCCATTTCACCCAGTTCTACTGCCTCGTCACCCTCTGATCCAGGGTGGAAAGAGGAATATGGAAGTAGGAAAACTGCATCAGCCACTGTTGTGAGGACACGTGTTCCCGGTTACAGTGACCTGCCAGACATAGGCATAGATCAGCAGACTTCAGAAGTGTGCCAGCTAAGACAAGATTCTTCACAAAAGAGAGAGGTTGCTGAACATTCCACAAAAGAATCACATTTCTGTATAACAGATTATCCAAGTGCAGCAGTGGCCTCAGAGAGCCAGGACCAAGCCATAGACTTGAAATCTGCTTCTGGAAAACAGGAAGAGGCATTCAAAAAGGGCCCAACAGCAGAGGGCACAGAGATGCACAGCCCTTTGGGATTTGAATGCTCCCTGCTAGGAAAGAGTGAAACATCCAGTATGTTCAGACATGAGCAAACCTTGGCAAGCCATTTTGGGGATATCTCTCTTCCTTTAAAGGCTCCTTGTGCTTTGCTGTCAGACCAGGGGAAGAAAGATGAGTACTTGGAGGTTCCTGAGAAAATCAGCAGCCTTGACTCATCTTTTGCTAAATTCTCACCACTGAGTCCATATGAAGAAGATAAGTTGTTCTCCAAAGCTGTGGAAAAGGAGTCTGTGCCCCATCGTCAGCTGAAAGATGACTCTTCCAGCCTGTCAGAGGAACCTTCATCTGAAGCTACCACTCCTGTGATACCGACTAAAGCAGAAAGTTTCTACTCCCATATGCTTTCGACATACACGGGTGCAGGAGAGGAACCAGGTACCAGGAGTCTTTGGGACGTGTCTCCACAGATTCCAGATAGTACTGTGAAAACATGTACAGCTGAAACCAAAGACTTTGTGTTTGCTAAAGAACATGGTTCTCCCTTCACCAGCGGCATGGGTGACAGCATTTCGCCAAGCAGAAAGGAGTGCCAGAGCTCAGAGCCCACACCATTCTCTGCAGAGAAACAACGGCAACCCTGTGTAAGCAGCCCAGAGCAGAAGGCACCATTTGCAGAACACCCGATGACACTGACATCTCTCCCTGATGTCCTCACATCATTTCCTCCTCATCAGCACGAAGATGAAACCACAGCCAACGGTCCAACAGAGGTGAGCACCAGTCTGCAAGCTTTCCAAAGTACGTACCATGCAGCAGAGGCAAAAGATGAAAAACCATGTGCTGATTCTGACAGCAGTTTTTCTCCATGCGCAGGCAAAGAGGACATAGAGAGGCAGAGCCGTCCTTCCTCTCTGATGTCCCCTGCACACAGTTTCCAGCCCTTTTTTCCAGATGTGCAGAGGGGTGGAAAAACAGAGGACCATGGAGATGCTTCCCACGAGATGGAGCCACATCTAGGAGGCAGTTTTGATTGCAGACAGAAATTCTCCTCATGTGAATACAAGCACAGGAAAGGAGAGCTCTCTCCCTCATTCATCAACCCGAGCCCTCATGAGCTCTCTGAAGATAGTGACCTCTCACAGGAGGACGGTCATCCTTCAGTGCAAGGAAGACCACCCCATGCTAGTAGTAGTCCCATGCAAAGTGCCACAGTGGAGGAAACTCCTCCAACATCAGTGAGTGATTCTGGAACCTCTCAGTCAGACTCGGATGTCCCGCCTGAGACAGAAGAATGTCCGTCCATCACAGCAGATGCCAACATGGACTCGGATGAAGATGCCGATTTCCTCCCAGTGGACAAAGCTGTTGGGAATGCTCATCACACCAGTTCTAGGTCCAGCCATGATCCTCAGCCTGTTCCAATGGTAGATCCCCATCCCCATCCTCCTCACCCTGATGTCTGCATGGTAGACCCTGATATGTTGGTAAATGAGCAAAACATGAGCAGAACTGATAAAATCTCCAAGAAAGACATAAAAGAAAAGAACAAAGGTGTGAGGAAGCCCTTGAGCAAACCCAAGTCTTCCTCACCTGCACGTAAATTAGATGTGAAAGGGAAGCGGTCCCCCACTCCTGTGAAACAGCCATCGGACAAATCTCCAAAATCTGTCACTGCCAAAAAAGAAAGAGATGGTGGAGAAAAGCCCAAACCACGCAGTGGAATGGTGCATCCAGAGGATGAGTTATCCCGGAGCAGCCACAGCAACCCTGGCAAGAGCCTTGTTAATGGCATCAAAACAAACCCTGGTAAGAAATTCTTCCTTAAGCATGCATGTCCATAGAATCACAGAACTCCAGAGTGGTTTGGGTTGAAGGGACCTTAAAGCTCATCCAGTGCCAACCCCCTGCCATGGGCAAGGACACCTTCCACTAGAGCAGGTTGCTCCAAGCCCCTGTGTCCAACCTGGCCTTGAACACTGCCAGGGATGGGGCAGCCACAGCTTCTCTGGGCACCCTAAAGAATGGAGAAAACTGGGAAACAGCTGATGTCTGTGGTCTTAGCAGGTGCGCATTGCAGACACTGTGGCAAAGAGAGGGTGTAATAGAAGTGGGGGAAGGTTTGCAGGGGCACTACAGGAAACTCCTCTCGCATGAGAGCAGCTGAAGGGAAAGACTCGAAGAGAGCCCCTGTGCGTGTGTGTTGTAAATACAGCTCAGGAGAGGCAAACTGGTGTCACTGGCAGCAGCAGCGATGGACAAGCCACATGGTTGATGAAGGGGCTGCTCAGTGTAGTGGGGAGTGAGAGGAAAGCAGCGGCCAGAGCAGTGAGGTGGTCACAATGCCAGGCCCAGGAGGGCTCTGCAAAGGAATGTGGACTGAGCAGGGGCTGAGAGATCTGATGCTTGTGATCAGCTGACAAGCACATAGGGTGCAGTCAAGAGGGAGCCTGCACCAGCGTATTAGCAGAATGCCTGTACAGAAAAGTCATATCTTGGAGGTGCTGAACAGAAGAACTGGCAAGATGCAGTGCCTGGATATGTGAGTCTGAAGGGAGGGTTGAGACAAAGTTATAGGATGTAGAGGTTGTGCATGGAGCAGTGCTGTGAGTTGCCCAAAACAAACTTGGGGTGAGGAGTCAGCATCCGTAAGGCTGGCTGAGAAAGGAAGGAATTCTTTGTGTAGCAGCCAGGCAGCACAATGAGGTGTCCATCCTAGTAGTTAGTGGCTTTTTGCTCACAGAAGAGACTGTCCAGAGATCACAGCATATGGAAGGAAAAAGAGGACAGAGGACTCTGTGATTCCACAGAGAGCAGGAGAGAGAGGAGGGACAGTCCTTCTACGGGTTGTGTGTGTATATATATGCATATATATTGCTGAGTATAACAGCGCTTGTTTGACCATCTCTCATCTTATAAATGTAAGCAGCAGCAAATGAAGAAAAGAGGTACAAAAGGTTGATAGGAAAGAGCAATAGAGTCCTTGGAATGGCAGTGATTCACAGGGATGGCAGAAAGCCAGTGTGGAGTATCCAGAAAGGCTACTGTAATACCTTAGGATAGCATATAAAGGCCATCAGAATGGGTTTCTTTAGCAAATGTAGATTATTAAACAACAAAATTCAGGACTAAATATTGTTTGGGATGACAACTCTGCAAAAGCTAATAATAGAGATTTTTGTTTCCCTTCTCCAGGAAAAGCTTCTGAGCCTAAAGCCTTCCAGTCCCTCCCCAAAGAACAGCAGAACTCCCTTTCCCTCCCAAGAGCTGTGACAACACTGGCCCAGAAATATACCCAGGTCACCTCTGAGCAGCAGAGCCTGGATAAATCTTAACTTTGTCACTGCAGCTGCAGGGGAAATGCAGCTTTCTGGAATTCAAGTCCTTCAGTGTTAATTTGAGTGTTTGTCCTTTCCAGAAGGGTTTTGATAGCCTCTCTTTTCTTTTTTTTTTCCCAAAGCTTCCAATAATCCTAAGAGCAGTTTGCCTGTGCCCATGGGTCCACCTGTCTATGTGGACTTGGCATACATCCCCAACCATTGCAGTGGAAAGAACACGGATCTGGAGTTCTTCAAGCGGGTTCGAGCATCATATTATGTTGTGAGTGGGAATGATGCAGCCAATGGAGAACCAAGCCGTGCAGTGTTGGATGCCCTCCTGGAGGGGAAGTCTCAGTGGGGGGAGAACCTGCAGGTAGGTCACAGGAATGCCAAGGAGTGTGTGTGATGCTACTTGTGTCACAAGTGCTGGGGAGGAGGTATGTGTCACAGAGATACCCAGAGGGAGTATATGAGGACATACTGAGAGGAAGCAAATGATATTGGGCAAGTATTGCTCTACAATCTTAAAAGAGTAACTGTTTGTACCCATGATGAGGACACCTGCAAAGTGGTGTGAGTGGAAGCAAGTAGGTCCTCCTTTCCTTCTGAGGGGAGGAAGCATTTAGAGATCATACACTCCTCCTTATCTTCGTCAAGTGAGAACAAGCACCATCACAGTCTGTATTTTCATCACAGTGTCCCACACCCAGTGGCATTTGTTGCTCACTGACAACCTTTCTGATGGCAACTTTTTATTAGTGCTTTTAAACCAGAGTGTTCTTACACATAGTTCTTGCTCAGTTCAGTTTGCAGGACATTCCGAGTAGACGTTCTTTCTGAAGCCAGGTATGTGGCTTCAGAAAGAAAACAAGTGTGTATGTTCTTTCAGATCAAGCAGCCTCAGATTTCAAGGTCCCTGAGTGGCACATTGGGTCAGTAGGCATGTAAAGTCTACTGTCAGGCCATTAACAGTGACACTTTCAGAATTGTTCATTTTCACACTGAGGGATCTTTCTAAGGCTGTTTCAGGAGCTCCACAGAGTGATGCTTTCCCCTGCACTGCAGCTGTTTTCATCATTAAGATCTTAGTCCTGCCAGTTTGCAGCCATTGTGCTGGTAGTGCATAAAATAAAGCACCAGCTCTGCCTTAGAGAGCCTGACTTCTGAAAGACATTAAATAGAACAAGAAGTACCAAGGGTACAGTGTTCCAAAATGAAAGGGAAATTTTAGCCTCAGCTCCTGTGGGCATTGTTTGTCACTGCAGATGTTCTCAGGCAATCATTCCTGCTGCTTTCTTTTCCCAGGTGACATTGATCCCAACACATGATACTGAGGTCACACGAGAATGGTACCAACAGACCCATGAGAAACAGCAGGAGCTAAACATCATGGTACTGGCAAGCAGCAGCACTGTTGTAATGCAGGATGAATCTTTTCCAGCCTGTAAGATCGAATTCTAAATCTTCCACACTTTGCGTTCATCCATTGACTCTCCAATCACCGATGCAACATCAGAGACACCATCTAATCACAGTCCAGTTCTTCTCTGGTTTAGTCCTCTACATGGTTCCCATTTGTCAGGCAATCGGGTATCCATCTAGCTCAGCACTGGATGCCATGAGAAAGAAGTGTAGGGCTCTAATATTCTGGACTGAGCTGAGAATTTGTGCAAGAGCAGTTGCAGGCCAGGGGCACCTTCATTTTCCCTGCTTTATTTGGCTGCCTGTACCGTTTCTGTAGACTATTTTGGCTGCCTTGCTGCTGTGAGAGCTTGTTCTACTCTCTTCCTGGCTGCCTTGCCATTTAACTTGTAGCACCACGAACCTCATCTTTTTGGTGAGGGCTGAACTGCTGCTGCTGCATGTAGACAGTGCATGGGGGGTAGGGGGGACAGAGAAGAAAACTAATTTGCAAAGAAAATGCACCTAGGAAATGAGGGAAGGCGAAACCCTCCAACTGTAACGTGACAGTGAAGGTCATTCTTCCATCTCCCATCCTCAACATACAGGTGGTGATCTCAGCAAGGGTCCTGTGCTCCAGCTAGGCAGGACCCCTGCTTGCCAGTTCTCCCTGCAGGTTTATGTCCCAAGTGTTTGGTTGTAGCATCCTGCTTCACTTGCTGGCTATGCTCAAGGAACTGGGATGAAGGACAATTTTGGGGATGTAGGTGGGAGGGGAGGGTTCAACCTGTTCTTTGCTACAAAGAGCACATTCCTAACCGGCTAACTTGAGCTTTGCACTCACAGAGTGGCCGACTTACTCCTGCACGTCAGCAGTGTGACAGTAGGAGGCACAGATGGGCTGTTGCCTGAACAGTCACACAAAGAGAGTATCCAAACGCACAGCTATAGCCCCCTGTAAAGCAGAAGGGCTGAAACAACCCTGGCCACTGTTGGCCTAAGATGTATGAGAAACCTCCCTGTCCTTGTAAACCAAAGGCTTTCTTGAGGATTGTGGTGAGGCAGCTGAGGAACCTGCCTGAGAGAGGCTGGTGTCTGGCCGGTGTAGCTGGCGTGTGCCAGCTGTGCAGCAGCAGCAGGTCCCTCGCTGCCTGTATATCACTGGCCTGAGCGCTTAGCTGTGTTCAAGCTTTGTATTGTTCCCCCAAGCGTTCAGGATGTGGGGAGCAGAACCTGTGGTGTGAGGAAAGAGAATCCCCTTCCAAAAACACTTGGGGAGAGTAGTTTAGCAAGTGTAGCTGCTCTCAGTCCCTCCACACCTGAGGCAGGGACGAGTAGAGTCCTGTTGCCAGCGTAGTGGAGGTGCTGTCAAACGGTGCTGTGCGCACCGCACAGCCCGCTGCTTGCACACCTACTGTGGGTGTTGCTCTCTGGCCATCCTGGCACAAGTGTAGCCCCGAGTGCATCATTGCTACTAACAGTCACCCAGATCCTCCTTAGTCTCCAAACCCATCCCAGCTGCAGAGCTCCTGCAGGGAGAGCAGCAGGAATGTTAGAATCTGAGAGCATTGCAAGAGGAACTTATCACAAAGATGGCGTTTATCTTTCTGTAAGACAAAGAGTGGCACTAGGGTGTGCTCTGGGGAAGGCGGGATGAGCTAGAAAGCAATACTGCAAGGCTTGACATACAGCTCAAAGGTATTTCCACCTGCTGTGTCACCCGCTGTGTCACCCACTGTGCTTGGCCCGGAGCCGAGGTCTGACTCCATAATAAGCATCCAGAACCCCGTGTTGTGCTTGCCTGGGGCACATCAGTCTCAGTGCTTGTTTTCTGGCAGCTGACACAAAGAAAATGCTGCTTAGAAACCTGCTCCTAGGATTAAAATGGAGTTTCTAGGGTAATTGTTTATTTTGCATTTAATTTATATATTTTTTGATGTTAAGCTGCATTTTGTGTAGATTTACTATTTTAATTTATACATGTTAATATGACACCATGTGCTCTTAGTGTCAGTTCAGAGGTTTCTCAGTGTAAATACTTAGATGCTGCAATTTGAACAACAACATACAAAGGCCACAGAGAACCTGCTGGCAGCAGCAGGGCTCTGCCTGCAGCCGGCACGGCCGTGTCTGAACCGCAGCGGCTGCAGCACAAGGCTGAGGCTAGCCGCAGCCAGCCCTTCGGCACAGCCCTTGTTAGGAGCATGTCAGCTCACGTGGGGACTTAGCAAATCCCTGCCCTGTGGTGTACTCATTTTAACCATGGAATCACAGTGTGTCTGCCAGAAGAATAAATGTCGTTCTCTGTAACCCGATGGGGTCAGTGTCCATGAATGCTGGTTATGGCAAGCGACTGCAGGTGGTACCACAGCTGCTCCTGCTGCCCCTGGACACTGCTGGGGAAGGGGGGGAGCTCCCGGCTCACCTGCAGCGGGGCTGCTGCCCGCAGTACAGGAACGAATGTGACCCTCACTGACTGGCTCCCTGGATCCCGAAGCGTGGCTAGGTGTAAAAGCTAATGCACTAACTTTAGATAGACCCACACATGAATGTTTTCTCAGTTTTAAACTTGAAGCAATTCTGACTAAGCAGCAGCAGTAGTGAGGCTTTGCAAGGTGCCTGTGTCCTCCAGGCAGGAGTGTGGTCACTGGCACGTGTTCTAGCGTAACCCATGCGCTCAGCACTGCTGCTCTCTGCAGCCGTGCTGCTTGGACACCTCTATCCTGTACCAGTTCGCTTCCGCCTCAAGGCGCCACACTTTTTGTTTAGTCTTTTGTGTCTGTCCTCCCTTCAATTTCTCTCCTTCTCTCCTCACCTGCCTCCCTTCCCCCCCCCCCCCCCCATCTTAAAAGCCTACGGGGAAAAAAACCTTGTAAAAATGCCAATTTTTAAAGATTCTGCCGCTGCTGAGCCTGCAGGAGCCAGCAGAACCCATCCAGAGCCAGAGGTAATACAACACTATAGAGAGAAAGAGTTAAACTCTGCTTTTGCTTGTTTCTGCATGTGGGCAACAACGCGTAATCTTCCTGTATGTAATAGGTACGAAATACTATTTTAAACCTATAATTAAAGAAGTGAACGTCTTAACTGTATTGAAATGGCAACTTGTGCTCCTAGCTTCTTCTATGCTAAGTGTCTTAAGAACAGAGCCCTGATTCTTTTCTTCAACATCATGTTTCTTTTTGAATTTAGTTCTTTAAGTTCTGTCCTTTTGCCCATTTCCATGTGAAACACTCTGTAACTAACTGCTGTCAAGAGAGGAGCCCAACACATTCATAATAAAGCCACATTAACTGCGAACAAGAACACTTCCAGCGGTTTCAAACTGTTCTTTGAGTCCCTGCTGCAGGCAGGGGCACAGGGGCTCTGCTGCCTTCCCTCTGTGAGTTGAGGTGAGCCCCAGCTTTGCCACTAACACCCCACCTGCACTGACACAGGGGCATGGAGCCTACCTAGGACCCCCACCTCCCTCCCTGCCCCCTACACCATGGCTGAGGGCCCAGCTGTGGACCCAGACCCCGGTGCTCCGGTGTGGAGCCCGGCACAGCCTGTCCTGCTGCTGCAGCTCCTGCTCACGCTCTCCATGGCAGGCCTCTGCCGGGCCCTGCGCTCTGGGAAGGGCAGCTCGGACCAGCACTGCCGGCATTCCTTGGACTGGACACATCTCTGGTCCTGGGGAAGGCAGGAGGGACTTGGTTCAGGGCCTGTGGGCACTGATGGGGCATCCCATGCTGCCAGTGCCCATTGCAACAGCGGGCCTTTGTACCTCTGCAGAACTCCAAGCCGACCTCTCGAGCGGGAGGCACTTGATTTCAGCTCTTTAGCTACTCAGCAGCAAGTGAGGGCAGCAGCCCTGTGCTCTGCTGGTGCTGGAGTGCTGCTGCCTGCTCAGCTTTGCTCCTGCCTGGGGGTCCTCAGGAGGAGGCAATGGCACAGCTGAATGCAAGGAAAAAGGAAAGCAGGCACTGGGCTATGGCCCTCAGAAGAGAGGCCATCGTGGCCACGGAGCATGGCACAGCTTGTGCAGTATGCAATGGAGAGCTCAGGGCAACTGCTGAAGCTGCTACTGACAGGGGAGGAACCACAAACCATTACCCTAAACCAGGAACTATTTCCACAGCTGCTTTCCAGCTAAGCAAGCATACGGACATCGCCATGCTCCTGCTCACTGAGAGGCTGTGACTGTACATGCATTTCCCAGAGGTGTACAGTGGTGGGAGCCTAAGGACCTTCCTGCAGAGCAACTTGAAGAGGCAAGCAGCAATCCTTCATGCTCCTGGGCCTATTGTCCCCCTGTGGCCAGCAAAGGAGCAGCCCATTGACTGAGCAGCACAGGAACCAAGAGTCCTGGACCACAGGAGGAGCAGGGACATAGGACCCTCACACCAAGCGCAGACATCAGTGTCCTCTACTGGTCGTCTGTGTCTGTCACTTGCTGTGCAGGACTTGGGGAGGGAGATAAGGGTTAGTAACTTGTGGGGAAGGGGCATGGCTCTGAGAAACCAGAAGAACAGATAAGCAAAAGACAGCTCCCAGTAAGGCAATGACATGGCCCTCCCTTCACCAACTCCTTCAGTATTTGTCAACTAGTGCACCAGAGGAGTGTCCAAGGCAAAAGCAGCAATATTGAGTTTGGTGTTTTTTCAACAGTCAGGGCTGCCTGGACCTTGAAACACCAAAGCCCAAACCCTGCACATGCTGCACAGCCCGCCCCTTCCTGCAGCTCTAAGGACTGGTTGAGAGAAGGCCTGCCACTTTCCACAGCACACAGGCCATTGCTGTACTCTGGCTCCTTGGTACAGACAGTTGCTATTTGCTGCCTGTTCTGCTACAGAGGGCCCATCTCTCTGAACTGTTTTCCCACTGCACACACTGTCAACAACTCAGGAAAAGCCTGATCCAAACTACCCTAACCACTGCAGACAAAGTTTGTGGCTACACCCAGCCAGAGACACAGGACCATGCAGCAGCCACTTGTGCACATCACTATTTATGCAGCCCAAAGGCATTTGAAAGTGCACCTTATGCTGCATTAGCATAGATTTGAGGAGCAGGAACCGGCTTTGGCAGGATTAAGCCAAAAATACCAGCTTCTGCTGCTGTGCCCACAAGCTGTGCAACCGTCCTTTTCTTCCCTCCACTTTGTGAGTCACAGCCCTTCCTTACACCACCCTTCCATTTGGAAAGGGCTTTGTGGATTAATCACTGCCGCTGCTAAACCAAGAAAATATGGTAAAGACACTGCTAAGAAAAGATGGTCAGTGCTCAGATTTCACAACACATGCTGCAGGTGTTCATTTAAAGCTTTAGAGCATCATGAAAGGACCACAAACTTCTCAACATTGGCAGTCAATAAGCAGCTCTTTTAGAGTAAAGGGCACCATCCCTTCTTGGCCTACCTATGGAAGAGAGCAGACACAGCCCGGAGCCCCGCTCCTGCACCACAGCTGGGCAGCCCAGCTTTCTTCTCAGCTGCCTGTAGGACAATACCTGCCCTTGAGTTCAGGACTTCTGCTCCCACAGCACAAGCACCACCAGCCACAAGTCACCAGCCTGTCTCCCTGTTACCCTCTGATCCTACAAACATCACAGTATTGTCACTATGCGAAGTACCAATGCAGCTAATTTCTGGCTAGAGGACTCAAGCAACCAAAAGATATAGTTAGAAGCTGAAATTAGACACCAATTAGAATTTATAGAAATCCTTTAAATTTAGGGATATGGAGGTTTGTATTTTTCATCGCAAACCCCCTCTGGCCTCTCTCTTGGGCCCAATCTCTCACTGAGCTGCAGAGCCACAGCAGAGCCATGGCTGTGAGCTGCTTCCCATTGTCATTCCCATCATTACTGACCCTGGAGGTCACGGGACCTGGTGCTGCTCTGCCTCCCATGCTCCCACTGCCAGCTCCCGGGGCAGGGGCCCACAGCCTCAGCCCCCCGGCACCGCCCGAGGCCTCTGTTCCTCCAGGTCTTTAATGCAGGGTTGCCAGTGAAAGCCAGGGCGCTTCCCTACAGGGGCTCTCCTTCTCCCAGAGCCCTGCGGCAGAGAGCAGCCAGGCCTGCCCCTCACACTGTCCTGCACTCCAGACACGGTTCGACTGCTGCACTGCAAGTGCAAGCAAATGTGACCTTTCTGAAATGCCCAACCTGGCAGGTAGGGGTTATCAGGAGTGAGGAAGAGGACATGGTCTGCAGGATGTGCTTGGAAATGACAGCAAGGTGTGGACCGAGTGAATGGAGCTGAGCATGCTGACCCCCTGTGTTTGTTCTACCACAAACCACCCTGGGACCTGGGGAGCCAGTACCACTCACCCCAGTATGACCAGTTCTTTTGTGGAGGAAAAGAGGTATGTGGCCTTCTTGAGCACAGCCTCATGCCTACACACTCACTTCAGTGGTGATTTCAGCCACAGTTCCTCTTCCAGGATGGCAGAGAAACGAGCAGGGCTTGCTCCCTCACATCCACTGCTGCCCAGGTCAGCATCAGAGACAGAGACGTTGGACCCACAGCATCAATTTACTGTGAACACACATCATCATCACAATACAGCGTGGATATCTTTGGGCACAGCTTCACAGAAACACAGGTCCTAGCTACAGACAAACACACAGACTTGTCCACAAATACAGGAGGCGCAGGAGGCACAGCCCTGGCCCGCACTCAGGATGCGGCCGGGACACCCGTATCAACCTTGCCCTCAGGCTTGTGCTCACAAGTCATTTACATAAATATGTATTAAATACTTTTCATTTTATATATACTAAAGATATCTCCTTATTGGTTTCTAATAATCCTGATTTGTTCAAATAGCAGTTTCTTTTAATTTCTGTCACCAAGACTTCAGAGCTGTGCCCTGCCTGACCCTTGGGGACTAGAAAAAAACCCGTGTGTGTCCTCCCTGCCCACCTCTCTCAGGCTGGATCCCCAGGCTCCCGCCTGCCTGCCCCAGCCCAGCAGGAAAACATCAAAGTCCACGCCAAAGAGATGTTTTCTTGCAAGTGGCAGTCTTGCACCTCATCCCCTCAATACTCTCCTTTCCACACTCATTCAGAATGCTTTCTGCTTCTCCTAGTCTTCCTGGTATGGACTCTCTGGACCTATTTTAGTGGCCAGTGATGGGAACTGAGAGAGGAAGAAGGAAGGAACAGAGAAGAGGTTGGTGGTTGTGATGGATCTGATTGATCTGGGCCCAGACTGCCTTTCTCTGTAGGCTATGGGCCAAAAAATCTCAAGGGAGCATCTGTCCCCTTTGGACTTACCACCCCAAAAGCCTTGGCTGTACCCATCCTCTAACTTTGCTGTCCCAGCAAGCATACAGCCCTTGGGACACCAGTGCAGCCCCATGTCCCTGCTCCATGGAGGTGCCATGCATTTGTTGTTCATTTAACAAGGCAGAGGCGCATTGTCTCTTGCCAAATGGCAAAGAGCTGGGTTGTGGAGGAGCAGAGCAGACTCTTCCACACCCTGGAGTCCTGTGGCCTTGGGACATGGCTTGTTCTGTGCTGTGGACAGCCAGCTGCATGAGGTGCTATGCAGGAAACTGGGCTGCCTCCAGGCTAGAAGCGCTTGCAGTTTGCTATCCAGTGAGCCACTAATTCTGCTGATCCCCCTGACACTGCAGCTGCAGCTCCTCCACGCTTCTCTCAGGAGGCAGTGGCTGCCCCTGGCCTGGCACAGCACTGTCCCCCAGCAGCTCCTTGTGCACATGCTCTGGATCCAGAATGTCTCCCAGCAGCACCTCTTCACAGGGCGCCAAGCTCTCCTTAGACAGCCATGACTGATCCAGGCCAGCCATTCCCCCTATACATCCTTCACCTGGCGTCACTCCGTCCCCAGCCAACCTTACATTAGACCCTGCACCACACTCTGGGTTCCCTGTGTTACTTGGCTCTAACATTTCCCCAGCTGATTCTTCTTCATCCAGCTCCACCATGCTCTTCTCCTCTGAGTTAGAGTCCTCCTCCGCCAGCTCCTTCTCACTCAGCTCCAGGACCTTGCCTGGCTCTGGGCCCTTATTCCAGGTCAGGGTTTCTGGGGCACTTGGCTCCGACAACCCAGACACCTCCACCTCCACGTCAAGCCCTCTGCCTGGTGGCTGTCCCTCTTCTTGCTCAGGGGACTGGCTATTCAGTTGCTCCTCACTTTTTGGGGGGCTGATGGAAAGTTTCTCAGTGAAGCTGAAGCGAGCGCAGTTGTCCACAGAGGTTGGGGAGGATGGGCCTGCGCTGGAGACTGTACTGGAGGGGCCACTGCTGTCTGCAAAGAGGAAGAAAAATCTTCAACAATTAGCTGACATTTCCCCAGACCAAAGCCTGGGCAGACCCAAGCTGTTGCAGTCCCACAGTGCTACAACCAGTAGGTGAGGGTTGTCTACATGCCATGCAACCTGGCCGGGGCCTGCAGCTGCCCCTGGCTGTGCTTCTGGCAGCTCAGCTGATGAAAACCCAAGCACATAACCCCTGAATGTTAAGCTTGAGTCACCACTGGAAGAAGAAACACTGCCTCTCCACTAATGCTTATTCTTGCCTTATATTGTACAATGAGCAAAACCAGAGAACAGATCTAGATTCCATCTAATCCAATAAAGGGAGGAGGATTAAACAACAGTTTCCAGTCAGATCAGTTCCCTGACCTTGCTGCCTAAAAAACACTCTCTACTCCTGGCACAAAGAGCGTACAGCCAGGAGAAGAGTAGGATTGCTCTTTCAGTGGCAACCTTGACTTGTGTTATTAAGGCACTCACTGTGCAACTGCTGGCTAATCCTTTACCATTTGAGTTCCAGTCCGACCTGCAAAGGGAGCTAACAACAGTCACCAGCTCTGCTGAGACTGTGACACATGAGGCCCTGGGGCTTGTTGGAGAAAAGCTTGCAAGCGAAGAGCTAAATGATCGGCTGTCCTGCATGGAGCTCTGGGTGAGGCATGGATGTGGATGGTTATGAAAAGAAGGTATTTCCATGTGCCAACACTTAGCTGGCCATATGCCACTGAGTATCACAAAACTGGAGATGAAAATGAGGTGCATTCAGGCCCTCCATGTCCTAGTGCACAAAGTAGAGGATGTCTGGACAGACAGCATCTATCCAACAGCAGATGTCCCCAGGATATAAAATACTACAGAGAGTCCCTTTTTGCATCTTTCTTTGGAAAGTATGACTACTTTCCCTTTTACCTATTTCCCTTTTCTGTTTCTGTTCCTTCAAGGGCAGAGCATCGAAATCCTGAGCACAAATATCTGGCTTCCACCATTTGGTACCCTTTACTTCCCTCCCTCACCATCATATTGACCCCTGATGAAGAAGGAAGCACACTCACACCAAGGGGGCTTATCCGAACGCTGGCGCAACGGCAAAGAGGATGATGACAGGATTCGCTGGGACATAAAGGGGTCTCCTGGTATCTGGCTGCCAATCATTGAATCAAACAAAGCTTCAAGAAAAGAAATACACAGATCAGTAATATTCAGACACACATAAAGGAATGGCTTGTAGCCCAGCAGCCATGAGCGGACACTCCGGGAAGGGCTCAAGAACAGTGCAGATTCAGAGCCATGCCTGTCCAGCAGCTCGTGGGAATCTGAGGCTAAGATTTCCCAAGCTGGAGTTTGCATCCATGTCACTGAACTTATCAGCTACAGACAGACCTGACCGATCACTTGGCTGTTAAGTAAGTGGCCTCGGATGGCTGTGAGCTGCATCCCACAGCTCACTCCTGGGCTAGAACACCCTAGAACAGGTTTGTTTGTTTGTTTTGCTGCCAGTCCTGTCAGGCTGATCTGTCCCAATAACGCAGAAGGCCAAATGCTCTCCTTGCCTCAACTCTATTCTGGCTCACCCAGAGACAAGCCCACCTCACCAGTACCTGCAGTAGACTGGACATGTGACTCGCTGCAGCTCCTGCACACAGCTGTCAGGAACTCGTTGACCTGTCGCAAAGAGAGGGAGTTGTGCAGGGTCTCCAGGGGATAAATGGTGGGAACCATGGAACAGCCTTCAAAACCTGGAAAGAAACCCAATCAGAAAATGAATAGAGCAAACACCAACCTCGATCCATGCAGGACCACTCATGGCTGAAGGAGCTGGGCAGTCTGTGAATCAAACAACAGGCACACTCAGGCCTAAGGGCACCTCTTCCAGGCCAAGAAAATCACTGCTAGGCATTCACATGCAATAACAGACCTGAAAGCAAGCGTCCAGGCACACGCAGAAGGAGGGGAAAGAGGAAGAAACGTATCTTAGCAGCAGCCATGTTTGCTGCGAAGCCTGTGACCCTTTTGGTAAAATATATGGTTATGTTGGAGAACTTAGCACAGTGCCCACGCTTTACAGAACCTAAACAGGATTTGAGAGAAGTCAACAGAACATCCACAGAAGGACCCACCACCTTGGCCCAGCCTGGCACAGCCCTCCTCGTCCCGTCAGCGAGGCAGCGCATGCTGCTACAGACGCAGGGAGCATCAGAGCCTCCACTCACACCTCACAGCCTGCATCCCCAGCAAGGAATGGGCAACGTTTGAAGTATTTGTCCCCTTAACACAACTTCACTGCCAGCAAACCCAGAATTAGTAGAAATATGCATCTCAACATTTAACAGACACCTGCTCAGAGCTAAGCTGCATCACAGCCATTCACAGTAAATTCTTTGCTGCTCAAGCCAGCGGAGTATTATGGCAAAGCATCTTCCTCTTCATCCAAGCTTCTTGGCAAGGTTTTCTGGAACCAAGCCAACCTGAAAGTGTCAGAGGAGCAAGGAAGAAATTAATGAGTCTCTGGGAATATGGGAATGAGGCCTCCTCCTGCTCTGCAGCTCTTGAGTTTAAAGGCCTGTAAACTTAAGCTTAGGCTTCCTATTCTGTGACTCCCTAGCTCACTCTGAGGAACTCAGAAAGACCCTGGGAAGGAATTGGGTCTCCTACAGAGAAGGAAAATTACTTTGAAATTCAAGAAGTACAACAGCTCTTGATGCAGTACTGTGTCAGGATTGCTGCCCAGCACACTGGCAAGCTGTAATTGATCTCTACAGCTTAACAGCACCTAAGGAGAAGACCTAGACCAACCTGGATTATCTGCTAAGTGTAGTCACTGTTCCAGTCACCTCCAGGAAAGTCTCTGCTCCAATCTGCTCATCTAACCCAGTTCTGCAAGAGGCAAGGAGCATGAGCCAGCAGATGAGTGAAGCCACATGCAGTTTGAGGAGGCTGCAGACCAGATCATCACCAGGTTGCACTGCCGCAGAGACTGCTGTAACAGCTACTGGAGATAAAGAACCCTCCACGCAGTCCGGGGAGGTTACCTATGCCACAAAGGGCCTACAAACATCAATTCAAGGCATGAAGGGTAACACATCCTTGGCTAGGATGAAGGAATATAAGACACAGGAAAAATACCATACTCTTTTGTCCCTTGCTGAGAGTCCTTAGAGTGGAAGTGCTGAAAAAGGAAGAGTATCTGTTCATTATTTTCTCCTGGGCATTCTGGGAGAGTGAGATAAAGAACAAGACTTAACAACCTGCTGTGTGGAGATGGTTATGGAGCACCACAGTATGAGGCTGATGTCATTTCACAACAGAATCTCCTTTAAGAGGGACGAAAGTTGGCTCAGCTGTTGGGGTCTCCAGAGGAAAAGGGAAGAAGTTTGACTATAACACAGGGCAAAGCAACACAGGTGCAAGATACACTGGAGGCACTGATGGGCATCCCAGTGATTGGGCACTCGGAAGTAAAAAGAGGAAAAAGCAAACATGTGACACTGACAACACTGCTCATGTGAAGGGATATACTTGTATCCCCAAGGTGCCGATGCCTGCTTGCACAGCTCAGCACTGTGGCACTTAACCGGTCTGAAGCAATTGGAGAAAAAGGCAAAAGTTTCCCTTCTCAAGGTGAAGCACTACTATTTTCGATGAATCCCTCTCATTTGTGCATGGCAGGCCACTTCCCTGCACACCTCCCTTACCTGCCCAGCTGCTGGGAGAGGCAGTGTCCTGCACCACAGCAGAGCCAAAGTAGAAGTTACCACTACAGACCGTAATCCTTACGTGCATCACAGCAGCTCTGGCCACTGCTGCATCACACACGATTAACAAAGAACCCACATCTTTGGGAAGGGCAACAAAAATAAAGCACAAATGCAAACCACAAGAGTCTTTCCAGCCGGATGGCCCCCAGTGCCAACTGCCCAGCTACTGCAGATGCTTCCCAAAGCCTTTTCCTGGGGCCTGCAGGGCAGGAGTCTGTGATGCAGACAACAGCATAAGAAATCAGACAGAATTCCATTCATTTTGTACCAAAGTCATACAGCAGCCCACAGAGGAACAAGTTTCATTTTTCATTTTGTTCAGGTTTGACTACACGAACTGCATTAGGATGCAGAGGGCAATCTGCTCCCTCCAGAGTGAGGCGTGCCCTGGAGGGGGAGGCATGTGGCATGGATCTGCTGACCAGAGTAGATAAAAATGAATCCCAAAGTCCACTGTAATCTTCTCCGGGTGAGGAGCACAGCGTGGTTATGTTCCCAAAACTTTTGTTCAGTAAAATAGGAAGAAAACATCTGTTAGACTAAAGAAAACAAGATTTAGTTATGAGAAAAACCTTAAGCTAGATGAGGCAGAGGAGTCTGCTAAGTATGTTATCTTGGATGCCCAAGGCGACTGTGTGTGATGTGGGGGAGCAGCTGTGGGGGACTCTCCCTGAATCGATAGTGCAGCAGCATCCTGACACGGCAACAGAGAGAATGGTCTGCCTGAAGAGGCACTCTGCAGGCGGGAGCACCAGGGGTACAACTCAGCTAGAGGACTGCAAGTCCTATTTTGACTCTCCCAGGTACACTGATGCCAAAGCTGAAGGCCCACTCACATTGTGGCCAAGTTAACTGTGCTCCAGTTTGAGCTCTTCTTCCCAGACCTCCCCAGACCTTCACATTCTTGGCACATGCACACTTTACTGCACGCTGTCACAAAGTCTACTCAGTATAATCACAGTTCATGAAGTCTTCCAGACGTTCAAGGAAGGGGTGACTCTCCCCTTACAGGAAGATTGTTTCAGAGCTGCCTAGTACCAACACACAGCACTTCATAAGAGTATTAAGAAGGTGATTTGGGTACAAGAACCCTTTTGCAGAGATAATCTAGCACACTATACCTTATAAAGCAAATGGAGACCTGCACCTGCCTCACATCTTCCATCAAAACCAGGCAATCCCAGATTTCTAGGAGACTCCAGCAGGCAGTGACTCTTCCCCCAAGCAATCCCCCAAACCCCAGTGACCTGTGGCTCAAAACTGCTCTGAATCTGATGTGCCTCTTCCATATTCTCCAGTCTCCCCTTGAACTCAGTTAAGCTCCTGACACCCCCATGTACCATGGTGAGGAGTTTCACTCTGTGTGAGAAAAATCACTTCTGCCTGAAGCTGCTTCTACACACTCCATTAGAAACCTCCTGGCTCCTGCACTGGAGCAGACACTGAACTCGGACCCCCACCACCCCTCTCCAGAGCACTCTGACCACTATCACAAGCATCCTTCCCAGACTGCAAGTTTCTACCTTTTCCACATCATCCCAAGCGGTGATGGTCAGATCAGAGCCCACAGTTTTATATCTGAACTTGGGGCTGTTTCCCCTTGTCATGTACATTTTTTTACATGGAACATCACCCGGTGGTTTACTGCCTGCTCACTATCACAGGGCTGTTCTCTGTTCCTCCACAGCTGACCTTTGGCTTCAGTAGCACTGTAATTCATTACCCACAGGGACTTACTTCACGCTCTTCTTTTTCCCACATAGAAAAGCACAGGTTTCCAGAGAGATTGCTTCAGAGCTCCACCGTTGATCTTTCCAACTATGGATGCCAACTGTATACTATTAACTCCCAGATTCTATCTTTTAATTCATGCTTGCTTTGTGTGGATAGAAGTACAGTTGAAAGCTAAGAAAGAAAGTTAGGAGTAGGTAGTTTTCACAAGGGGGGGAAGTTGAGCTGTTAGCTACAGAGACCAGAGAAACCCCTTGTCCGAGAAGAGCCCCGGCAGGAATCCCAAGCATCCTAATTAGCTGTGAGCTTGATGAGACTGAGAGAACAGCAAGAAGGAACTAGCTGATTGCAGAGATCCAATTCCCACACAGGAAGGCTGCCATGCTGAGGTACTCAGCTCGGGCATTTGGCTGCACTGGGGCAGGCTGCACAACCCAGCACCATGCTCAGTACGTGGCAGATTGCTGCCCAAAGCCCCGAGTCCATTTCCTCTCCCACTGGAGCTCACAAGAGAAGCTCAGTTTTGGCTTTGAAGCAGTCTGCTGTGTTCCAGCGTCTCTTCCCTTGAAGCAATTTTGCTCCTCTTTAGTATTTGTTGCTAGGAGACCAAGGATTGTCCTAATTATATATGAAAAGCAACTGCCATTTCCAAATTGCCAACTTGACAGAAAGGGCCATATTGAGAGAAAAACAGACTGTGTATGAAAAATTCTCCTTTTTCAGGCTCTGAAAACGCTTGATCCTGCTGCTTCACTTCATGGAAAGTTGCACTGCCTCTGCCCCTTACACCTATGGGTCTGAATGAAAAAGGAGGTCCATGCATCACACCACACAGTGCAGCAAGCCACATGCACCAAGCAGGTTTATGGTGCCAGGTAAATGTTAACAGCCAGCCCTAGGTAGCTGCCCCTCTGAGACAGGAATCTTCCTGCTTGTCTTAGAAGCACTGAGACCTCAATGCATCAGACTTCTCATCCGTGCCAGAGGCTGAAAAACACCAGAGAAACAGCAGCAAGCTGTGATCTGTATCAGCTAGATTCAATGCTGAAATCGCCTACCTCTTCCCACCAGAGACATGACACACTGCAAAGGTCCTACCAGGCAGAACAGATGCCATGCAATGCAGCCACGCAGAAGCTCAGTTTCTACCCTCTCTTAACTCCGTTTCTCTAGAAACAACACAATCCCACAAGCACTCACTTCCCCAAAACTTCCACAGCAAGTTCACTCTGCATGTGACCAGCAGCAGCACCTCCTTGATCTTCTTCCTTCCCATAGTCCTACTATTCACTTCGGTTCCTCTGCTAATAATCGGACACCTCGCAGCACCCCACTGAGACCTGCGCAGAGCTATCGTGTCAGCCTGGCATCACACCAGTACTTGCTCAGCATCTAACCTGAAAGAAGCTGAAGGGCTTACCCTGGCTAAAGGAAGAAGGCAATGAACAATTGCCAGAGATGGAAAGAGTACAGTTACAGACACACAAAGAGCATTGGCTCCATGTGGAAAGGCTACTGCCTAAGGCTCCAAAACTGCCAGGTGCAACAGCCCACACAGCTTGCTGCAGCAGCAGCCCAGAGGTGTAAGGGATGCAGTGAGGGAAATGCTTTCCTTTTTTAGAAGCAAAGCATACTTTGCATTCTCAAGCAGACAGTGGTCCCCACTCAGCTACAAGAGCATGGGACCAAGGCAGCTGCAGCGTGCAGTACCGTAAAGACACTCCAAGTCCTCCTGCCCTGAGATCAGCCAGCTCCTGAAGAGGCGCAGGTGGTAGGAGCAGTGCTGGAGGTGATGGGCTAGAGTGGCATCCAGGGAGATGTTCCGGCTCGTGGCACAGTCAGAGGAAAAACGGCGCAGCAACTGGGCAACGTGGAGGTGCTCAAATGCATCTGGAGGAAAGGGGCCATAGAGAGTGAGAGGGGACAGAGAAACTGCGGAGCTGTGGGCACGGGGCTGGCAGCACCAGGGCCGCAGGGTGGGAACGACCCGCACCACACACTGCAGCCCAGTCCCTCCCGCAGCAAGCAGGCCAGGAAGACCCTTGGATCTACATACCCCCAGTCATGCTGCAGCAGGCCAGGCTCCCGCCCAGCCCAGGCTTTGCCACACGCAGCTCCAGGGCCGGGGCAGGCCCTGAGCAGCGAGGTGTCATCTTTGGAAGTGGCAGTCTGACAAGCGAATACATTTTAGGACAGGTTCCAAATCCAACACAGCTCAGGTTTGGCCACATAAGAAGGTCAGGCCCATGCTTGCCCTCCCCCAGCCGAGACAAGAAATCCAGACTGCCAACAGAGTTTTCCAGTCCTGCATCCAAACGCAACCTCAGCACACGAAGAGAGCAAACGGCCCAGCACCAAATGACCAGAAGCTGCGAAAGGGACACGGGGGGACAGCAGGGTCTGACTGAAAGCAGAGTGCTCAGAGCATGTTAGAACAGAAGGGGCACAGAAGTGCTGACCTCCCCTCGCCAGACTCTCAGAACAGCCCTGTGGAATCTTCTGTGCTATCTTTGCATGGCAGACAAGATACTACCATGCAAGCATGTCTTCTGCATGTACACAGCCCCAGGTCACGCTCCCAAGACTCACAAGACAAGAGCATAAACCATCTGGCCCTGACACTGTGACATCTTGGCCTCTGCTGTGGTTCACCCATCTCATTTCACCACACAGAGGCAGCTCTTCAGAAACAAAATCCAGAGTCAGAGCTGTGAATAGCTTTGCATCTTCAGGCGTGTGGTTCATGTGGCTAAACACCCTTCCTGCTAAAACCAGCGCCAAGCCTTGACCAAATATGCCAAATATGCCTTCAAGCTCACACCTGCCTTTGCCTTCTTGATTATGGAGCATGTTGCCATTAGAAACATTCATTGGGTTCTTGGGCAAAACCTGATGTTCAGTTTCACTTTATCCCTTTTGGGGTGGAGGCATTTGCTGTACAGTGTGGCTTAGGAAAGACTGGTGCCTGGGACAAGTTTTGCTGGCAAGATAGAACAACACATCCTGCTGACATACATCACGTGAGCTCAGATGGTATCCAGACATACAAACAAATTGAGCAGTTGGCCAATCTGGGAAAAACAAAACTAAGCAAACACAGAAAATAGGTTCCTTTCAGTTATTTGAAACTATGAAGCCACATTTAGCTGCCCCTTCCCCTTTCATCTTTCCCAAAACTTTGGTCTTTGTAACAGCCTTCTGAACTTCTTCCATCTTCCAGATCATGCAGAGCAGAATATCTTCATATTTACTAAGCAACAAGATTGCAGAAGCAGCCTCGATCGCATAAGACAGAAATACTTAACCTGGCATCTTTCAGTGATCTGCTTTGATTCAACAGCAGGAGCCATGAGGTAGGAGTGATGCTGTGAAGCAAATCTTGTCAAGAGTTTCTGTGCAAGACTCAGATAATAAACGCTAGTGCAAGACATCTGCTACAACAGAGCTAGTGGTCTTTAACCTCAAAAGACTCATAGTTCAGGTGCTGGGTTAGTAGCAATATGAAGCAGAGGGTGAGCCTACTCCCACCAACATCACCACGACTGGAGTGACCATGGGACCACCCTAACAGACACGTTTGCAGATAGGAGGCCATGAGGTTACCAGTACGACTGTGCTGAGGAGCACCATGCGCACGGAGAAGGCTGTTAGCACTTCCTTCTCTCCCGCCCTAGGCTGCACTCTTCCAGGTGACACACGGGTAGCCTCAGGCTATCCTTGTTTTGGTTCTGCAAATCTGCAGTGTAGAAACCGAGGACCCAAGCTGCTGAAGCTTTTAGGATATGGAGTGGATATTCCCCCTTCCCGCCAAATCCAATGGTATCCCCCCCCAACCCCCGCCCCACCAAAAGGGAGCATGGAAGAAGGCCTTAATGTCATCAGTGGAACTAAGGGCTGCTTTAGGAGTCCATTCACAGAGCCACTGCTCTTGCTTTTTCACCTGGTACATAAATGCCTTGGGGGACAGCAGAGGAACCACTGAGCCATCACAGAGGATGAATGAACACATTAGTCACAGCGAGACAATGGGGGAAGGTGAAGCATGTTCGGACACCAGATACAGACACAAAAAAACCACAAGAGCGTTGAGAGGAGAATATGTGCAGAGAGAATGTAATGTGAGCCTGGGGTTAGGAGTGTGAGGGAACGTCAAATCGAGGAAGCAAACGTACCATTAGTCGGATGCTTTGCAAACGACACAGAAAATCGTTTTACGGCTGGCATAGACAAGAGCTCTGAGGAAATAAAAACAGATCATCTCAGTTAACAGCCTGCTTCTCAGGATTCCCCAACCTTCATATGCTTGCAACTACCCTTTCAGGTTGACCTGCTGCTTGACCCCCACAATGTGCTCCCATTGGCACTGCTGTGGCACCCCAGGCACTCTCGAACTGCAGGTCTGTCTGAACCTCTTGGCTTCCTTGTGCTCTCTCGGCTCCCCACTGCCCTTGCACTGCCCTGCGGGGTCCCCCTTGACACCACAAAACCTCAGCCACACTCTCTCCATCACAGACAGCATCTCACACCTACCCACCACATCTGCAGCCATCCTGAGAGCAACCCAGGCTCAGCCCAGTGCGAGATGCAGTGAGGCCATGCTCACAGCCACAGGAGCACATGGCCAAGCAAGCAGCAGCACAGGAGGACAGCTCTCAGGATTCACCTCTGTCCAAGGAAAATGACAACCATTCTGCAAAGGAACTGAAGAGCTCTGGCATAGCCAAATGCAGCTCAAACACCCTTGCAATGTAAGCTAATAGAGTTATTCATGCCTTTAAAGGTAAATCAACCAACTAATTAGGTAACAAAGAGAAGACCCCTGAAGACATGCCTCTACAGTTCTGCTGCTCAAAGCATTTCAGTACAAAGAGGATTAGGCATACACTGTCTGAGTGGTCCTCAGGCTTCTCGTGGCCATATTCCAGGCCAGGACAAGCTCTCGCATAGAAAACACCCATAAGAAAGGCAGTGCAAGGACAGATTCTATGCAGCTAATGGGATGCAAACAGATGAGCCTTAAAAGACATGGATTAGTCTCCATATGTACCAAAAAAAGAAAAAAAAAAGTGCGGACAACTTCAGTTTATTTTGAAATAAACTGGAAATTCCTCAGCTATCGTGGGAAAAAGAATGCCCTAGATCGGACCCTCTGGATGTAGGATTTGATAAGACCCCAGCCAGTCATATCTTTTGCTCCTATTGGGGAACTTTTAAGAAATATTCAAAAATGCTTTGATTTCTCCTTCATGTTCCATGTGTCCATTCCACCTAGTCAATAGGGTCCTTACACCTATCCCTGCACGCCAAGGTTACGAGATACACAAATCAATTTATGCTCCACGCCCACGTTGTGCTTCTCTAGCCACATCCACTGACTTTGCCA
This sequence comes from Strigops habroptila, assembly GCF_004027225.2. Classification (NCBI taxonomy): domain Eukaryota; kingdom Metazoa; phylum Chordata; class Aves; order Psittaciformes; family Psittacidae; genus Strigops; species Strigops habroptila. The sequence goes on from NC_044285.2 coordinate 216,765, forward strand.
AATAATATATTTAAACCAGCTCTCAAACTTGTAATTTCCTTTGCCAGCATAACAGCCATAAAATCATTTTTCTCTCTGAACTCCACAAACAGAGCATGACAATCTTCTCTACACATGCAACCCCTTAGAAGTATCCTAGTCCTGGAGCTGCAGCAGCCAGCTGGTAACCACCTCCATCCCACTCCACATCTCCCCCTGGCCTTTACAGCACATCAATTTAAATGGTACTGCAACACAGCCTATTGGATCCCTGGCTTCAGATAAGTCAGCTTCAAATCACAACCATCAGCTGATGCTGGGACACAACTTTCCACTGAAGTGTTCCTTAGCCCTTTTCCAGACCCCAGTAAAAAAGACTTCAGACATAAGGGCCATTTTAACTTCACTTGAGCATATCTTTGATGAAGTGCTATAAGCCATGCACCACACCTTGAAGCATCACAGCCATGGGAAAAAAAATCATGCAAAGATGTGCTCCAGAATCTGAATCTGAAGGATTTTAAACATTACTAGCCTGATGACTGGAAAAGGCCTTGATATAAGTGTACTCCAAGATCCTGCCATAGCAGCTGTGCCACTGTATTCAGCTCTAGTAACGTTCGGCTTAAATGCCATTGTTCAGCATTTCACTGGTGTTCATTCAAGCAGGAACATGCAGATCGAGGGCTTTTCCACATTCCAAACTACCCCCTGGAAGCTAAACACCCTTTTGCCTCCTACTTGGTTTTCCAAGCCCCCTGCTTCTTCCTCACAATTGCTCTTATTGCAGCAAGGCGCTGGTAGCACAGGGTGCCACAGCACGCTAACAAACATGAAGAAAGAAGTGTAACATCCAGATGAGTAATTCTGGGCTGTATTAGTCACACACTAGTTAAATCAGTCTGCCCATTAAGTACTGGAGGGTACAACTGCGCCCTGGCATGCAGAGACCTTGGCACTGAATTCAGGCTAATGCAGCAGGACTCTGCCCTGGACCTCGAACACAAGTAGCCAGCTGCGGGTATGCTCCTACTGCACAGCCTACAGAGAAAGGCAGCACAGCACAAGGACTGAGCAGCATCTGCTGTTCCCAGCTGGGGACAGAGCAAGCAGTCTTTGATGCTCTTCCCTGAGAATTAGAGCTGCCTTGGATTCACGCTGCTTGCAGAGTTATGGAAGGAAAGCAGCCAGAGCCCCCGCTGGCCTTTTCAGCAGCTCTCCTGCTATTCACACCCTGGTCTTGTGCCAAGCACCATGAGCTTATTCCGGGACCTTTGAGCCAGCACTTGCTGCCTTGAGCAGCTCCAACTGGTACAGCAGGGTTTAAAATCCTCCCAGTTCACCCTCCCTGTCTCTGTCACTCCCGGCCTGGTGTGTGCTATGGAGCTCCATGAAAAGGAGAGAAGCAACACAGTTTTTTCTTACACAGTGAAAAGCTGCACAGAAAGCCAGTATACGTAACGGTCTCAATGCAACAGCATTTATGAGGTTCCAATAGCTCTGAGATTGGATAGCAGCTTTCTGCCCTGATTTTTCTTGCCTCAAAGCTGGACAAAAATCCAAACAAGCAAATCTCCTGCTTTCCTCAAAGGCTCCAAATTAATAATCTTCCCACCTTGTAATCTACCAGTGCCAGTGTTTGTTATGATAAGAAAGGCACTCAGACTCTGTAAAGTATTGACTACAATACCATTTGTTAGAACTAACACAAGGAATAAGAGAGGACAGATAATTTTACATCCATTCAGATGCTGAGAACCCTGAGTTATAATACCATGCATCAGCATAAAACTCCTCGCACAATAACAGCTCCTGTCTTGTCCTACCAAGAATCGCAATTTTTTGGGATATGATAAAATGTATTACTGTAGAAGTGGTGAATATACACAATCTACTGTCATTCTTCTCAGCAGTCTGTCTTTGCCTCAGTAGCATCCTGAGACACCAAAGTCCACAGATTAACCACTGCTGCACAGGGACACACATACCGTCTTTGTATGTCAGGCTGCTGGCAAACTTTTTGCCATGGCTGCGAGCGTAGTCCTGGAGGTTGGGGGCACTGGAGGAGCCTCCCAGCACAGTGGTGCTAAACAGGCCGGTGCATTGTGACCCTGGAAAGGCATGGAAGGTGTTAGTATTGTATCTCCACTGCATGCAACTACAGAAAAGCAGGGTTAGTCAAAGAATGAGGAATGAACTGGCCACTTCACAGGCGACCTCAGGAAAAAAAAAACGATGCCAGTGAGCATAGGGAGGCAGTATTTCACATTCTAAATTCAATAGTGCCAAATGCACCACAGGTAGCCTAAAACTCAGCACCAGGAACGTTCCTGTCTCCATCCAGGGGTTTATTTCCATTTGGCTTTCTTGCCCTGCCCTAGAAGAAGCACGCTGACACCCTCCAGTCAGCAAATCTACATACTCATGTCAGAAAAGCCAGGATGCCAAATCAGTGGTGTCCATGTCACAGGGCTTCATGTTTCTGCTCCTCTGCCCCTTCTCTTTGGAAAGCTCCTTTTTCTGCAGGACACCAAGAGGAAGAAAGGACTGCCTGATCTGTTAATCAGCAAATGTGGGTTAATCACTCTGTCAAGCAGTAAGGAAAGCAGTGTGAGCAGAGAGCTTGCATACACTAATGGCTGCCCAGATGATATTTCACATCCATTTGGTCATGTCTTGCTACTCCAGAGAAGGCTCAATTGTTCCATGAGCTACCTTTCTAAAGTACCAGATGCACACACAGCATGGAACTTTGCTTATCCTACAGCGAGGAATATGGCATGCAAGACACTCTCATGCACAGGAGGGCAACCTAATACCAGTGGCTTTGGCAACTGCTGGTGTTTGCTTCTCCAAGGCACAGTGTTCTGTAGAGTGACTGACATTATGTGATATTTAGGGAACATCCAGCAACTGAAACATTATCAACTGAGGAAGGCAATTGTAAGTGCAACAAAACCTTATTGTATGCCAGACAAACCCACTATAAATTCTCTGCTAAACTGTCTTGATGCTGCATTCTGAACTGAGAATACCAACTGCTAAAAACAACCTTACTCCCACATATAAAAGGCTTCCAGAAACAAGCAGGTTGATCTTGTTCAACCTTGTCTGCCAAGGCAAAAAACCTAACATACTGCTTATTAGTATTTAACTGGAACAGTACAACTGTTACTACTGTTAAAAAGATCCTGCCTATACTGATTTGTCTTCTCTGTAACCTCCCATTTAGGTGGCTGAACAGCATAAAGGTTTCCACTCCTCAGAGATTCTGATTTGAACAAGCCCTGCTCTCCCAGCTTCTCCTCCAAGGTTGGGTACTCCAGCCCCCATCCTCCTCCACTGCCCCTTCATGGTCTTACACCCGCCACATCCACACCTTCTTGCAGTAGGGAGCCCAGGACGGGACAGCAGAACTTCAGATGCAGTCTCATAAGAGGTGAATGAGGGGAAGAACTATCACACAGCTACTCACAGGTCTAAGTTAATGACATCTGCTCCTGGGAGCAGTGGGGGATGGCCTAAAGGGTTCTCATATGCACCGAACTTCAGCTATTCCACCACTATGACACTGCTGGCAGCTTTCCTCAGCACACACTAGCACATATGGGTCCTTGGACAAACAGGCAACAAACTCTTGCCCGTAGTGTGACTGATACACAAGTCTTTGACAATTTCCTCCCCGTGCCTGGAATTGAAGCTACAAACTGGAGTCTGTCAGAATGCAAAAGAAGCTTTGTCAAGCAGCAGCCAGGATGATGCTCCCAATCATCCTTCCACTGCTTAAAAACAAACCAACAACAAAAATAAGTGCAACAGATAAAAATGGAGCAGAAGAGTTTTGTGACTTTCTATCTTGAGCAACCTCATGGCACTCATCATTAAGCTAAGGATACCCCACTGTTTCTGCTGTAGACAGAGGCATCTTGATAGCACCCTTAAGCCAAAAGAGAATTTACAGAGATGACTCTATGGACAACAGCAACTGCGTACAGTGAACTCCGGGAGCCCACTGTAGCCGAAGTAAATAAATACACACACACATCTTAAAGAACATAGAATCACAAAATCATAGAATGGTTTGGGTTGGAAAGGACCTTAAGATCATCTAGTTCCAACCCCCCTGCCATGGGCAGGGACACCTCACACTAAACCACGTCACCCAAGACGCCATCCAATCTGGCCTTGAACACTTCCAGGGATGGAGCATTCACAACTTCTTTGGGCAACCCATTCCAGTGCCTCACCACTCTCACAGTAAAGAACTACTTCCTTATATCTCACCTAAACACAATGGCATATGAGCCACTTGGAATCAAGATGTAGCAACGTCTGGTATAAATTCCTGTATGTGCTGGATCTTTTTTGTGCATTTGATTTTCAGATGTACCTTCAGTGTTTCAGATGTTTAACAAATGGACATCTCTTATTTCCCTATGGGAGTCTCAGCACAAAGCTTCATGCCCATTGGCAATACAACACCTATATTGCTCAAACAGCAAGGATCGATTTTATCCCATTTTGAAGTGCTCTTGCAAGCAAAGAAAGGCACTGAAACCTTCCCAGGCTTCTCAAGCTAGAAGCATACACACTGTTGCAGACAATCCACAATAATGCACTTGCCCCTGCCCAGAAAAACGTGGCATCCTCCAAAGCACCACTTTGCATAGACAAAGCAAGCTGCGGGCCACCCCTTTTCCAAAGAGACATTTCAAGGCTTTAAATTACAGGAAGGACACCATTCTGGCAGGTATGGCAGCAGGGTTATTATAGGACCTCTGTCCTGCTCCCCTTTCCTGCATGCCTAAACACATGAGGTTATACCTGAACAGACAATCTTCCAGAGAATCTGTTTCCCAGAGATACCGATAGCCTGCCACTGTCAGAAAAGCTCAGAGGCAGCAAGTAGTATCTGAATGAACTCCTCATAGCACAGCTGCTGAGACAAGTATTAAAGCTGAAGTTCAAGCTCCTGTGAGTTCTATATTATTTCTCAACAGAGAGCACATTTCCGATCCTAAAAGGGGAAGAAATTAGATTTCTACAAAGCAAACAGGAAAGGAATCAGAAAGATTCCCTGAAGAGCTTGACTTCTACAGGTAGAGGCATCATCCTTCTTAATAGTTCTCAGGTTAAGAGAAATTCACAGAAACAGAGACATCCTAAAAACCAGGGATTGTGCAATCTGGGGTCTCTCTTCTGTGCCTGCAGCTGCAAGACTCCGTAGGGAAGGATCATAGCTGGACTGAGTATCCAGCTAGAGGTCTACTGCCACAGATCAGGTCTATCAATTCCTACTCAATGTTTTGTCTCTGCAGAGCTTCACAGTTGGGAGAATGACCAGCACAGGCTTCCCAGCAAGGCAAGTCAGGTAAGGACCTGGGATTAAACCTGCTGGGATAGCACTTCAAATTCTGTTGTCAAGGAAAAGCAGTACTGAACAAGGGTCCAGCAGAGCAGTAGTCTTCTCTATTGCCAAACAGACATTCCTCAGAAACCTGGAAAAGGCTGTGGTAAGCTGACTGTAATATCTGCTTTCCAGAGCACATGCCTTCTGGTACTCAGACATCCCAACAGTAAAGATAATTTGTATGTAGCATTTGATGTATTCAGTAATCCTCCAAGCAGTTGCCTGTACAACACCTCAGAAATGCTCATATTGATTCACGTGGATTCGCAGAATAACCACAGGTATCTTCAAGCCTAAGCAAGGCAGGTTTTTACAGCTACTATATCCTGCAGGTGGTCTGTGAAAGGCGGAAGTAAGTAGATGCACCACATGAAACAGCACATTCAAAAACTGCTATGGCCAAGGCTATTGTGCCTCCATGAAAATAATATGCATTGGCCATTCCCTAGATTTTTCCAACTGGCTGGGAGTGTAGCTGGCAGACTCCAGGAATACTTCCTAACCACTCGGGAGAAAATTCCCTTTACTTGGTAAGAATCAGCTTCCAAAGAAGCAGTTCATTCAAAAATGACAAAGAAATGATCAGGCTTTTTCAGGCCTCTTGGCTGCAGGATGTCCACATAACAGGGTAAGGAACTGATGAATCAGAGCTGCTGCAAGTCTAGAGCCATGCCAGAAGGCAAAAACGGGTTTAAAGGAGAAAAGCGCGCATAACTTGGGCATTTCCACCTCCTGGTGCTTATTAGTCATTTGCAAGATCTAGCTTTCACAGCTGTCTTTGAACCTCGTGACACAAAGACAGCTTTTTAGTTTCCAAATAGATCTTGCTTTAGTAAAAATATTTCAGGAAGAATTTCAACTACTAAGCCATAGTTCAGGTTAGGGTGACAGGGAGTGGCACTCTCAAGGACAGGCAGACAACACCAAGTACCCCAAAATATTCTCTTCTGCTGGCTACCATGCAAAGAATGGCTAACCAGGGATTCCAGCTCAATTAAAGAGCTGTCAAACACTGTTGCAGGTGATAGATCTGTTCCATAGAAGAGATCTTTATGAAGCAAAGGCAGAAATATAATAGTCTTACATGAAGAGCACCTTTGCATATAAACTACTGTTTTGCAGAACAGAAAGCACACTAGTTCTCATGTAAAATTATCTCTTTCTACTGAGTTTAGAAATGGTATAACAAATGATAGCAATGTGGAACCAGAAGGCAACCCACAAGTACGCAGCCTGCTCTGTTGCTCACATACTATAAAGGATGAAAAGTGCATCTTCTATTGCTAGAAGCTGAAGGAGAAGATCATACACAAAAGGAAATACAAGATAGTCTCTACAGTGGTCTAAACCGTAACACTAAAAGAAAACATAAAACACATACAGAGAGACATACAAGGAACTTAAGCCATATGTGTATGTGGAGAGACAGACAGATGCCCACAGAAATACAGAGGTCCAGGTGAGCAGGCTGGTTACAGGCCAAGTACAGTACCTAAGCCACTTTGCTTCATCTCAGAAGACTGTCTCGAGTAACTGCTGAAGAGGCGATAACCTCCTGATTTGGAAGAAGATTCAGATAGCACCTGCAAAGACAGAGAGTATCATCAGTGTCGTGCTCACTGGTCTCAAAAGCCTTTATGCATCGATTGAAGGGAAAGAAAAGTATGTCTTTTCCTTAAAATCACAATTTTCAAGAAGCACAAAAACACTCATATGCTAAGACCGTGACAGTGCACGCTCCATTTTAATTTCAAGTTTGCGTTGGGTTGTGGAACAGTGGAGATTTCAGAAGTATGAAGGGACTTGGGTACTGAGCTCCTTGTCTCCTGAGTCTCTTGCTGGGATCAGCAGGGCTTCCTTCTTTAGTAGCAGGAAAGTATATCCCCTTTAACTTAGTATGGGCCTGTTACAAAGAGCCCGAGTGCTGCATGCAAAGATTACATTATGAGTGACACAGAGACAGAAGCCAGCTAACAAATACCTTGAGCCCCAATTCTGTGCTTTCATTGGTTCAGAAAAGATATAGCAAAAATGCCTGTGAAGTCCCTCCAAAAGGAGGGGCAACTCTAGAGCACTTTGAAGTTGCCAGCTGCCTGCTGCCTGTGCAGCTAGCCCTATGACATGTAACAGCCCTGAAGGAAAGAAGTAAGAACAGTAAAATTGATCTTCGTTACTTTAGCAGATCAGTGAATGGGACAGTTCTAAACCCTGGCAGTTCAAACCCTCTGTAATAAACCCACCAGTTGGCAGGGACCTCCGATGTGCACGAGATCTTACATGGGAGACAGGAATAAGAAAAGTGAAGCTGAACTGTGAGAGCCAAAGGGCCTAAGGGAAGGCAAAGAGCCTTATGTTTATCTTCGTGGCTAGCTGAAGAGGTTGCATGCAGGCTTGCAGCTGGTTACCCTGATGACTCTACAGAGGACATAATCTAAATAATACCTGTGGCTTTAAGCATTTCCTTACTTGCTTTTCCTCACCAGTTCCTCTGACCTGTGTTCCCCCCGTCCTTCCTGAATGAGGAGGAGTCTGGGAGGCCTGTTTTCCAAAATATCCCTCTTTAACTTCTGCAGATCTCTTCCCAGAATCAGCTCAAACTCTGGCCCATTAAAAGGAATGCCAGGAAACCAAAACCAAGCAAAAGACCTTCACTAGAACCACCAGGGGCGCCCAAGGCATCATCACCTCCATGGAGCCAGTCTTGCGGTTCCTGATCAGCGGTGACCTTCGCTGAATGCTGACCGGCTCAGAAAGCTGTGGAGACCTTTGCTGCACGTGGTCTGGCTCATCCATGCTCTTCTCCTTGGAAAGATCCTCCAGGCTGCCTTGGTCTGCTTTCTTGTCCTCATTCTGCAGTAAGGAAACATTGACACCTACAGGCACGTGGCTCCGCAAGCGCTCCCCAGGCACTGCCCAGCCCTGGATCTCCAGCTCTGGGCAGCTCAGGAGGAGAGTAGGGCTCTCAGACTGCCCTGGTGAGCCCTGGGGGTTAGCAGGGAGTGCAGCCCGCTAGCGGCACACGGCAAAGCTCGGAGGAACATCTGCTGCTGGACACTGGCTGGGAGCAGAGGCCGGCAGAGCAGCCAGCGCCAGGCAGCACGCTCACCTCCGCAGAGGCAGGGCGAAAGCCAAATCCCGTGGGTACATTTCTGTCTTCCTCACAGCCTTTCACGCCAGGGCTGAAATGCAGCTCCACATGGAAACGCTCTTCTGAAGATGGGTCCTGTGAATGTGAGGCACAGGGAACAGGTAAATAAATAATTATCAGCCCCACCATCAGCACAGGCCGTGGCCTGGATCTGGCCATCCTGCCATGCTGGTGCAGCACGCATCCCAAGCGCATCCTTTTGGAAGGAAAGCGGAAGCAACAAGAAACCACGAACATAATGGCTCTAGGTTTGTCTCATCCAAAAGGACAGCCCGTATTGGCACACAGCTGAGGCATTCAAATTGTTGGTATTTTGTGGCAACAGCCACCAGAGGACCAAAACAGAATCAGGCTGTATGTTTATATCTCTACAGACAAGCCTAAAACACAGCCCCTTCTGACCCATGCCTGTTGCAAGCCCAGCACACTGGGGCAGGGAGGGACTGGTTCCCTCCTGGATCTTTAACCAGGTTGTTCCAAGATTTAAGTAACTGTCTCTAATATGAATTTTTGGGGTTTTTTAAGGAAGTCAGAGCATTTACAGTATCTGGCTCTAATGATGTAAAACCAAAAGTTTCACCATCTCTACTTACTAACAGGTTTACACCACTCCTGAGAGCTCTAGTCAAACCTTTTTTATTTTCTTTTACAAACAGCACTAGGAAGTATTTCACTTCTACCATGAGAACCCCACATTAGCTCTGTGAATACAAGATTCTAACTCGGCAATGTATGGAAGAAGGGGACTGCATCCTCACCCTCTACAGCCTCCTGCAGTACAGGACTGAGCCACAGGAGCTGGGATTCAGCCTGCTTATGGTCATCACCATCAGCTTCCACATTCCAGATGGCTTTTAAATTATCTTCTTTACTTCCTGAAGGTACCAGTATATATGTCCCTGACTATAGCAATGTAATTTTTAAATAAAAAGTTTACAAATGTGGAATATTTGGATATTTTCTAGAAATATTTGATAAAAAAAAATTCCAAATATAATTTTTTTAATTTATTTTTTCCTATTGTTCCTTTTTAATTAAGAAACAGTAAATTATTTTGCATTAGGAAATGCTTTAAAATAGACAGTATTGATTACTTGAGTTCGGTATTACTGCTCAGGGTGGCATTTGCTGTCATGTAACAAGCATTAACTGGATCGCTGCCTCCCACCTAAAAATAAAACCTAACAGTTGTGCTATTGATCTGTCCATCTTTACCCACAAGTGGAGAGAGCTCAGGCTACAGACTTCCCGGCTGAACTCATCTCCCAGAGACTGGGCCTTGCATCGTGGCAGGAAGTATTTTATCCTACAGCTACATCCCTCACCTTGTTGTTGTCCTCGTAGAGCATGATAACAATCTGGGTCATGTAGTTCAGCTCTGAGATAGCACTCAAATAGTCCATGGCTCTCTTCCACTGCTGGTCTTTGTTTTCCTGATATATACACATAAACAGTTGCGTGGAATAAGCAACAGCAGACACCTTGCAGCATTCAATGAAATGGGTCTGAGCGAGTTTGTCTGAACAAGATAACAACATTGTCAGGACAAAAACCACCTTGCTTAACTTGCAGGAAGAGAGATGACCTTACAATGAGGGTGGGATGGTTACAGGAAGGAGCAACTGCTCCTTCCTGTAGAGGAACATAGAGGGACACTACAGCTACCCACACAATCCATGTGCAGACCTGAGCACAGCCAGCTGCAAGCCCCCTGAGCCGTGCTGACTGGAGAAAAGCATAACCCACAGCAGGTTCTCAAACACAGTCATCCCCAAAGAGTGGCTACAGAAATCTCAAAAAATAAAAGCACAAGGAAGGAACTTGTGCTACATAAGGGACAAAGTGAAGCTGCTTTTACACGATGCTGAATGAAAAGTCTAGAGAGCCACATAGGACCTGGGGCTTCAGGCGGCAGGTCAGCCCACCCCACACTGCTTCCCAACACAGGCAGGGAATGGCTGTACCTGAAGTGCTACTCCTGCTGCTGTGGGACATCTCACTACCTTGATGGGCATGAAATAAACCCCACCGGGACAAATGAACCCAGATGCAGCCTAATATCCCTGTGCTGGCAACACAGCATCCTCTTACACTCAAGACAGGGAATCAAGTGACATCTTATTCAGTGAGCAATTCAGAGGTACTTGCATGATCAGTGCCTACAGATACACTGAGCTTCCACAGACATCGGAAATCAAGCCTGCTAAGCAGGCCCAAACTCTCAAGGCATTTCAGAACACCATGCTTAAAAATGGGAAGATAAATCTGAGAGCCTCTTGAGGAGTCTAAAGCAGAGCTTTTCCTAGGGTCTGCATGCCAATTCCTTCAGGAAGGAGGCTATGTGAACAAATGAAGGTTGGATTGGATGAGTTAGTCCCCTAAAAACGTGCAATCTGTCCCTCTGCTAGAGAGCACCCCCTATGCATTTCAAACCCCAAGTAAAACTGATCTATTGACTTACAATTGACAGAAAGTCACTAAATAACAGGGCCAAGCTCTTGAAATAAAGGCTTGCAGGAAGCAGGAAGAGAGAAATTCCCTCATCCCATTGCCTCATACTGCTATCCTCCTACACAGGTAGGACTCTACTCATCTGAAACCAGCAAGACAGCTCTTGGAGAAAACATGCCTCTATACAAGCAAGGCAGGCAGTGTCAGGATTGAGGAAGAACAATCCTGCATGCTGGAAAGGCAGGAAGCTGCAACATGCAAACACAGCACAGATGGAGCTGGCTGGAGGCCACTAATGCATGGCATTACTGGGGGAGCTGGCTAGAGGGGCAACCTACAAACATACACTGTCCACCTCAGAAAGGGCCACTGAGAAAAAGCAGGGAGGCTTACTCTGTGAGTATTGCTGGGACACTTACATCCAGGAGCCCTCCATAGCGGAAGATACTGAGCAGAGAGTGCACATGGCTCTCACTGGTGAAGTAGAGCCGTGTCCGAACATGGCGACCTGGTGACAGAACTCCTCTTGAGTACCTAAACCAAAATTAGCCCAGTGTTACAGTCTGCCAATGAATTGCCATCTCTCTTACAACAGCATTTCTGTACACCTAATGGAACAAGATAACTGCACATTGTCAAAGAGCAGCAGAAACAGAACAAACAGTGAGAGCATCAGGCACAGAAGCAACAAGTTTTATGTTATCCTAATGGAGACACATGGTGGGGCAGAGATGGCCTCATCATACTAGCACTTGCCCCTTACTGAAACAAGGATGAAGTCACAGCTATTCAACTACAGTGGGCTTTAGCTCCTGTGGCACTGTGTTCCCACTCAGCAGTCTCAACATGCCTTTCCATTTCCCTTCTAGTTCTAGAAGCACCAACATGCCTCCCTCTTGGTGTGTCCTCCAGTGTATGTTGAGTGCCTCCTTCCACACCAGTACACTCTTCTGGCATGGTTCCCACACACTGCTCCAAAGTTGCCCTCCCCACCACCAGCAGCAGAGTCCTTACAAGGGATGTAGTTTGTTGACAGACTCATCTTCATGGGTTCTCTGTAGGTCCAACTGGATCTTTTTAATGAGAGGAAGACAAAAGCCAATAGCAATCTCCAGTTTCTCCTCCTTATTAATCCCATATTCCTGCAGGAACAAAACAATAGATACCCTTAAGCCCTGGTTCTTTGCTACATCCTCATGAAAGGAGGCTGGACGTCAACAGTCCTTTCCGCAAGCACCACTACAGTTAAGCAAGGACAGAAAGGGAAATGTCACACAAAAACTTTCTCTACTTTTTTTCCCATACTGCAGAGGGTAACAGGGCACAGAGACTCCTCCCACTCTGTCTATATGTGACTGTCGCTATTCTTCCAGCAGCTGAGAGGCACAAGCACCGTCGGGGAACCCCCTTTTATGACACACAAACTTATACCCTGGCCTGGCATGAGCATTAATGCAACAACTGCTATTTGCAGAGATGAAACTTGAAGTGATTTGCTGGAAATAGCCAAACTGCATCTTGTCAGGAACACTGTGAAGAAGTTTAGAAGACCACTTCTGGGCATAAGCGCAATTGGACCTTGCTGGTAGAAGCTCAACCCATCTAAATGGAGCATTTCTGCCAGAAGTGGAACAGAACAATGGTCAAAACAGACATTCATTGCATGTGGCCCTCCCTTCTCCTCCCATGTTCATGGGCATAAACTTTGTGAGAAACAAGCCAACTTTGCCAACTGAACAAGTTCTAGTTTGACAAGAATAACAAACTTGCCAGAACTTGAGTTTAAGACAGAAATCTCTTTTCCCCTGTTCAGTCTTGAATGTGGAGAATGGGATGTTGCTATGGCACACACGCAGCTTGCAGCTGTGCTATAATGCACTAATGTGAACATGGAAATGCTGCTGCATCATCTGTTCATTATTCTGATGCTGTCAGAATCCCCATCCAGGAAGCCAGCTCTGCCACACCTTAAGCCACAAATGGTTTTGGGCTCATATGAACACTTCGAGATATATCCGAGGAACACCTGTGATACACTGCCTTGAGAGTTAATGTGCAAGAGAACCAAGAAAAACAGATAGGGAAAGGGTCAGAAACTGACACCACAGGCAACATCACATGTGCAAGACAGGCTGTACCTGGGGTATAATCACATCTGCCAGTGCTTTGGAGAGTTTGAAGAGTTCAGCTGTGCCTTCCAGTTTGAGTGCACAGTTGTGCTGCACGTCGTACTTGATGCAGTCATAGATATCGGGGATCTTGCTGATGTCGTAGCGCCCATTCTTCATGCGGAAATCTCGCTCCAGCTTGCTCCAGCGCTGCAGCATCAGTTCTAAAGTCTCGCTGTGGTACAGCTGCAGGTCTAAATACAGAGAACACCCAACCACATTCACATCCTCACTGCTTCTGTGTAGAGTTCAAGTGACAGCTATGACTCCCTTCTCCCAGCACAGAAGGGCTCTGATCATATGTCACTCACAGGGATCCTAGACTGGAAAAGCCACTGGACTCCATGCAATACACAATGTTGCATGGACTTTCAACATGCAGCAACAAGCTACTTCCAAACTACTTGAGAAAAGTGAAGCTACTTGCCTGTTGGCTCATATCTGCCATGAACTGTGTGAAATGTCCCACAGATGCCTCTTAAAAACCTCTGCATTGTTACTAGGAAAGTTCTTAGAGATGAGCAAATCATGACTGATAAACTTGCTGGTTATAGTCCTGAGCTCCCTCCAGGAAATTCCTGAAAAAGTCGGGCCTCCCTCTCCAGGCTATACTGCTGCTCTTCACATTCACTCCAAACCCAAGATGCACGTATCATTCCCTATACATCACAGCTCTCTTTAACAGTAGTTGAAAGTGGAATAGGAGCCTTCTACATCAATAGCACATACAGAATTTCACTTTAGAATTTTCACTTTAGAATTTCTTTGCTACAAACATAAACCATAGTGGTGTTTGGGAGCTCTGAAGAGGTAACGATAAAGAATCTGCTCCAGACCCTTTCCAGTTCCGATGCTCACCCGCAGATTTTGGGTCTTCCAGACGTTTTCGTATCTGGGAGGTGAGATTCTCAATCAGGCTGAACACCTGGTTACAGACCTCAACTGGGTTCTGGATAAACATCATGGAGTTGAGCAGAGAAGCACTGCCTGTAGGTGCTAGCTGAGAGAAGATACCAGTAGAGATTAGTTAGTATCCTCACAAACTGGAAACACACAATGTCTGCCTTTTGCAGCTCTACTGCTTTCTGATCAGGTACAGAAGTGTCCCCAGCAGAGTGCAAGAAGCTGGCCTATTCCTAGGGGTACTTAGGCATGTTTTAAAACTTTCTCGGGACCAAAGTCAGAGGGAGCAAACAACTGCTACTATCGGATCGGACCTCCCTCCACCTACAATATCCACTCTTGTCTAACTTAGCTTCTGTGCTCGAGCAGAAGGGTTTCACAGAAGTTTTAAATAGTTCTTTGAGATGGTAAATCTGTTTCTTAATGGTGGTGGCTTTCACCCCAGTAACCAGATCTCAGTCTGGGAAAAATGGTGGTTTGGGGACTCGCTGGAGAAGCAGCTGTAGTGCTTTTATTGGTTGCTGTGCTGGATGTAGCCTATGCTCTCTGCTCTGCACTTATCAGACACTGATAGGAACACAAAAGGGTTTGTATCCAAAAGATGTGTTCACACATGCACAGAGCACAGAGCACAGATCTGGGATGTGGCACGGCGCACTGCCTGTCCACAGCAACTGGGCAGTGTGCAGCAAACCACGAGAACTCTTCTTTTAGCACGTCCATAAGAATAAAATGCACTGGGACTTCTAACGGGAGAGGAAAGTACCAGGTGATTCTTGAAGGGAACAGTGGAGCAACATTGAGGATTTTCACCTGGAAGAGGGCAGGTGAAACCCTAACCTGCCCTTTCCCTTCCCAAGTTCAGTTATATCCTGTCATTTTGAACAGACTAACCAACTACTGTTCACATACCAGCAGGCTTCACATCAAACCACCACTGTTCTCCTTCCAGATACAGGAAGCGATAAAGCCCCACAGGTGCTTTACCTTTTCATAATCCTCTTCACAGAACTCGGCATCCTTCTGCATGATTTCGTGCAGTCGTGCCTTCACTCTGTGTTGACAGCTGCTAAGGGAATCGCTGTCACTGTCCAGGAGACCATTCATGTTGGCACTTTTCACCATTTGCACCAGGATGGGGGTCAGCTCTCCTTCCAGGGCCAGCAGACCCTAAAGCAACACCAAACAAGATTTCAGCTATGTGCAACCCAAGCAACAAGCATTTCTGGTAGTTTCATGGCCAGCCTTCAGTCAACTTAAGTGAAATCCCAACTGTCCTTGAGGAGCAGTTAGACAGCAACAGAACCTACAGCCAGCAGTGACTCTGGAATGCTCCTAGACCTACCCGACGTGAAAGGCCAGCACAGCCTGCACAGCCCAGATCTGTCTAGGCAATTGTTGAACAGCCAGGCCAGTCTGCAGGAAAATGCTGATACAGCAGAGGCTCTGAAGAACAGCTAAGGTCACCCTTGGCTCAAGCTTTAATTGCAGATGAACCTGTTTTCTCCCCACCCCATATTGCACCAAAGACATTTCATTCCCATTTTAAATCCAGCAGTCAAGGAATAACTGCTCTGGCTGGGCAGTCATCCAAGAAACACTCATTTTGGAGGCAATTAATACTCAGCAACAGGTTTGATGTGCTCTGACATCAAACACCAGCAATACAGCATAAATAACCCCTTCTCCAGCCCGAGTCCTATCCTGGACAGGATACTAAACACAGCATACATATGCAGCTACACTGGATTTCCAGTACTGACCCATACGCCTGCTATTTAGTGTACCACCATCCTCCCAACAGAGAGGGGGAAGCTCCTAGGACAGCTCCTTACTTATCACCAGAGGTTTTCCTTTAGAACTAGCATATTTTAAGACTACTGTAGCAGAACTAACAGATGCTCAAAAGGGAAGAAGAACCTTTGCAAAAGCTGCTGCTGTCATCTGAACTCGTCCCTCATCTGAGGCGTAGATCTTGAGATCATGACGGTAGGTGCTGTGCAGCCTGAGCAAGCCGCATCCAGGGAAACCAGCGTAGTCGCCTGGAACAGAGAACAAACTCAAAATGGATATTCTGACACCTGCAAAACTATCAGCTGAAAGTACTGCTTTAGACAACAGACTTCATTGTAGTGACAAAGTTATGCAGAGAATGAATCACTTCCACAGCCAGCATTTAGGCTGCTCCGAACGAGACCGTTCCGGCTGTCCACGATGACTGCAATGGGATTCACATTTTGCTTAACTTGGGAAAGTTCATTTTGAGAGAAAAAAAAGCAAACATCCACCAGTGAAATCCGATGCTGCCCAAATTCTGCAGCAGCCCTCCCTGAGCAGTCCATGACTGCTCTGCTTGCCTGGATAGCTTGAGATGCACAAACCCCTGCCTTCTTCAACGTGTGTCTGCCATCAGAACTACAGGCAGAGCTGCTCAGCAGCAAGGCTCCTGGCTCCCAAAGCACATCTCACAGCACGAACTG
This sequence comes from Strigops habroptila, assembly GCF_004027225.2. Taxonomy (NCBI): domain Eukaryota; kingdom Metazoa; phylum Chordata; class Aves; order Psittaciformes; family Psittacidae; genus Strigops; species Strigops habroptila. Next base: position 233,304 of record NC_044285.2, read on the forward strand.
ACGGTTTGTTTATGATGGCTGAGTCAACCACAGGAGCCAGATCACAAATGGCAGAAAGCAGCTCATGCAGCTCAAGACTGACCCTCCAAAGACAGTGCAGTGGTGACTAATTTCCTGCTGCCTGGAATCCCGTGATGATTTTGCACAGTACCCAGTCACACTGCATGAGAAGATGGGAAAAATGCTCCCAGCTCTGAGCTCACAACTCAGAGAAACACCCTGCTAGCCGAGGACAGACACCAGCCACAAGTCAGCTATCTGTCTGGACAAAGCTGCCATGTTCCATCTGCTACCCAGGAACACAGCATCTCACTGCAAAATAAGATCTCTCCCTCTCCATGAGTGACCGTGTGAAGCAGAAATCTCCAAAGCCATGAGTCAGAAGGACTAAAGTCACCTTTGCACGTGCTCACACCGAGCTCTACTGCGAGCAAGAGGGCAACCACTCGGTGCTCACCACATACAGAGCAGCCAGTTCAGAAATGGTGTAGACTAGGTCTCAGCCCAGCTTGCTGGTAACTGCACTCCACTTGACCAGAGCTCTGCAGACAGGTCTCTTCTCAGGCTTTGGGTCATTCCACTGCAATCTAGTCCCTGTGCTTCAACTGGAATGGCCTCTCCTGCACCCTGTCTTCTTGTCTCCCCAGTCTCTTGTCCAAGTCAGTGGCTGATCCTCTCAGTTCCGGGCTTCAGAGACCCACAACAGGCCTGGGAAGTCCCCAGCCTTTCTAACTCACCATTCCCATCTTCAAGAATGGCACACAGGCCTTGTCATGAAGGCAAGAAATGGTTTCCAGGATTAGCTGCTCTATAAGCATCCCAGAGACCGTGGCGAGGCTGACCAGCCTCCCTGGGTCCCCCTTCTTGTCATTTTTGAAGCTAGAAGGGACATTTCCTCTCCTCCAGCCCTCAGGCACCCCCCCAGTCCCCACCACCTTTCGAAGATAATCTAAAGTGGCCTCACAGTGACATCTGCCAGCTCCCTCAGCATTCGAGGGTGATCCTGCAGGGCCCATGGACTTACTATGTCCAGTTTGCTTGAGTATTCCCTGACCCAATCCTCTTCCACTGAGGGTAACTCTTCCTTATTCCAGAAGGAAACTTATTCCATTTAAATTACCTTAATTACTTTCAAATTTAATTAATTAAATTGAATTAATTAAGCATACAAGTGCAGGAGAAGTGGTATCCAATACTGGTCTCATCAGATCAATACAGTAGCAGTGTATGACTTCTGACTCTTTACTTGGATAACAAAAGGCAATCTCAGCCTTTTTCCCCCCCAGCTCTTGCTGAGCTGCCTGTGTACTAAACGCTTTTCAGAGTCACAGAATTATGGCAGAGAAAATATGGAGAAGTTACCTTCCTGTTCTCCTGGCTCGAGGCAGAATTACCTGTGTTCCAAGGTAAGATTTCCTGTTTTCTACATCTGACCTAAATTACTTGTTAATCATATGGAAATTCTGAATCATATTTGCTGAACATATCTTATTAGAACGGCTCCTCTTTTGTGAATACTGGCACACTAGTTGGAAGAATGCTATTGTGCTCCAAGACAAGCTAGAGTTTACCCGCTGCAGCAGACATCTCTAGCCAGCTTAGGAAGCTTTGGCTGCAAAACCCACTGGAATTATTTATCCTATCCTAGCCAAAAGCACAAAACTAGTGAAGACCTGAGTCACAGAGGCTGCACACAGCCCTGCACAGGCTGAGCATCCTGCACGCTGCTGACTGCTGAGCTGGGCAGCCTGGCAGAGCCACAGGACAGGAAAAGACACATGGGCAAAGCTCACCTTGGCCACCGGGGTACATACAGCGGAAGGCTCGCCCCAGCTCTTCTGCCTGGACTCTTCCTGCTGGAGTCAGCTCCCCACCCCACTTGAGCACCAAGAGAAGAGATGGGGAAGACTCTCGTCGAGCTTCTAGAACACAAACAGTTACTCACTACATCAGATCTCACAGCTGAGCTTGCACGGGGAGAGAAGGGGAGGAAGAGGAGACTGTCATCAGCACTTTGCAGAGCGTTCTCTACACAAGCCTGACCCAAAATTCCCAGGAGGCAAACCAGCAGGTATGAAATTAAGAGACACTATTTTTTAAAGGTACAGGCTGACATTCATTAAATTGGAAGCATAAGCCCTGTGGCACCGTCATGGTATATTGGAACACTACATTATGCATCACTCCAATCCTCCTATGGTGTGAGCAAAGGTAAGATACATGTCACTTATATTGCTTGCATGTCCAGAGGCCAAGTTTCTTTACCTTCATCTTCACTTGCAGCTTTTGGATGTCCATGAGGCAGATAGGTCAACTGAACCTTACGGTTAATGCCAGAAAAATGTCCATACCTGTCACAAGGAGAGGGAGGGAAACAATTCAAACAAATCAACTCCACTCACCCTTTGCCCAGAGGTCTCCAGGCAGCACACAGCAGAAATACAGCACAGGCAAGAGACTTCATGCTGTAACACCAATTGCAACGCAACATGAACATTTTTGCCATCTACCTGTGACCCAACATGCAGCCTCAAAACCAGCCAAACAACTCCCCCAAATTCAAGTCAAAGATCCACTCACTTGCCTGCCCTTCAGCTGACAGCTGTCTGTGCTCTCGTACCTTATTGGGGCTTTAATCAGCCTTAGTTCATTTCTAGCTACATCTCTACCAAGTGAATTAATAAGATCACAGAAAAAAAGCCCAGTCTGCCAGCACCCTGAGGAGAACCACATCCCTAGTGAACAGAGAGAGCAGGGGAAGGAATCACAGCACAAAATCATCCTCTGAGCTCCACAGATATGGCTTGAGCACAGACACTGCCTATGTATGCCACAGCGAGCTACGGTTCTGAGAGAAACCCTTCCTTTGCTTCTGTGACGCCAACACCAGACCCACAGCTCTAAGGCAAACTCAGAGTGCCCTGAGATATGAGCCCTTACATCTCCAAGACGCTCTTTAGCTGTTCCAGTTTGGATTTCCTCTCCTCAATCTCACAGTCACTGTGGGTTCCCAGGTCCACCACAAGCTGCCGTGCAATGTCCAGCACTTCCTGTTGGGGAGCAGACAGTCTCAAGCATCCAGCAACTCTCCCTTGGACTCACCACTGTACTCCTGCGAGGCCTCCAGATGGCTTCACCCAGCATCAGGTTCACACAGACACGCACCAGGGACAAGTCACTTCACAAGTCACAGCTCAGGCAGGACAAATTTCATGCTGCAGTTTGGCTCATCCCCACCTTGTGCTCCAGCCCTGCTCAGAACCAAGCAGGTGCCTCCAACGACCCCACTCCCTCACCTCAACCCATCTTTCACCAGAGGCATCCACAGCAGATGGGCAAGTTGCATCAGGTCATCCCCATCCTACAGTCTCTGTATCAGCCAGGAACAGTTTCCGTTCTGCTCTCAGAATGGAACTGCTATCACCCAGCTGAGGGTGCACAGGGTGGGGAGTAATAAAGGGAGCGTTTGTGCATGAGACTGTCACCCTTTTGAAGGTTTCCACCCTCCCAAAGAATTGCCTCACACTGGGATCTGTATTACCTGCACGTTCCACACAGTAGCCCCAGACAGGACTCCCCTCACCTGTAGCTGCTCCGGTCTCTTCAGCTTCAACTTCCCTGTCTTGTAGCCATCATATTTCTCAAATAATTCAAAGAACCTGAACAGACAACAAAGAGCCCTGATCCAGTTTCTGCTGGTTTAGTGCTACAAGGACTGTCATCCCTACATAGGCGTTCATGCTCTGTTCTTCAGGGAGAACAAGGAGACCCAATGGCTCCTTCCTGTGCTTCAGAAACTCTGATAAAAACAAGTGTTTCCAGCTGCAGGTACAAAAAGGAAGCAGCCACCAGCTTCCCATTTAGTAGGGCTGCCCTGGGTTCAGCTCTAACAGTCATTTTTCTCCTTCCTAGTATCTGGCACAGTGCTGGGTCTTGGCTTTAGTCTTTGGCTTTGAGAATAACACTGGTAACACACCGATGGTTTAGCTGTTGCTCAGTAGCGCTTACGCGAGCAAGGACTTTCTCAGTCTCATGCTCTGCAGTGAGGAGGGGCATGGGAAGCCGGGAGGGAGCAGAGCCAGGACACCTGACCCAAACTAGCCAAAGGGGTGTTCCATCCCACAGCACATCATGCCCAGTATAGAAACTGAGGGGAGCCACCCAAAAGGCCCAGATCGCTGCTGGGATTGGGCTGGGTATGGGTCGGCGGGTGGTGAGCAATTGTGTTGTGCATCACTTGTGTTTGTTGGTGGGGTTTTTTTCCCCTTCCCTTTTTAGTTTTATATTCTCTCCCCTTGTTGTTTCCCTTATCATTATTATTATTGGTGGTAGCAGTAGTGGTTTTGTATTATACCTTAGTTACTGGACTGTTCTTATCTCAACCCGTGGGATTTACATTCTTTCCATTCTCCTCCCCATCCCACTGGGAGCCGGGGAGAAGAAAGGAGGAAGTGAGCGAGCGGCTGCGTGGTGCCAAGTTCTTGGCTGGGCTTAAACCACAACAGGGGCACTTTCCTTTGCAGCTCCTAGCAGAACTTCGCTCTTTCTTGCAGTGTTCACACAGAAGGTGCCAGATCCTTATGGGGAAAGGGGGCTCCCTCAACTGGGCAGAAAGCATTTGCTTGAACAGAGCCAGGAAAAAGCACTGCCTCCCACGCACTCAGCCCTTGTGCTCCTCCTCTTGAGAAAGGAAACAGGCCCTCCTCACTTCCCAGCAGCACAGCATCTTCCTGCCTTGACTCTTACCGGGGATGCTTCACTTCCATTTTCATCTTCTGCTTTGGGGTGCGATCTCCATGCCGGATGACTGCGATAACACAACGAAGCTCCATCCTGAAGAAACACAAGGTACACCTGACAAATGTGCCCCTACACTCCAGAATTGCCACCAGAAAGCAGTTTCCCATTGTTCTTTCAGTTCCATCCTTTTGACAGCTGCTTTCCTGGGCAGAACTCCCAGACTAAACCAAGTGCAAGGCTGTAAAAGCAGCCAAAGTACTGCAGACACTACCAGGTCATCTGGTTTCCTATAGTAGCACCTACTTTTTTCACCTCTCCCAAGTGCGCAGGTGTGCTGAGGATCATAAAGAAACTTCTGCCTTTGATCTTTTAGGCTCACATGTGGACAATAAAGTGAGGGTCTGCAAGTGCACAGGTAACGTGAGCACTTCAGCTGATTGTTTTCCACCCTTTCCACTGGCAGCTCCACACACTTCTTCCCTGAGCAGCAGCTTGCTGAACGCTGAGCCAGCTGCAGTGATGCCCTCATCAGCTTTCTGTGCTGACGAAGAACTTGGGCCTTCTGAAAGCCATGTGAGCAGTTCCTGCAATTCCTTCAATGGCTGCTCGTCTGCATTCATCAAACCCACAACTTGTTTACCAGTCATCACTCCTTTTGTGTGCATGGCTAAGCCTTTCCACAGGCATTTCAGGATTGCAACCAACACAGCAGCTGGAGAACGTCATGCTGCTGGGTAATGTCTGTCCCTGGGACAGGGTTTGCACTTTGTCCCTCATGCAGCCATCACCAGCGTTCTTTTGAGAAGATGCAGGTACTCACATGGTGCCTGAAGTTGTCGGGACAATGGGAATGTCTTCTGCCTCTGTTGGGATGGACCAGGGAATATGAAACTGGGGAGCCAATTCCCGCATGATTATATTTCTGGAAGAGATTATAATACAAATCTCACAAGAAATTCCATTCCCTTGGCTCTCCACCTTCTCATTCCTTAGTGGTCCAAGCTGAAAGACTTTGAGAGCCACAGAATTTCTCTTCATCTTCCTTGCAGAGATATCTACGACACCATGGACTGGCTAGTTAGGGCACCTCAAAGGGACACCAATTTCCCTCACATCACCAATACTGCAGCTGGACTTAGCACCCAATGGAAAGTCCTGTAAGATACATCTAGCTGTAGACTAGACAGCTAATGCCAACACAGGCAGGAGCTCCAAGGGCTAAAAGTAATTAACCCATTTCTCCCAGAGCCAAGCTCTCACCTGCTAAACAAATGTCCCCGTATGAACCACCTGCAGACCTCTCCAACGTACTGATCAGCACTCCACATTCAGTTTACTTTGATATGAGTTACTTTACCTGTTATCAAAACTCGAATTTTACATACCCAAGGATTTTGGCACAGTCATCGTAATACTTCATGGAGTTCTTCACAAAGCTGAAGCCGTTCACGTCGCAGACGAAGGAGTGGCCGTTTGCCCGCAGGAGGTCAAACCCACACACTGTTTGCTGCATGATGAAGCAGAGGACGCAGGACTCAGGCACACTGTAAGGGAGTGCAGGAGGGGACAGCAGCTCTGGCACACACAGAGCAGCCAGTGCACACTGCCCAGTGCCGCTCCGCTGGTGCTGCAGCCGTTCTCCACATTCTCCACTCCATGCCTGCCCCATGAGCCCTCCAGAAGTGTGAAAATATAGCCACCAGCCAGCAGGAACAGGCCCCTTAGAGGAGCCTTTAAACCCTCACAGCTGTATCAAAAGCTCAACCCATGAGCCCCTGGATTAAGCTCTCAGAGCCACCCCGCACCTCCCGGAGCTCTAAAAGCTTCAGTCAAGAGCAGCTCCTGACAGATCAAAAACAGAAGAAAGAAGAAGAAAAGAAGACCAAATTTTGCACACAAGCACAACTAGGAAACAGTAAAGATGGGACAAGCACAGGCCAGATGGACAGCAGCATGCTCAGAATCTGATATCGAATACTCAGATGTATGCTGGACACCAGCCACCTGCGAGCAGAGAGGGCATCTGCTGCAGGCCCTCTTGCCTTCCTGGTCATCTCTGACCAGCAGTCTGCCATGGCCAGCAGGACCAGCTGTGCCTAGCCAGCAGAGACAGCAACTAGACTGCAGCACCGGACACACATCAGGGTAATAGAGCTCAGCCTTTAACACTGACTGAGATTTAGATCAGACATTCGTGGAGTATCCTGCTTGCATTGGAGAGAAAACACAGACCTTAAAGGCTACACAGACTTTCCGAGCAACTAATTTCTCCATGGCAGTCAGCATGACCGGGTAACGGATTTCTTTCCCTTCACTGTCCCGTTCAACCTTTCCATCCAAAGCAGGAGATTTGCGAGCCTCGGCATGGGCATAGTCCGGCCCCACAGTGTACACCTGGGAAGAGAAATAGGCGTACCTGACATAACCACCTAGACTGACTGCAGCTTCCAGAAGGTGTTTCTACTGCAGACGCAGAAAGGAGAAGAACAAACGGTCTCATACTCCTCCTGTTACAACCTCCAGAACACCTGCTCCCCACTTTGGGATCCAGGCTGTACAGCCAGCACCTCACAAACAAACACTCCAGAATCTAAGTAGTACTAAGGAGGACTGCCCAACCTTCAGGAACCCCAGGCCTGGAGAAGGATGGAGCTAATCCAAGGTCTTCCTTACCTTTACATCAGTGCCATCTGTAGGCATGAATTCCTCATAAATGTATGAACCTGTCTTCCTCACACTGCTCTCTGGGGAGTACACACTACTCCGGCTGCCAATCTGAAAGCACAGAATAAACACCTCAGGGAAGAACATGGAGCTCCTTTTCTTAGATGGAAGAACAAGAAGAGTAAGTTTCATCCCACATGCCAAGAATTAGCAGAATGCCTCTCAAACCCCCCACCTATTCCAGCACACTTATTTATATATGACAAAAGAGACTCCAAAACACAACCTCTTCCAGGCTTTAAAGACAAGAAAAGTTATTACAGATCATTAGGTTGACTCCAATCACTACAAGGATATGGAACAAAGAACAGTGGCTAAGGAGCCTAGCTAATAATCAAATGAGAATAAATGATGATGGGCAACAATCAGAGCAATTTAACTTCCTTCTCAGACAGTTGACTGATCTTATGGGTAGAGGATGATGTTGTTTTCATTTTTAGTAAGGCTTTGGATACAACCTCAAGTGGCATTCCTGCACATTACCTAAGGAAACAATCCGTTTATTAATGGCAGATATGTAACTGATTGGGAAGAAGATACATCACCGCTATTAACTGTGTGCTGGCAAAGTGGAAGTGAGTAAGGGCAGATGCCCTGTGTAGTCTAGGAATGAAATACCGAATTTATCATGTTTTCAAGCTACACTAAACTGAGAAGGGCAACGATGATGTTAGAGGACGGGAACATAAGTTTAAAAAAAAATTATCTTCATAAACTGAGGAAGTGATCTGGAAAAAACAGTATGCAGTTCAACAAGGAACACAGCTCTGTGACTGCTAGACAGGACACAGGTCAAACAGAGGTTGGGGAAGGCAAAGCCAGCACTACCACTAAAATACATCCTTCTGCAGTCCCTAGGTAGATGGGGTTGAACCAGAAGTTCTAAGTTCTAACACAAACCCTTCCTTTCCCCTCCACCTGCCCCAACACTCTCTCCTGAAGCCACATGGGTTTCAGAGCCACAGATATGTTGGCTCCAACACCAAACCTGGAGTCCCCCTCCTCACCTTCCGAAAGAGCCGCTGGCTGCCCCCACCCGCTGACGTCGGGTAGTAAATATACACATTATGGTCTTCAGCACTGACTGGCTTCTCTACAAATGGCTTTGGGAAAACAGCTCCATTTACCTCCACGTGGTCCTCTCCTTCCACCAAGTTGCACTCTGGAGACAAAGCACAGCAGCAGCACGTTAGGAAAGGGTGCCACAGCCCCACTGCAGAGCCGAAGCCCTTCAGTCCTGGCCCGGCAGACAGTTCTGCTCTTGGGACCTTTGCTCACAAAAAAACCCAGACTTGCGAATCAGGCCTCTCCAAGTTGATTGTCAGTACCTGTTCCCTGCAGAGTATCTTAAATAGTGCAGTACGTGACAATGGCTTTCGGTAGAGCCTGGACACTGACCTTCTGGTCTGTCAGGATCTCGATTGAGCACAGCATAGCGGGGCAAGTCTATTCCCTCTTCTTGAAGGATCCGATATACTTCACGCCTGTTGAGGACAGAAATGGTATCACAAGAGTCTAGAACGTCCTCAGTATGTGCCAAGGGAAAGGCTTCACTCCCACTGATGAAGAACAAAGTCAAATGAACACAAAAAGTCCTCAAGACAGAGAGGGGTCCCCTTCCTCCCCATCTCACTCATTTGCATGTGGCCAGGAAGACTAAGTTTGCACAGCATGCTGAGGAGAAGAATCACACAAAGGAAGAGGGAAGGTGCTTTAGTGGATCACACACACCTACCTGTCCTGGATATAATACTGCATATCAAGGTCATTAATCAAAAATGGCTTGCACAGCTTGGCATAAGCAACTGCTTTATCCAGGGGGAATCCTGAAATACAAAGGCAGGGAGTGGAGAATGAGTGGAAGGTCCCTTGCCCAGATCTCAAGTAGGCTAAAGCCTGCCACAGACTTTTTACCTTTGGAGTGGAAGGATATGAGGCAGTCACAAGAGGGCCAGTTCTCCACCGGTTCATTCAGGATAACATCTTCCCCCATAATCACCACTGTGATATACTCAAACTTGCACAGACGCTCCAGAATCTGTGTCATGGGCTTTGACTTGGACTTTTTGGTCATGGCACAGATTCCAACCACAATCTGCCGTTCAGGTGGCTAAAGGAAGACAGAGATCAGTTTAGTACAGAGTCAACTACTTTACTGAATTTAAAATATAACAGTGTAGAAATGCAGCAGTGCAGAACAAACACAGGACTGGGGGTTACCCATCACAAAACTGTGGCTTCAAACCGTAAGCTGAGACATTGGAAGTTACTGCACTGACTTGCAAAGTCAAGACTCCGCAGCAAAAACATCTGGGAAATGAAAGCGTTTCCAAATCCTTCACCACACCTCATAAATAGCTCCACTGACTGTGAAGGTACACAACACTGCATGGGTTTGAACAACCCGCTTGCAACGGAGACTCTGGGTACAGAGGCAATGGAAATGACACTGCACTGGTGTATGGTCCCAGCAATTCACACAGCCAGCAGCAAAGCCCCTGCTGCATCCAGGTCTCGTGCAGAACGGCAAATGTAACATTTAACATGACACTGAACAGGGGCCAAAAGCAGTCAGGAGATGGAAATCATTCTCGTTTCTGCATCCTGTTCCTAGAGGTTACAGAAAATAATAAACTCTTCCTTTCTGCAGACACAGCTCTGCCCTTTTCACAGCTCCCAGAATTTGTCTCAGAAATTTCCCTCGTGAAACAGGAAGGTTTATGGGAGAGTCAGGGTTAAGTTGCTAGGACAAAGAAATCTGCTGTTGCACCTGAAAAAGACCTGCAAGCAAAAAGGCTGGGATTGCTGCAGCATGAGAAGTGAGCGCGGCAGCACAGCGATGCCACACAGCCTGTGCCACGTTCCCAGGAGTCCCGACTGCCCGCGGCCTCAGCAGCAACCACACAAACCCTGGCTGAGACCCAGGAATCCTGCACAGATGCTCCAACCCAGAACACTGGCACCTCCTTACCAACTCCTCCTCTTCATCATCTTCAAAGAAATCTGTTTCGTCTGTCTTCATGTTTGATCCCAGAAAGTCCGTCTCATCATCCCTGGAACCGACAACAAACCTGGGAGTGGAGTTCTCTCCCTCACTGGAGGTCGTCAGGGACGACATTGTAGCTCCGGTGGCCGACCATCCCGCTCTGGAATCCCAGCATGCAGAAAGGGAGAGAGAAGGTCAGAGGCAGGGTGAGCCGGGGCCAGCCGTGCTACTGGAAGCGGTGATGGTGGGGAGGGCAGGGACTCATCTGGCTTGAGTCAGCCCAGGGACCGTGTTGCCCAGCACAAAGGAGAGGAGCAGGAAGAGACCCTCAGGGTGGGAGGGGATCCAGGATTCAGGATCATTTTAGATGGGCAGCTCCATTGTGCAAAGTTAACCCCTTTACACCGACTGGGAAAGAGACAGTGTCACCGCCAGCACTGAAATCATGTAAACCTTACAATGATGCATGCTCCAAGCCACTGTCTAAATCATGGAAGGGGACAGTGGACACTCTCACAGGCTCATACACCCAAAGACATCAACTGGGACTCCAGAAGTTAGGACGAAGCTTAGGGCAGTGACGGTGTTTTCCAATCGCCAATTTTCATCCTTTCAGTTCAAGAAGACCTGCAATAACAGAGAGATCTGTTTCAGAGGCACATGAGTTTGCAGGGAGGAGGGAAAGGAAGAAGTGACAAGTCTTTGGCAGGGAAAAAGGACACAGAGGAAACATCAGCAACAGTTTGGGTTGCAGGTCAGGGGTCCTGAGTTTGCAAGCTGGCTCCGATTTACTCAATGACCACAGAAGCTGATGATCGGGATACAAGCTCTGCTTCATAAACACCAGGAAAGAAAGGAGTGTGTTTTGCACTGTCACCTACAGCAGCAGCACTGCCTGCCACAGCAGCAGCCGGGTTTGAATACACCATACGCATGCCCCGCACACACCAAGGACACAGCTGCTCACCTCTGACCATAGCTGCACACGCATAATGCCACATAGTTGCCCTTTACTGTGTTTTCCCCAACTGGAAAGCGGTGAAAAGCATTCCTCCCATGCAAGTGCAACCTTGAGAAGAGGACATTGTGAACACCTCATATTATGAACTACTTCCTAAAAATGGGCATGAGACACTACCACTGCTTCTCATGCTCTCAGCATCCCCCAGACCAAGTCCCTGAGTTTCCTCCTCTGTTGAGCATGGTTTCCTTCGCCGCCAGCACACAGCAGGAGGCTGCACTGCCACGTACAGCTGTGAGCTCCCAGTGCTCTGGCAGCTCCTCTCCCCCGAGCAGAGCCACCATCTGCCAGCAGCACGGTTTTACAGTAGGTGAGAATCCCCGCACCAGGAACACAGGTGGGACGGGCAGGAGAAACACACAGAGCAATCCAGCTGCTTGTGAAATCCCCTTGGAAATAAGAGACAGAAGAAAGCATACCTGCACGCAGAAGGGCTGTGCACGCTCCCCACATGGACAGATGTGACAGGTAAGCACTTAGGGAAAGAGCTGGAGCAGAAGCACAGCATGATGACCCACAGCCACACTCCCACATGCCGGTTCGCCAGCAAGCCTGACACACTGGATCTACTGGAGGAGCCGACACCAACCCAACAGAAACCAGAGGTGACACAGCGAGCCTGGACTTTGCAGCTACTGCAGTGAGGCCACCCAGGTCCGCCTGGCTCCAGTGCACGTGGGTATCCAGTGCTGCCTGCTCCCGCACAGGCCTCGGGCACCGCCGGCATGCAGAGAAAGCTGCAATTCGCCACCAGTGCTCTGCTGGCGGGAGCAGCAGCTCTGGCCCACCAGGGTACACAGGCACCTTACATGTGCTCCACTCAGCTCTGCTTTCACATGAGGACACAAGTAGGATTCCCGACATGTCCAGGAACCATTTCCACTCCTGTGTCCTCCTGCCCGTGCAGAACGAGCCCTTAGCAGCTCGACGGCTGATGATTTAATGAAGTAAACCAGGCAAGGAGAGGAGGAGGGTTGTTTTCTCCAATCCCTTATGGCCCTCCCTCCCAGAAAAAACAGATCAAGCAGCAGGAAAACCTTTGCCGTAAGGACTAAGAAAGCGACGAGTTCTCTACATCCCTGCTCCTAGCCGAGAAAAAAGCCTCTGCCTTATCTGTAGCTATTTCTAGAGGCCATGACACACCACACTCGAAGCAGGTAAAAACCTGGAGCCTTGCTGAAGCCAGCAGCCACTGATGCATCAGGCATGCCCCTGGTGTTAACAGGGAAAGCCTCATGAGCTCAGGTTGCCTTTGTGAGGAAAGGGAGAGGGCATAACCAAAACCTTTTCAAGCTTCTCTTTAAAGCAGATCCCTTATCGGGCTAGACTCACTGCAAGAGAGACCACAGACTCTTGATGAAACAGAACTTGTATCTACAGGCATAACTAAGGCAGGTAAAAGTCAGACAGCCTGTTGCTGTTAAAGGGAAGCAGGCAAGTGGAGCTCTATCCTGGTACCAAAGGCCAGTAACATGAGGTGTTGTCCCTACACCTGATTCAGCTCCAGTGCTGGGTGCCTGGAGAGTCCAACTTCCCCCACAGAAAGGGCAGGTTCCTGCAGGGTGCTCAGCCCACACCACCACCGCCGTTACCTCCTTTCTTCAAACCTAGAGCTATGAGAGGCGATGACAGTTCGTGATGCTGACAGTTCTGCATCATTCTCACTGCTTCCTGAGCTAACTGCTCCTAGGGGTCATACATCCAGTCCAGTGCCCACTTGCAGAGAGTGCTACAGGTCTCACCTTTCACTAATCACAGCAAGCAAGCTAAGTGTTAATACTGCTGGCTGTATAGTCCAAGAGAGATAAAAGCATTTACATGGCTCTGGCACACACACACACACACACACACAAAGGTAAAGACGGAATATTCAGGCTTGCTGGTCCCATCGCAGCTACATGAGGAAGTACACACCAGCAGCTGCAGCTAAAGACATTCTTGCACTCCCTTCCCAGAAGGGCAGCTATGATCTGCTGCACAATCATACCAAAGGCTACTATAACCACCCATAGCAGCCAGAGGCTGCTGACCCACAACCTGGAACTGAGATGCAGACCTTGCCTCTGTGTCCTGGGACTAATTCAGCTCCCTAGACCACCCTGTATTAGTGATATGAAATTAAGTTTAGTGAGTTGTTTTCTGGTTCCCCAGCAGTTCATTCTAGCACTGTTCAGATAAGGATGTTCACAGAGTAGAGAGACACGTTCTCTGTGCCCCACTTCTGAGGTACCAGAAATGTGAGACAGATGGTATGACCAGGTCTTGTAATAACGCTGTACTCAGTGTGGCGCTGGCCACTGAAAAGAGCGCGCTTGGGCATCGCCTTTTGTTTCATTTGGTTTTCAAACACCCGATTTCAAGGCGCAGTCCCCACAGCGGGGGCTGGAGGATGAGGACTACGGCAGCTGAACAAGGCTCATCATGTCACTGGCAGCCACCGGCGGGACAAGAGGCAGCGCTAGGAGCAGAGGCCAGGCCCGTGCTCCCCAGGGAGCACTGGGGGGGAGGCCCCAGAAGTACAGGTACTGCCTGCAGATAACGACCAACCTAAAAGTTTGGTCAGTGAAGCACCTTTGCACACATGACTGGTGGAGTACCTTTGCCCAAAGTGACTCCCACTGCCACAAGGGCTGTTTGTACTAAGGGCAATTACATACTTACATACAAAAGGTGAAAGCTGTACTCTTATCATAGACACCTAATTGCTTCAGAAGAACACCTATTCCAGAGTTAATAATTAAAAGCTCTTCGGAGGTGGTGTGTGAAAGCAAGCTCTCTCTGTTCTGTTAACACAGAGGTTCAGTGTGTTCACAACCAGGAAGCTGAAGTCCAGCTTCTAAACACAAGTTCTGCCCCTTCGAGCAGCACTTTTGGCAACTCCCAGTCTATGGACATCTCCAGGAACAGCCCGCGATGGTGGAAGCACTGCGGCTGCCTGGCCAGGAGCTGCTCTGCTACACAACGCCCTGCAAGCTCCAAACAGCCTCCTGGCTTATCGCTTCTGTGCCCGAGCGAGCGCTGCGCTGCTCACACAGCACCTGCGGCAGTGAACACCACTTACTTGTCTTACGAGGTCGTTTCTACTGAGGTTTTTTTAATGAGATCGTTAAGTGTGAAACTTCACAGCATCACAATGTCCCTGAGACTTAACGAAGGTTCACGCACTGCTGCTGCCCGGCCTTTCCCTCGCACCCCGGTGCGATGCAGACACAGCCCCAACCCGCCCGCCTCGGCGAGGAGGAGACCGAGGCAGCGGCTGCTCCACGGGGGCCGCTCCCTCAGCCGGGCGGCACTGGCACGGTCACGGTCACGGTCACGGTAACCCGGCGGCCGCCCGTTCCCCGCGACACCGCCCGGAAGGGGCTGCCGGGCCCGCTCAGCCACCGCCCCGCCCCGCCCGCTGCCCCACGGGCCCTCCCGGCCAGAGCCGGGGGACGCCGGGCCCGAGAGCCGCGGCCGGGCCGGGCCAGGCGGGCGGAGCTGCGGGGCGCAGGGCTGCGGGAGCCGCCACTGCCACCTACCCTGCACCCCCAACACTCACCGACGAACCGGGCCCGGCAGCGGCGCGGCCGCCCGCCCCCCCCCCGCTTCCTTTCTCTAGCCCGGCGCCGCCCGCCGCCCCCTCCCCCGCCCCGGGCCCGGCGCACCGGGGACGCCCCGGCACCCCGCGGCGGCAGCAGGGGGCGCCACGCCAGGCGCCGCCATTTCCCTCCGCTCACCTGCGGCCTCCGAGCGCACCCTGCGCCGCCGGCGCTGCCGCAGGCCAATCACGACCTGCTGACGGCCGCAACCAGCCAATGGGCGGGCAGGAGGGCGGGCCGGCTGGGCGCCGGCCGGGCGCCGCGTGGCGGCCCCTGGCGGCGGCGGTGAGCGCTGCACGGCCGGCCGTGCCGCGCGCACGTGGGGCGCGGGCCCTGCGCCGGGTACCGGGTCCCGCGTTACCACGGCAACCGCGCCGCGCACGCCGTCCCCGCCGCCGCTCCCGTACCGCGGAGTCCGCAGCGTTCCCTGCCCCGCCGCTGTGACCCCGCCGGGGCCGCGGGGCCGCCCGCCCTATCCCGGCGTGTGGGGCCCGCGGAGGGAGCGCCCGGCACCGGGCAGAGGCACAGAGCGCGGGGCGGCGGGGTGGGGAGGGAAGTGTGTGCCGCAGATCGGCGTCCGCGCCAGGCCGGGCCGCCAGGAACCGTCTACCGGCCCCGCGACCCATCCCGGACCGCATCCCACGGGCGGCTCCGGGCGGTCCGGTAGCCGCGTCCGCCGCGCCCGGCTCCAAGTGCGCGGACTTTCCTCGGCCGCCCCCCCGCCGCCGCGGGCCGCGCTGTGCCGCGCCGAGCCCGCCTCGGGGCGCGATGGTGTCCGGGGCTCGGGGCGCGCCCGACGCGGGCGCAGCCGCCCCCCGGCGCTGTCCGTCGCGCGGTGCTGAAGGCGGCGGCGGCCCCGGGGCGGGGCGGGGCGGGGCCCGCGGCGAGCAGGTGGCGGTTCCTCGCGCCCCCCCGTGCTCGGCCGCTCTCCGCCTCCGCGCACCCTCCCGCCGCCGTCGTTCCTATTCCCGCTCCCGTTCCCATTCCCATCACGTCCTGTTCCCGGCCGCGCCGCTCCGCGATGGCCGGCACCTTCGCTCGCGCGCTGTCCGCCCGCCGCTCCGCCGGCCTCCTGGCCATGGTGGGCGCCGGCTCCCTCGCCGCCGGCTTCCTGCTCGCCCGGGACCCGGTCAGCGCCGGCCACCGGCAGCGGCGGCGTTACCCGCCCAGGTACTTGCGGGAAGGCGGCGGGCGGGGGCCGGTCCCTGCGGCACCAGCGCCGAGGAGGGCGCGGGGTTGCCCCGGAGGCGGGGGTCCTGGGGGCGGCGGGGCGGGGGCGCTGCTCGTCCGCGGGCCGGGGGTGACCGGCGCGTCCCGGGGCCCCGAGCGGCGGCGGCGGCGGCTCGGCCGTGTTGGACGGAGCCGCCCAAGGGCACCGGCGCCGCCGCGGCGGGGCCTCCGCGCCCTCCCCGAGGGCTGGGCCGCCCCAACCACCGCCCCAACCGCCGGGCGCGAGCCTGCGGGGGCCTGCTCACGGGGTGCGCTGGACTCCCCACGCGGCCACCGGGACCCGCACGGGACCCGCCTCGAGCCGGGGCCGCGGGGGCCCCCCCGGCGCATTCCCCTGCCCGCGGCCCTGCTCCCCGGCACCGTCCCACGGCTGCCGGCGGCCCCGGGCAACCACAGAGCACCGGGACAAGCTGCTGCCCGGCAGCATGGGGCAGGAGGGAGCGGGCGGGGGACAAGGGCTTGCCAGTGGGGCTGGGGTCCGGGGGACTCTGTGGGACTGCTCGGTCAAGGGAGGACAAAGCCCAGGCTTGGCCCGGTTGTGGCGGGAGCCATGGGACACTTGCCAACGTCCTGGTGGGAACTGGATGGAGCAGAAGGACTCATTCTCTCCTCCTGGCCAAGCACTCGGGAGCTCTGTCTGCAGGAGCCGGTGTCAGGCCAGAGCTGGAGGCCCCTGGGCAGCCCCCAGGGGCTGGCGGCAGCTCCTGGCCTGGCCTCATCTGGCTGTACCAGCCTTCCATGCACCAGCCTTGGGGACAGGGACTTCTCTATTTAACGGCAGGTCCTCACTCTTCCGTCTCAGGGGGCAGTTTGTAAAGAGAGAAGTGGAGGCACCCACAAGGGCTGAGCAGGCAGCCCCCGGCCTGCGGGCAGATTTTGGATACAGATGAGCCCTGGGATGTGCGATCAGGACCTGCAGGATGCGGGCATGGAGCCGAGCTCGGCCAGGCGGGTGCGTGCAGGGCCATGGCCTGGCTTAAGGGCACTTTTGGGGGTAATGCTGCCTCTCCAAGAGCCCTGGCCCTATTTACACAACCTGTGCCTGATCCCTTAAGCCAGATAAGTGTCACAGCTGCAGAGCCAAGCCAAGGTTCAAGCTCCAGCACAGAAGGCCTTGTGTCACTCCCCCTTTGAACTGCTCTTGCCAAGGGCTGCCCAGGGACCCTGGCCGGGCTGCCAGCGCATGGGGTGCTTTGGGGCTGGAGGCTGGAGAGATGCCGGCAGGTCCTGCCTGCTGCCTGGCCCCCGAGCATGGGGGGCCGAGGCATAGGATGGGGCTGAGGGCAGGAGCTGCCTGCACCTCACAGGCACTTAGTCAGGGGAGGAACAGGGTCAGGATGGGAGAGGGACATGATGGCCACCAGCCGGTCCTTCCTCCTTGCCCTGGCACTGGCTGCTTGGTCTGGCACAGCTCAGTCAGGTCAGGAAAGCGAGGAGTGGGATTTCCTCCTCATCCTGATGCCAGTGGAGGCCGTGCACAGGGAATGAGCGGAATGGGGAAGGAGGCAGCACATTACTGCTCCAAAGACATGCAGCCGCTGCGATCCCTGCACCAAACACTGTGCAGTCAGACCGGCGAGGCGCTGCATTGCAGGCTGAGAGCCATGCTCATGCAGAAGCTGTGTATTGAGAGCAGTGCTGATGCTCAGAAAGGAGGGGACAGAAATGGAGCCAGTTGGAAGAGTGATGAAGGTTGTATGTTACTGTTTGTTCACCTCCAAAGAGGTGAATAAACAGTGGGGAAGGAGTGGGCTAGGGTGAGTCTGGAGGAGGGGGTGAAATCAAGGTAGGGGATGTGTCTGAGAAGCTCTAGAATGAGCTTCCTGGGAGGGTCTGTTGAACTGGGGGTGGTTTTGTAGCAGCGCCAACACTGGAAAAGAGCCTGGACAGAGACCCAGGGCCAAGCCGCAGCACCCGCGCTGCAGAGGCCAGTCACTCACAGTGATTGTGCTCCTCTGGTCTTTAAGTTAAATAACAGGAGACATTGGCAACAGCCTTGAGGGATCTGAGCAGCGCTGCTTGTCACTGCACTGCTTGTCACTGCACTGCTTGTCACTGCACTGCGGTGCCAATGGCCACACTGGGAGGCTCGGGCGCTCCCCCCAGGAGAGATGTGGGCATGGAGGTGCTGCCTGCCAGTCCCACATGGTGCCACTTTTGGATGGCGATGCTGGCGCTCCCGCCAGAGCATCTCTGCACAAAGCCCAAGCACCATCCTCCTCCAGAACACAGCGTGGGCTGCGCTGCCTGCAGCAGCCTGAGCCCCACGCACCCCGCACACGCCATGCACCCCCCATGCACCCCACACCCCACACAGACCCCGTGCACCCCACACACCCCACACTATCAGCATGGCTCCCCGCGGAGCTGGTGACGCCGGGGAGGGCACTGGGGGTGGTAGATCACGCTGCAGAGCCATGGGGAGATGCAGGGGGCTCCACTCCCGGGGAGGCTGCTCCTGGGGGAAGCACCTCCTCGCGCAAGGGCAGGGAGGGCAGGGCTCCTGGCATGGCCCTGCTCATCCTGACCCCATCCGGCTTAGCTCAAGAGCTCTAGAAAGGCTGAAACTTCCCAGTTTTGCTGGCTGTGATTCAGGGCTGTTCTGGGGACCGTGCGGCCAGAGCAGGAGCAGAATGAGCATTGCAGCAGGCACAGACCCTGCAGGCAGGATGGAGTCTCAGGGTTTTGGACTCCGATACCTCGGTGACAGTAGGGACTGCCCATAGCAGACAGCATGCATAAACCTACTGCAGTCTCCTGCTTACTGGAAGTGGGCTTGCTTCCCTTAGCAACCTTTGCTGGCTTTCTGGACATAGTCTGCTGCCACCAGGATGGAAAGCGCAGCAGGCTGCGCTCCTGGCAGCACTGGCTGTGCTGCAGGCAGAGGAGGAACTTGTCCAAGTGTCCCATTCTGATCAGCAAATGCTTTTTGTGAGAATGTGTCTCCCAGGGGAGACGTGGGTCAGCAGCCAGCTGGCAGCAGGGGCAGGAGCAGGGGGGAGGCTGTGTCCGCTATCAGACAAGTTAGCTTCTGAACTGGAGCATCTCAACATGGCACAGATGGGTGTAAGCTGAGGGAACAGCCCTTGGCCTCCGCGGCCTGGGATGAGTTCCAGACTGGAGCAAATGCCTCCTTGCACTGGTCCAGGCTGGAGCTGCCAGGGCTTTCCTACACAGAGCAGACCCAAGCCCTACCTCCCTTTCTTTCTGCAAAGCGCAGGAATCCACAAGCAGCAAAGAGCCGTAGGCGAGGGGCCAACGCGCATTCCTGGTCCTGCAGACGCAGCGGGGAGGCGGCAGCACTCGGCTCTGCAGCACCAGGAACCAGAGCAGGACCTGAGCACCGCGAGGTGCCGTGTTGGCAGCCGGCTGCTGCTCCCACCAGCCCGGCCCCGCACAAGCCCTGGCACCTCTTCTTGCACAGGGATGACCCCTGCCCAAGCTGCACCTCCCCCAGGCCAGTGCCCCTCCAGGGACAAGCCAGCAGCCAGGACTACTGAGCCGACACGGGCCAGTCCTGACCCACTATGGCAACAGAGGCACTACCTCCAGCAGGAGGGATTTGGCCACGGAGAGCACTGTCGGGTCCTGCCCTGCCAACCCCCTGTGGACGCAGAACAAGCACAAAGCCTGGCTAAAGTGGGAATGGGGTCAGGGGATGGCCTCCCGCTAAGCTGATTAAGGGAAAGCATCCCCCTAATACAATAAACTGCGCCGGAGTAGTGCGGTTCCTACCAGCTGCAGATTGGGGTCAGCCAATCTCCTGCCCCACAGCATCCAGGCGGTGGGGAATGGGGGTTGGGGGCCCGGCCAGGGGCTGAGCATGCAGGGCCCCCCGTGCTGCTGCCTCCCGCGCCCGCTGCAGGGGCAGCCCCCAACACTGGGCAGCACCATGGAGGAGAAGGGGAGTGAGACCCCCGCAGCTCTGCACAGGCTCCTGCCAACTCGGGCATGGCCACTGCTCGCCCAGCAAGAGCTCTCCCAGTCCCGGGTCCTGGTACGTGGCTGATAAGGAGCCGCACCCAAACAACCGGCCCAGATTTGCTCATGGACTCTTGTCCTTGTGGCAATGTCAGCCCTCAGCCCAGGCTGCTCCCTGTCCTCGCCGCACACTGCCTCTAACTGCTCTCCCTTGGCCTTTCCTGGTGTGCACAAGCAGAGAAGCTCGACCTCCCTGCCCAGAGCTCCCCACTCCTGCCCTGAGGGTCTCTGTGTCCCCCAGCCCCAGAGGACTTATCGGTCTCTCCTCCTGCAGTGCCGAGTACCCCGACCTGCGGAAGCACAACAACTGCATGGCCAGCAACCTGACACCAGCCATCTACAGCAGGCTCTGTGACAAAGCAACCTCAAATGGCTGGACCTTGGACCAGTGCATCCAGACGGGTGTTGACAACCCCGGCCACCCCTTCATCAAGACTGTGGGCATAGTAGCTGGCGATGAAGAAAGCTATGAGGTGAGTGGCAACCCTGCCTGCAGCAGCCCTGGTACCTGTGGTACATCCAGCAGCCTGGATATCAGTGCCCATCTCCTGCTGCCCAGCCCGGGCAGCTGCAGAGGCCCCTTGGCCAGCCCCAGTGTGTCCCCGCAGGACATGGGGCTCCTTCAGAGCAGCTGCCCTGGAGCCCTGCATCCTCTTCCTCCTCCTTTGCCGGGGCAGCAGTGGCCCCATGGATCACAAATTGCATTGGACAGCAAGACCCACCATGGGCCCAGCCACCCTCTGCAGCCCCCCTGCTGCCACGTCCCCCGTGCTGGCAGCAGGGCCGTGTCCGTGGGGCACAGGGTCCGCATTGCACCCATCGTCCTGCTCGCTTCCAGGTGTTTGCTGACCTGTTTGACCCCGTGATCCAGGAGCGGCACAACGGCTTCAACCCGCGCACCATGAAGCACTTAACAGACCTGGACGCCACAAAGGTGCAGGAGCGGGGCAGCGGTGCTGCGCACGGGGGTCCCTCCCTGGGCCTCGGGGACAGGGCCCCTGCCAGCACCGGTGTCCTCCCATAAGCACCCCACGGCTCCCGTCTGTTCCAGATCAAGTTTGGCCACTTCGATGAGCGCTATGTGCTCTCGTCCCGGGTCCGGACCGGGCGCAGCATCCGCGGGCTGAGCCTGCCACCGGCCTGCACCCGTGCTGAGCGGCGGGAGGTGGAGAAGGTGACTGTGGAGGCGCTGAACGGCCTCACTGGAGACCTGTCGGGCCGGTACTACCGCCTCAGCGAGATGACGGAGAAGGAGCAGCAGCAGCTCATTGACGTGAGTCAGTGCAGCTCCTGGACAGCCAACCCAGTGCCCATGGAGCAGGACCCATTCCCTGGCATTGCCCCTCTAGGAGGCTGTATCCTCCTTTCCCAGCCCCACTGCCCTGTGGGACCAGGACCCGTTCCCAGTGAGGCTGCCATATAGTGCGGGGGGTGTTCACGTGCTGCTCAGCCCTCCCATGCCAGGGAGGATGGAGCTCACTGAACATAGCCCCAGCAGCTCACAGCCCCCCCCCCGGCTTTTGCCCCATGTCCCTGCCCATGCTCGTGGTAAGGCAGGCTTGTGGCACATGACTGGTGGCCCTACCAGCCCCTGGAACAGGGTGGGCTGTGCACCAGCAGTCTTCTGCCTCCCTGGCCAGGAAGGGAGGGACTGCTACCCACAGATGGGGACAGCAAGTGAGCTCTCCCTGCCTGGGACAGCTGTGGTGCAGTGAGACAGGGTGCCCTGGCACCAGCCGTGCAGCCCTGGCAAGCCCGCACACTCTGCCTCCCTCCAGGACCACTTCCTCTTCGACAAACCGGTGTCCCCGCTCCTGACAGCAGCAGGAATGGCCCGGGACTGGCCCGACGCCCGAGGGATCTGGTGAGGATCTGCCCTGGCACCAGGCAGTCAGCAGGCAGAAAGGCTGAGGTGATGCTGCTGCTCTGTCAGGCTGCCCCAGCCCTGCCACCACATTCCCCACGCTGGCCACACCGCAGACCCTAGCACACACAGCACCAGTGCTCACCCAGGGCTCTCGGCCTGACCTGGGAGCCCCTTGTGAGCTACAGTCAGCAGCCACCCACTCCATGCACAAACTACACCATGGTCCTGAAAGTGGAGCTTCGGAGCCAGCCCCTGCTGTCAGTCCTGCCCGCTCTCACCATTCTGCAGCACCTTGCACTCTAGGCTGCCAAAACCCTGTAACTGCCTTCTGCTGCCCAGGAAATCCCCAGTGCTCCTCCTGCCCCCAAACTTATCCTGCCATGATGTCATCTTACTGCTCACCCCAGCATCTATCTCTGCACAGCCATGCAGCATCCCGCACACCATCACTTGTTTGTGGTGACAGCCAGCTCTCACCCTCGCTGGCACAGCACCTTTATAGCAGCCTCATGGAGAAGAGCTCCACAGCACACATAGTCCCCAGCTCCAGCCACCCCCTAACTCAGCATCCCAACGTGCACCCCACACCTCAGAGCCCCCTCCCGCTGCCTGCATGGCGCAGGAGCCGTGCTCCTCTCCCCAGTCTGGGCAGGGTTGCCACCATGCTGGCACTGCACTGCTCCTCCCGAGCAGCGCTTGCCAGCGCACGTGGCACTCGAACCAGCACCCATCACCTGCCGTGATGCATGCGGATGAACACTGGCCCGTCTCCAGGAGCATCTCCCGGCTTGCTGCCTTGCTGCCGGGCTGTGCTGCGGCAATGCACTCCCAGCCACGGGCACAGGCAGGACTAGGGGGCAGCACCGGCACCATGGTCAGGGGGGCAGAAGGGGCATGGCCGGGGCTGGCACGGGTGGCTGGGTGGGCACGGGGCCTCTGCGAGCCACCAGCACAGCCAGACACTGCCCCATCCCTAGGCACAACAATGAGAAAACCTTCCTGATCTGGATCAACGAGGAGGACCACACGCGCATCATCTCCATGGAGAAGGGTGGCAACATGAAGCGTGTCTTTGAGCGGTTCTGTCGTGGCCTGAAGGAGGTGAGTGCCCAGCAGCCTCGCAGCGCCGGGCCCTGGACAGGCAGCTCGGCTGAGGCTGAGCAGCGCTGCTTTGCCCGGGGCTGAGTGGTGCCAAGCGCTGGGCTACCCATGGCCGGGGCTGAGCAGCTGCTTGTGCCTCCATCCCAGGTGGAGCGGCTAATCCAGGAGCGAGGCTGGGAGTTCATGTGGAATGAGCGGCTGGGCTACATTCTGACCTGCCCCTCCAACCTGGGCACTGGGCTGCGAGCGGGCGTCCACATCAAGCTGCCGCTGCTCAGCAAGGTATTACCATGGCCAGGTCTGTGGGGAGCCAGGCCAGGGCTGTGGGAGGCACAGGGCTGCGTGGGACCCAGGAGCTCGTTCAGGTTCTCCCAAGGGCCAACCTGGGTCTGCTCAGGGCAGGGCTCCCTGCGGGAGTTACGAGCCCCTGGCAGGGTCCTGCGAGCGGCAGGAAGGCTGCCCTGGGGAGCAGGTGGTGGCTGAGGGTCCTGCTGAGCACTGACACCTTCTCTGGGCACTAGGACAGCCGCTTCCCTAAGATCCTGGAGAACCTCCGGCTGCAGAAGCGTGGGACAGGCGGTGTGGACACCGCGGCCACTGGCAGCATCTTCGACATCTCTAACCTGGACCGGCTGGGGAAGTCAGAGGTGAGTGCGAGGCACTGCTGCTTTTGGGGAGGCAGGTTCTGGACGGCCCAAGGTGCCCCAGCAGCTCGGGGGCCATGTGCCGGGGCTGGCACACGGCCGCAGTGGTGGCAGTGCCTGCCCTTGGCGCCGGTGTGGCCAGCCAGAGCCCGGCTGCCGTGGCGTCCCAGGACAGCCCCCGTGTCCCAGCGTGTGTGCTCCTGATGCAGGTGGAGCTGGTGCAGCTGGTGATAGACGGAGTGAACTACCTGATTGACTGTGAGCGGCGGCTGGAGAAGGGGCAGGACATCCGCATCCCCGCCCCATTGCCGCAGTTCCGGCACTGAGCTGGACCAAGGCAGCGCCAACCCCGCGGGATCCGTCTCCCCTCATCCCCACAGCTTTTGTTACCCCTGTGCCCAGCATGTTGCTGTATCCCGTTACCCACAACGCACCAGACCCCATAAACGTGCGCTGCTTTAGCCGTGGCTCGATCTCCTCTTCACCCCAGCAGCCTGTGCCCTGCAGAGAGGCTTGCACCCAGGTCTGGGTTTCCTGCACTGCCGAGAGCTGCTGGGTCAGACAAGGCCGGGCAGGGGAAGGTGCTCTGGGGCCGCGTGCTGCTGCGGGCAGGGAGCAGAGCTCATCGCTTTTGCCCATCGCAGTTTCTTCCTGGGATGCTCACAAAAAGCATTGCGGCAGGCAGAGGGTGAGAGTCAAGGTGAAGGCAGACGGGCCCAGCTCTGCTCCTACCTGCAGGAGAGAAAGCACTGTCAGAGTTGAATGTGCCAGCCCCAGCACTGCATGGAGGGGCTCACATCCCTGCTGCTGCTGGTGCTCCAAGTGCAGTTCTGGGCAGGGGCAGCACCATCTGCCCAGGGCAGCACAGGGCTGGGGTCTCCGCAGGCAATGGCCATCCAGGGTGCAGGCTGGGGCTGGCCACACCACACATGTAGCAGCCTGAGCACCGAGCGCTGCTGGCTAGGAGGGCCACGGACATGGCCGTGAAGGGGATGAACTGTGACAGGCTGGCAAATAGCTGGGGATGAGACAGGGTGATTTGCGGGGCAGCAGCACGGCCAAGACTGCAGAACCTCCTCCACAGAAATGGGTGACAGTGCCTGCAAAGCTGTGTGGGCCCCAGCTCTGGCAGGACACAGCCCCGAGCATCCAGCACAGGTCCAGTGCCACCCAGCAGTGCTCTGGGTGAGCACCCCCATGCATGGGCTCTGCAATTCTTCACACGTTGGAGCTCTGAACTCCAGCAAGTGCCTGCCATATGCAGGGTCTACACCCCCGTGTATGGGCCGTACCCCCACATGCTGTGCACCTCCATCACACAAGCTCTGCAACCACCGCATGCAGGCTCTGCACACCCTGCCCTGTCCCAGCCCCTCTGACTCCCGGTGCTGCAGGACCAGGAAGTCCTGCAGCGCCTCGGCCCCACCACCAGCACCAGCCCCTGGAAGCTCCCCCCTGGCACCTGCAGATGCTCCTGCGGGGCAGCCGCAGCTCAGCACAGCCGGCAGCAGGGCCCCGGCACAGCCCCGTGCTTCACAGCATCCCATGGATGCACCAGGATCTCCAAGGCAGGAGCACCCTCGCTGTCCTGGAGCAGGTCCCAGAGCACAGCCTGCAGTGGAGAGGAGGACTGCGCTCCCTGTCCCGGCCCAGAGCTCCTCGCTCAGTGCCCCACAGCAAGTCTGGGGCATCTTCGCCACAAGGAAGTTGACCCAGGGACAAGGGGTGGCTTTAGCCCGAGCTGCAGCCCTGACACCCCAATCCAGGGCTGGCCATTAAGCAGAGCACGTGAACTGGTCCTGCTCCCACCACGTCTGCACCGGCAGCTTT
Organism: Strigops habroptila; assembly: GCF_004027225.2. Lineage (NCBI taxonomy): Eukaryota > Metazoa > Chordata > Aves > Psittaciformes > Psittacidae > Strigops > Strigops habroptila. Next base: position 259,009 of record NC_044285.2, read on the forward strand.
CCGATGTCAGCAGCGCTGCCCACGGAGCCCGGCTCCAGACCCTGCGGCTCCCAACCCTCCTCCGACAGAGGAAGCTCCGAAGACTCCACGGACCGCCGGGATAGAGCTGTGCCGCAGCCCCTAATGCCTGCCCAGCCCCAGCCCTTGCCCCTGCCTGCCCCTGGCCCTGCCTGCTCACGCCGCTCCTGCCCCGCGGAGCTGCCTCCCGCATGCCTCGGCTCGGGGCTGGAACCGGCTCCGCCGCCGCTGATGGTGCCGAGCTGTTATGTTACCGATGCCGGGAATCCGGCGGAGGCGGTGGCAGCCGGGGCTGCGGGCACTGACCGGCAGGACTCCGACTTTCCCCCAGCGGCGGTCCCGGAGCGGTCGGCAGCGCCCCCTGCTGGCCCCGGCGGCGCGTCGGCGCTGGAGTAACGGGACTTAGAGAATTGACGGGAGAGCTCCAGCCCCTCTGCACTAATTCGTTCTTACAGGTCCCGCTCATCCCGCCCGGACAAACGCTGTCCGGGCGCCGGTACACCGAGCCCGTGATCCACCGCGTTCCCAGAGCCCGGCCTTCTGGTGCCTGGTGGGAGCCGGTGTCCCACAGCCACTGCCGCTGCTATTGCGGGGCAGATGCTCCCGCAAGCTGCCCTCAAGCTGCCAGTGGAGGATCCAGTGAGGGAGCCCAGCGGCCCCTCGATGCGGGGTTTCTCTGGGTGGTGGGGTCTTGCTGCGGCTGATGTTGAAACAGAGCAGAAACCTTCCTCTGCTTCCAGAGACCTGTGTAGAGACCAAGCAGCTCCCGAGGCTCTGCCTTCTCCTCTCCCTGCAGGGGTGGGAGCACAACCTGGGGGGCACTGAACACCGAACAAGACCTGGCCAGGCAGCACCCTCCAGGCAGCCGCAGATGGGGCACTGCAGCATGAAGAGGGGGAAAGACAACTTTGCCGGCTGGTTTAGGAAGCAGCGACACTCAGCTAGGACCAGGCTGGGCTGTGAACGTGCTTCAATCCAGTCACGCGTGGCCTTCAGCAGCGGCCAGGGCCGGGCTGGACGGGGCTTTGAGCAACCCTCAGCGCCGCGGCCCGCGTCGCTCACGCTAGCGGTGCGCTGCGTGGCCGCGGAACGGCTTTTAGCGAAGAGCGGTCAATGGACAAAGCCCCTTGGAGAATGAACGAAGCCCCGAGCTACCGCCCTCAGGGCCGGCCCCGCACTCGGCGGGACCCGCGGCTGGACGCTGGGCCGGGACCGGGCGGCGGGCGGGAGCCCTGGGCCGAGCCCTGAGCGCAGCGCGGCACAGCACGGCCGGGGCGGGAGCGGCCACTGCCGGCGCAGAGCCCGTCGTTCCCGGGGAAGCCGCTCCCGCCCCGCTCCAGGGACACGCCGGCCGGGGCGGGAGGCAGAGGCGGGGTCGCAGCAGCTGGCCACGCCCAGCCGTGTCGTCAGCCCATTGGCCGGGGCCGGCGTGACGCGCACCACGGTGCCCAACGGGGAGCTGCCACACGGCAGATCCGGCTCGGGGGGCGGGACTTCCGGCCTGCGGCCCCCGGCGCCTGTTCAGCCACCGCCGCCGCCGAGGAGGGAGCCTCCGCCGCGCGCCGCCGTCATGTCCGCTCCCCGGCCCCGGCCGCGGCCGCTACCCGCCGCGCTGCTGCTGCTGCCGCTCCTTGCGCTCGCCGCCCGCGCCTCCGACGTGGTGGAGCTCAGCGACGCCGACTTCGAGAGCGGCCTGGCCGAGCGCCCGGGGCTCGTGCTCGTGGAGTTCTTCGCGCCCTGGTGAGGGGCCGCCTGGGGCGGGCGGGGGCCGGGCCCTGCGGGGCGCGGGGCGGGGCTGGGGCCGGGGCGCTCCCGGCCGTCCTGACTCCCCCGCCGTCCTCTCAGGTGCGGGCACTGCAAGCGGCTGGCGCCGGAGTACGAGTCGGCAGCGACTAGGCTGAAGGGGATCGTGCCCCTCGTGAAGGTGAGGACGGGGAGCGCCGGCTCCTGGTGGGGCGCTGCGGGACTGTGCGGGTACCCTGGGGTCAAAGGAAAGCTTTGCTGTTGCGGTGCGGTCCCGTCGCCTGCCGGCGTGTGCTCGGGCTGTGCCGAGCTTCGGCCTTTTGAAGGCGCAGACAGCAGGGAAGGATCTGGAAGCTGAGCCCTGCGAGGCTGCCGCCGCTGCGGTGTGCGGAGCATGACGTGGGTGTGTACGGGCGTGTAAAACGGGGCTTGCCTGAAGGGGAGGAAGAAGCTTCCTGTGAGCTGTGTAACCCAGTGTGACACTGGCCTTGTGCTGTACTTCATGATGGTGTCCCTTGGTCTGTAAAGTGAGGGTTGCTGTCCAAGAGCCTGCTTTTCCACCAGAAATGCTGTGCAGTTTTCTCAAATCAGGGTTTTCGTCTTCTTTTATGGGGAGTGGTGTGGATTCCTGACACCAAGGCCCCCTTGCCAGTTGAGCTCAGCCTGTTCAGGCACTGTAGGAACTTTAGGACTGATATGGTGCCAAGAATAGTGGATTCCTGTGAAGCCTGTCACTGGCTACAAGAATCTACTCCTCTAGTTTGTTTTCTTTGTGTGTGCTCTGGCAAATGCAGAATTCCATCACCTCTCTGTCATCTCTCCAGTATTTCATTAGATATTTTCCTGTGCTTGTCACTACACCCCTGCTGCCTCTTCCGCTGGTCTTAACTCTGCAGTAACAGGCTCTGTGTAAGGGTCCCCCCAAGCCTCTCAGTTGTCTGTGTCAGACCTGGCTTTGCAGGTCTTGTAGATGCTTTGCGGGTCGTTGTGCTTCATGTGAAAGGAATCCAGCCTTGGCTAAAGACACACAAGAGCTTTCAGAACCTCTGGATTTCACATGTGATAACGTGGGCAATGGCAAAGCTGCTCTCTTGTGCGTTGGGTGCTCGGTCTCTGGGCAATGCTTCTCTTCCGTCAGGTTGACTGTACAGCAAACTCAAACACCTGCAATAAGTACGGAGTCAGTGGATATCCCACCTTAAAGATTTTTCGAGATGGAGAAGAGGCAGGAACCTATGATGGGCCCAGGACAGCAGGTGAGAGCTTGTCAGCAAGCATCTGGCTTCCCAAAGAGGTGCTGGAAGGAAGGGCCCACAAGTATAATAGACTTGTGTCAGGGATGCTGCATCTGTTCAGGGATACAAAGAAGGTCCCCACATACACACACCCACTCCTTGCCCTTTCCAGGACTCCGTGTGCTGGCAGAGCCCTGGATGTTTATTACTTAAAGCTCCTCTGTAAAGGTGAAGTTTTCCTCACTATCTTTAACTTCTGGTGTCCTGGGTGTGCAGCACCTGGGAAATGCTAGAAAATGTAAAGTTGGTGGTAGTGCTCCTTCAGTTCACCTCATTCGTTGTATGGGAGGGGTGTATGGATTCTGCAGAAAGAACTTTTGTTTTGAGAAGCTTGAGAAATGTTTTGTGGAACTTTGTATTGATCCCTTTAATCGTTGAACTCTTTTCAGATGGGATTGTCAGTCATCTCAAGAAACAGGCAGGACCTGCTTCGGTGGCTCTCAGTTCTGTGGCTGAATTTGAGAAATTCATTGGTGATAAAGATGCTTCTGTAGTGGGTGAGTAGCTGCAGTGCAGCACTGAACTGAGGGGACACTTGGCTCTGGGACGTGTCTTGGGGATTACACTGTGGAAGGGTGAGAGGTGGTATCACAACCCGTAGCAAGAGACATTCCAGATGGACAAAAGCAAAAGGTTTTTCACCATGAGACTAAAGCCCTGGAACGTGCCTGCACCCAGAGGGATTTTGAGACATTTACAGTCAGGCTGGGAGACTTTTTTTAAAACTCAGGTGGACAAAGCTCTGAGCAACCGCATCTGACTTGGAAGCTGGTCCTGCTTTGGGTGGGAGGTTGGACTCGGTGACCTCTGGGGGTTCCTTCCAACTTTTTCTTCTTTTCCCTGTGGCTCTGCCTGCCTCCCAGGCCTCCTGGCACCAGAGGGGCTGGTTTTGAAGTTTGTGGCTCTTTTGGCTGGCTAACAACGGGCAGCTTTGGCTTGCTAGAAAGTGCATTCAGGTGCTGTCCTGTGACGCCAGTAGACTGTGAGCATCATGGCTGTGGTTTGCAAGGGGTGATGGCAGCTTTCCTTTGGGCAGGTCAGGTGCCATCTAATGAGTGTAACTGGGTGGGTATTGATCAGCGTTTCCAAACTTACTGTTACAAGTCCTGTTGGCTGTTGTTATCACTAGTAGTGCACATGGCTACAAATGGATGTCTTAGTGCTCAGATGACACCTACCTTTGGCTCAATGACTAAGCTGGGCAGGCTCTCAAGTAACTTTCTGCTGGTGGAAGGGAGAGAGTATAGAAAGGTTCCAGTAAAAATGGGAGGGAAGCTCTCTAAGATGAAGCCTCGAAGACAGTTGGGGGTCTTGATTCAGAAGGGATCTTTCAGTGCGCTGTAGAGATAAATGATGAGGGCTGCACAGTGACTGCTGTTGGGTCAGTTGGGGGTCACCATCTGTTTTTCTGCTCCAGGCTTCTTTGGAGATGGATCTGGTGATGCTTATTCAGAATTCATGAAAGCCGCCAACAACCTAAGGGATAACTACCGTTTTGCACACACCAGTGAGGAGCAGTTGGTGCAGAAGTACGAGGAAGATGGAGAGTAAGTTGCTTAACACAAAGATTTCTTGTTATTGACGCATCTGGAACGAACTGAGTTGTTATCTGGATTCACTTTCTGAACATAGCTTCCCCATTGCTTGTTATGGTGGGTTTTTTGTTTCTCCTTGTAGCCTGTCTGAATAATGGGAAGGGTCTGACAGGCCTAAACTAATTCATGCTACCTGCCTCCCCTCAGGGGTATAGTCTTATTCCGTCCTCCACGCCTGGCAAACAAGTTTGAGGACAGCTCCATCAAGTACACAGAAGACAAAATCACCAGTGGAAAGATCAAGAAATTCATCCAGGAGAACATGTGAGTGATTCCTCACCAGAGAATGGGGTAGACTGCCCCAGTTAGCTTTGGTCCTGTCGGAACTTGTTTTCTGTAGCAGAGACAGTTCCTGCTCAGTGTCCAGAAGAGCTGTCTGGCCCACACTGTCCCCTTTGGGGACCACCTTGCTGGAAATCCTGGCATGGCTGTTAGCATTTACTGTCCATATTCTGACCACCACACTTCTGTTTAGAAACTGAACTTCCTGAGAAGTACGCCGGCTTTGGCCTTATTGAGGTCAGATACAGCCACTGAGACTGTGGCTAGAGACGGAGATTTGACTTAGAATAACACAGTACATGAACGAGCACAGGGTTTCATCTTTAGCTCTTACTGATTACTAGCGTTTAATGTTCTTGGGTGGGGAAACAAGAGTGTGCTGCATCAAGGCTGTTGCTGGGAGGTAATGAGTTCTGGGCAGTGAAACTGAAGCTGCTCTGTCTCATTTGATAGCTTTGGCATCTGCCCGCACATGACTGAAGACAACAAAGACTTGATCCAGGGCAAGGACTTGCTGGTGGCTTACTATGATGTGGACTACGAGAAGAACGCAAAGGGCTCCAACTATTGGCGGAACAGGTAGCAGCGGGGGGTTACTCGGCCTCTCTTGTTCTGTAGCTCAGCTGACAGCTCCTCCTGTTGTCCCAGGAAGCTTCTAGCTTGAGTTTCTGATCGGAATCATTGGGGTGGCTACTGCCTGCAGAACCCAAAGCATGCCATGTGTGTATCACTTGAACCCCCCCTGCTTGCTTTTGAATCCCTAGTCCTTAGACCTCAAACATAAACTTCCTTACTGGTGGTGTGCGGGATTCTATTCTTTGCATTCCCCAGTGCCTGTGACCCTGGTGGTCATGCTGACAGCGGTGGAGGATGAAAGCAGGCCCTGTTCACTACAGACACAGGCTTAGTCCTCTGCTTCTCAACACCATTTCTATAGGGCTTGCCTATGCAGAGCACATCATGTCATTGAATTCCTTGTCCATTGTGCACTTCAACTTGAAGGGTCGTACGTCACGTAGAGAAAATGTTCCAAGGAATAATTCTTTGTGTTTTGTGGTTTTTGTTTTTTCTCCTCAGAGTTATGATGATTGCAAAGAAGTTCTTAGATGCCGGCCACAAACTGTCCTTTGCTGTTGCCAGTCGCAAAACTTTCAGCCATGAGCTGTCCGAGTTCGGCCTGGACAGCAGCGCGGGGGACGCGCCAGTCGTCGCCATCAGGACTGCCAAAGGAGAGAAATATGTCATGCAGGAGGAGTTCTCGTAAGGCTTGAGCTGAGGGTTGCCTCCCACTTGATGGGCTTTGGTCTGGAGCTCTCTGACCAGGCCAGGCACGTTAGGTGGGAGGAAATGGGAAAGCTGGATGTTCCAGCTGAAAGAAGTGATTGCTGGGTCAAAATGGGCCCTATTCATGTGTTTGCCTGCCCTCTAGAGAGCTGGCAGCCCCTCCTGTTATGCAAAGATAGAATTTAACTTAATATTTATGTGTCTGGTTAGTAACTGCGATGCATTAAAGGGCAGAGGGAATAGTTGCACCTTTCTTCTTGGAAAAAGAAACTTAAGGCTACTGGAAGGCCTAAAACTTCAAATGGGATGAGTATCCAGCCTCCTGCCAAACTCTTAAGGGCATCTTTGCACTTGTTCTGGGGTCTTCTAAGCCAGCCCCAGACTGGCGCTGCTGGAGATGCAGGTGACATCTGTTCTGTGGGTGGAAGGAGCTTAAATCAGCCTTGAAAGCTTTCCTCTCCTGTGTGTGTGCTGATGGCTGTAAAATGTCACTTCACTTTCAGCCGTGATGGAAAGGCTCTGGAGAGATTCCTGCAAGATTACTTCGATGGAAACTTGAAAAAGTATCTGAAATCAGAGCCAGTCCCTGAAAGCAATGATGGCCCAGTGAAGGTGAGTGCTGCATCAGGTGTAGCAACAGCTCCTACCAGTGGCTGTAGAAGCACTGTTCAGCAGCAGCTTTTAGTCATATGCCAGTGTCCGATGCCGCAAGTGCTGTGTCATAGCACCTTGCTGTGCTACATGGAGGAAGACTTCACTCCCTTGTTGTATTGCAGTTTTCTGAGCCAAGGGAGAAATGCAGCTTGCAGTTTTGATTCCATTTTGTTCTCTCAGTGTAGTAACTGCTGCTTGAGCACACTAGTGATGTGCTCTCCAAGTGCAGGATCAACCAGATTTACAGGGGTTAGGCCAGGGCTTGCTGTCTTGGCTTGTGCTCCCTTATGGCACAGCCTCAAGTTGGTCGTGACTGCACTATTTCTAAGGAGTTACGTGTTCATCTCGTCACTGGGGGGTGGTGTAACTCCCACCTTTCATTCCTCACAGCAAATTCTGCCCTGAATGGAAGCATTCTGTGGCCTGGGTTTCTGATGAGGGCCTTAATCGGGGTGTGGAAGTCACTGCTTGTCTTTGTGTGGGGGGAGGTGGACCCAGCCAGTTTTCCTAGACTGATTCCTCAGCCTGGAATTTGCTGGGATTAAAAAGAAATTATTTTGTCCTCCTCTTGGAGGATATCAGGTGCAAGCCTCACTTGCAGGTGGTGCTGATGCCTTGTGACAGGTTTTTACCTGCAAGATGGGGATGTTGCAGCTTGGCGAAGAGTTGTGTTTGGTCATTTTGCTGCTTGCTGTGTAGGTGCAGCCTCACTTGTCCTGTGGGAGGGCCAGGCTTTCTTGGCAGAGGGTATGGAGCATGTCCTGTTACAGCCTCACTTTCGACTTGGAAAAAACCTTAACTTGTGTGATCAAATGTTACCAGGTGGTGGTTGCTGAGAACTTCGATGAAATTGTTAATGCAGAAGACAAAGATGTCCTGATAGAGTTTTATGCACCCTGGTGTGGCCATTGCAAGAATCTGGAGCCCAAATACAAAGAATTGGGGGAGAAGGTAGGTCTGGGGCTCTGTTGCAAACAAAATAGAATTTTGCAGCACTAAACAATCCTGCAGGTTCTGTCTGTCTACCTTTTATGTAATGGGGCATAGTTGTGCTTTCCTGAGGACTGTGAGTTTGGGCATCTCCTGTGAGTGCAGGAAGTACATTGGCAGGATCTGGAGCATGGTAGCAATCACGCTAGTAGGTTTAGCCTGTGCCCTTTGCTATGGCACAGAAATATTCACTGCTTCAGTGACTGGCCTCAACTGCCAGAGATCCTTTTTGGGTCTTTTCCTTCTGCATGATTCACAGTCTCCCTTCTGGCGAAGGATAGCACTGCCCCACACACTTGCATGAGCGGAGTGAGTAAATTGTTCTCCCATATCTGACCAGCTTTTTGGTATCTGGCTGCCAGGCACCCTCCTTCCTGAGCCCTGCACATCCTCACAGCTCCCCTGCAGGGTGAAGGGAGCAGTTGCTCTGGGGTAAGCGTTCTCCGGAAGTTATAGCAGCCCAGTTCAGCAGGGAGCACTGGGAGGTGTGTGCTGCCTCCAGCTGGCTGAGGAGGGACTTTGTTCCCTCTACTCCTGTTGAGGCAGAAGTAATAAACTGCTCGGCAGAAATCTGCTCACCCTTTAGCATGTTGTATGCACTGTCCTCTGACACAGCTATCTCAGGTGATGCTGGTCGATGAGTTCCTGGTGTTAACTGCTATGGATTAGTTACTAATAAGCTCTTTCTACCAACAGCTCAGCAAAGACCCCAATATTGTCATTGCCAAAATGGATGCTACAGCCAATGATGTGCCTTCTCCCTATGAAGTCAGAGGGTAGGTCTTTCTGTTGCTACACCACGTCAGTGGATGTGTTCACGCTTTGGTCTCTGACCAGCAACCCCAACAGAGGAGCTGAAGGAGGCTCGGGAGGATGGGGGGGGGCGATGGGCATGCAATTGCAAGGTGTTCACTTAGTGTGAAGAAGCACAGAGTGAAAACGAAGGATGTCCATCCCTCTGCTTCTCTGGGATTGTTCTAGTGTCCTGGCTGTGCCTGGAGGGCTGTCTTGCTGCTTTTCAGTCTGCTGTGATTCTGTTCTTGGCAGTCTAAAAACGATGCTGGGCTGGGTTTCCTGAAAACAGTTTAGGTCGCAGACATGGACAAGGCTGAGCTCAGCCTGCTCTGCAGGCATGGCCGGGCTCTTGGGGGCCACACTGCTGGGTATGGTGCTGAGCTGTTAAACCAGGGGAGTGCAGGGGACGAGTCCCTGCGGTGGGGGCTTGCCCGCTGGTCTGAAAGAAAACAGCATGTCAAGGGGCTCAAGTGTCTCTTCTCTCTCCCCAGCTTCCCCACCATCTATTTTGCTCCAGCTGGCAAGAAGCAGAATCCAAAGAAGTACGAGGTGAGTATTTTGCTGCTTTGTGAAGAAGTGAAGTAGTATCCAGGGGCTGAGGTGATGCTGGGCCTCTCTGGAGCTGCAGGGGCATCTCTGGAGCTGCGGGTGCGTCTCTGCAGCCAGTGGCACCTCCTTGTGGTGCTTGCTGCAGACCCACAGGAGAGCTCTGCTGGCATCCCTTCCCTCTCCTGCCTGCACCTGCACTGTCCCGTAGCGAAGGGGAAGCCCCCGGGGAGTCCAGGCTCTGCCTCATTGTCTTGTGCTTCTTGCAGGGTGGCAGAGAAGTGAGTGACTTCATTAGCTACTTGAAGCGGGAGGCAACCAACACTCCTGTGCTGCAGGAGGAAGAGAAAACCAAGAAATCCAAGAAGAAGGTGAAGGAGGATTTGTAAAGTACCCACTCGCCATCTTGTCAGGATGAGCTCTGTGTGAATTGGGGAAGCACTGGGCAGACTGGGGCCAGTTCTGGGTTGTGGAGAGTCAGTGACCATGTGGGCCAAGGGGCCCCAGCTGCTGTATCTAGTTCTGTTTAATTTCCTGCCGTCTCTTAGCTGCACTGCTGCGGGGCTCCCCAGCCTGGTCTGTGTTGTGATTTGGGAGGGAGTGGGCGGGAGGGTTATTTTCTAATTTTTTTTGTACATTTGGAGAAGTGAAACAATAAAATGACCCCCTTAAGACCAGGCGTCCCTGTCCCACGGAGACCTGTCACACCTAAACCAGGATTCTCCTCTTCATAGGCAGCAACCTCCTAGTGTGAGTCTCATTTCCTTCAGGGAGCCTTTAGAAGTCTGCTTCTGAATGTTCAATCAGCCTTTAGCCTGTTCTTCTTCAACTAACACAAGTCCTTCCAGAACGTAGCAGCAGTTGTCCAGTTGTGCTGTGCTTCAGGTGCTACGTTCACACAGATTTTGGGTTTGGGACTCTGCTCACAAAGGCTTTTGCTATCCGTATGCTGCCCCAGTGAGTTCAGAGGTGTGTTGGATCTAGTGCAGGCACATGGAGTGACCTGGCACAGGGCTTGCTCAGTACTGTACGCAGCAGCAACAAATCAGCTTTTAAGCTGGTGTGAAAGTAGCCAAGTGTAGTGGAGGAGTGCTACTAACTACTTACTCTACCCAAGTGCAGGCAGGGCCAGTGCTGAGGGTGTTTCTCACAGCCAGTGGGCTGTGCGTGTTTAGGACAGTTAGGAGTAGTTAATTATAGCATCACTGCTTCTCTTGGTAGAGCGCAGGCTGGTAACTGGTGCTCTGCAGGAGGGACAGGACTGGGATGCTGTGCTGCAGTCCAGTGTGGGCTGTGATGGACCATCTCGGGGTACACACAGTTGTCGGTTCCTCCCGCCCAGGATGTGCTGACTGGGCGTTGGGTGAGCAGCGAGGGGCTGGTTTTGCTGCATCTCGTGCTGTGTGTGAGTTGAAGTGAGGATCAGCAGCCTCGCAAGGCCCTGCTGTGCTGCAGCAGTTACCATGGCAAGAGCCAGCGCTTGCTTCCTCTGGGCATTCCTCCCCCACAGCTCCAAAGGCTGCGTACCAGTTAGTTATTGCTGCTGGAATTCTCTAGGTACAGGCGATCCTACAGCACTTAACACATGGTTCTGTCTACAACAGCTCTGCCATGCAAGAATTTCTTTCTCAGCTGCATCTGTATCTTAAACCACATCTACCATCGGACTCTCCTCTGGCTCGTGGGTGCTCTGTGTCCCAGAACCATGTGCTGCAGTTAAACTGAAGCTAAGTGGGCTTCAGTGGAAGAGAAATGGGCATCTAAGGAAGCATTTGTAGCTTAACTCAACAAACATGCTTGCTTTCAGCAAGAGACCTGTGTGGAAAGCTGGCCCATGCCTGTCAGAGGTTGAAGTAACACATCCATGAAGCTTAGGCCTCAGCAGAGGATGTCTGGGTGCCTGGCTCTGCCTCTCATCTGCAGCCAAGGGAGCCTCGTGGCGGGGTTCGGCCTGAGCTGGCTATTTTTGCCGCCGGCCCGGGCTAATCCCCTGAGCTGCTTCCTGGCATTAAGTAATTCCACGGAGGGATGCACTCAGCGGCGGCTCCGGCCCGGGCGGCCCCGGGCATTCGCGGTGTGACGGGGCCGGTGGCGACGTGCCCGGTGGGGGCTGAGGGCCACGGGCACCAGCCGCCGAGCCCTGGAGCGGCCCGGCCCGAGGCCGGCTGGTAGAGGTGGGCGGCTCGGCAGGCCGGGATGCCGGGACCCTCGCCCGGCGGCTCCCCGGGGAGGGAGGCGGGGTCCGGCGGGCGGCCGCGGGGGCCAGGCCGGGGCAGGCGGGTGCGGTTCCGGCTGCCCCACACCGCCATTGCGCCGCCGTCGGTGCTCGAGGAGGAACAGCTCTTCTACCGGCGGCTGGAGGCTCTGGCGGCCCCGGGCCCCGGCGGCTTCGGGCCGCTCTTCGCGGCCGATGGCTGGAGCGACTTGACGGGTGAGCGCCCGGGGACCCGGGGAGAGCCGGGCCGGGGGTGCCGGGCCCCGGGGAGGTCTCAAGACCACTGCCGCCGCCCGCAGAGGACCGGCTGCTGCGGAAACGCGTGGTGCGGGACGGGCAGGACGGGCTGCGGCCGCGGCCGGGGCAGGAGGTGTCGGTGAAGGTGCTGGGCGCGCTGGAGGACGGCGGGCTGGTGGAGCGGGACCCGCGGCTCACCTTCGTGCCGGGCTACGGCGACGTTGTGCAGGTCAGCACCGGCCAGGGCGCGGTGCGGGCCCAGCGCTGCCCGGCGGCGCGCCCGGCCAGCCCCGCCGTGCCCGCGTCCGCAGGCCCTGGAGCTGGGCGTCCCCACCATGCAGCCCGGGGAAGTTGCCTTTTTCCTCGCCGCCTTTCCCTACGGCTACGGCCACCCGGGCAGGTAGGACGGGCAGGGGCAGGGGGACCCGGCAGGCAGAGCCGGGGCGGGCAGCGGTAGGGGAAGGGCGGGAGGACCGGGCCGAGCAGGGGCTGGGCACGGGCAGCCGGCGCTGTACCCGCAGGGAGCCCGACGTGCCGCCCGAGGCTCCGCTGCTGTTCGAGGTGACGCTGCTGGAGGTGCGGGACGGCCTCGACCCGCAGCAGCTGCCGCCTGCTGCCCGCCTGCGTCTGGGCGCGCAGCGGAGGGAACGGGGCAACTTCCACTTCGCGCGAGGCGACTTCCCGGCGGCGCTGCGCTCCTACCGACTGGCGCTGCGCGCCCTGGACGGCCCCGCCGCCAGTGAGACCGGGCGGGAGGTGGGGTGTAAACCGGAGGTGCAGGGCCGCGGGGCGCTGAGCCCGCTCTCGCCCCGCAGCCCCGCCCGGGCCGCAGGAGGAAGAGGAGCTGCGGGAGCAGCGCGTCAAGTGCTTCAACAACTGCGCGGCCGCGGAGCTGAAGCTGCAGCGGGTGGAGGAGGCGCTGGCGGCCTGCGAGGCGGCGCTGAGCATCAGCCCGGACAACGGCCGGGCGCTGCTCCGGCGCGGGCAGGTGGGTCCCGGGCCTCCCCGTGTCGACCCCCGGCCTGGCCGCCCGCTACAGCCCGCTCCTCTCCCCGCAGCTGCTGGCGCAGCAGGGCCGGGACGCGGAGGCCGCGCTCGTTCTGAGGAGAGCCCTGGAGCTGGACCCGGCCAGCGAGGTCTGTCGGGACGGGGAGCGCGGCTCGGGGGCGCACCGGGACCGCGAGGGGTCCCGCCGCAGCCCCGCCCGCCGCAGCCGCCCCGCCTCCCGCAGGTTGTCCACGCCGAGCTGTCGCGGCTGGTGAAGCGCCGGAGCGCCCCGGCCCCCGCCGCCCCACAGGAGCCGCCCCACGGCCCGATGCCGCCGCCGAGTCCCGGGTGCGTGGTCGCGCCGTCGGACCGGGCTGCCCGCGGTGGGGTAGGGGCCGGTGCCCCCTTGGCGTGGTAGCGCTCACGGCTGTCCCTCCCCGCAGAGACCCGGCACCGTCCTCGGCGGAAGGAGCAGCCTGAGCGGAGCCCGCCCAGAGGAGCCGCCCCGCCGGGAGTGCAGGAGGGACGGCGGCGGAGAACCGGGGCCGCGGACGCCGGACCGAGCGGAGCGGAGCGGAGCAGAGGGGGCAGCGCCCGGCCCCGCCCCCTCCCGCCCTCCGCGCTGCTCCCGAGGCCACGCCCCCTCCCCTGCGCCACGAGGGGCGTGCCCCCGCCATGCACCGCCCACTGGCGCGTGGGCGCGGCTCCGGCGCCTGCGCTCCAGCTTCCGGCTTTTTCGCCCCCGCCGGCAGAACAGCAGCCGTAGCCCGCGGCCAATCAGGCGGGGTTTAGCTGGAGCGGCGCGCCAATAGAACGGAGGCGGGGGCGGGCTCAGCGCGGCGATTGGCCGTGTCGCGCCCTTAAAGAGCGGAGCGGGGTGGGGCGCGGGGGGGTCGGTGCGGGACGTGGCGGCGGAGCGGAGGGCGGGAGGCAGCGGCGCCATGACCCGTGAGTGCAGGACGGGCCGGGCTGGGGCCGCGCCGCCGGGACCTGCCTTGCGGGCCGGGGCCGCCCTGGGGGACAAGGGGGAGGGCGGGGCCGTGGCCCGTGCGCGGGGCCGGGGTGCGGGCTGGGCCGTGGGGCCGGCGGTAGGCCCTGGGGCCGGGCCGCGCTGAGGCGGCCGCGCCGTCGCAGGCGGGAACCAGCGCGAACTGGCGCGGCAGAAGAACCTGAAGAAGCAGAGCGACTCGGGCAAGGGCAAGCGGCGGGACGACGGGCTCTCGGCCGCCGCCCGCAAGCAGAGGTGAGCGCCGGGCCGGCTCCGCCGCGCCCTCTCCCCCTCCCCGCGGTGCCCCGTCCCGGGGGTGGTGCCGGTACCGCTGCCAGCCCCGCAACGCGCTCTCCCGCAGGGACTCGGAGATCATGCAGCAGAAGCAGAAGAAAGCCGACGAGAAGAAGGAGGGCGCCAAGTAGCCCGCGGCCGGGCCGCCCGCCGGCAGGATGCCCAGCGCAGCCCCGGGGCCGCGCCGCCCCGGCAGCGCCCTGCGCCCGCCTCGGGCCCGTCTCCTATTAAAGTAGCTCGTGGAGCCCTGCAGGCCCTGTCTCCTCCCTCCGCGTGCCCGGGCGGGGGGGCTGGGAGCGGGAGTGGGCACCGCTGCTGTGTCCCCCCCTCCCCTGAGGGAGCGTTCGCGCTGGTGAGGAGCAGGGATGGACCATGCGCGGCCGCTGCGGTGCGGAGCAGCTGCATCTTCGTGGTGAGGAACAAAGCTGGGGCCGGGCCTGGCCTGGGAGAGCTCCGGGCGTCACCCGGGGGGACAGAACAGCCCGTGTGTGGGGGCAGAGGGAGGTGAGGGAATGGAACCAGGGCAGGATTGTGCTGCAGAGGATGGGTTGTGGTGGGGAAGGAGGCTCGGGGTGATGTGGGGCTGGGGCCAGGGAGGTGATGGCCGAGCCTGGCACACTGGAGCTGCCTGCTCCACAAGCCTCTGTCGGCACCGTCAGAGCAGGGATTGTCCATGGAGGGGATACACAGCCGGCAGTCAGCCTGTCTCTTGTGCCAGGTCCCGCAGCAGTGCGGAACTGACCTCGGGGGGGATGCTGAGTTCCAGCCCAGTGCTGTGGACCTTGCTCTCCTCCACCGTCCTCTTCACTTCCATGCAGGGCCAGGAGCAGCAGCGTCAGCAGCAAACATGGTTTGTTCCCCATCTACCAGCAGCTGCTTTATCTGGCAGCCCACCCCTGCTGGGAGGGACACCCAGGAGCTGCTCCTGTGCCTCTGCCCTGGCTGGGGCATGAGGGTGCTCGAGATGTCTCCTCTGACCTCGTTCTTGTGGAGCTGCAGCCGGGAGCTGGACTGCTGGTGCCCCCATCCCCTGCCAACACATGGGGCAGGGGGATGCGGGTTCCTCCCTCCTCTAGCACCCCTGGTGAGACAAGTGGTGGTGGGGTGCCCCGGTCCCCCAGCCTGGCCCTTTGCACCGGATGCAGAGTTGCCAGTTACCTCCGGTGCGAGGGCAGGAAGCTTCCTCCTGCTGAAGCGGCTGGCAGAGCTGCGGGGTCCCTCTGCCTCACCTCTTGAGTGGCTGAGGCCCTGCTGGGTGACAGATGCCATGCGAGGAGCCCAAGACCAGGAGCTGCTGGCAAGCAGAGCCGTGTTGCTGTCCCCAGCCCAGGGGCAGATCTCTCACCTTGCTGCCCTGGGAGGTGTGTGCTGCTGAGCGAGGAGGCTGTGTCGGTGCTGGTGTCACTGCAGCCCAACCTCCCTCCCAAACTCCATCATCCCAGGCGATGTGTCGGGAGCAGGCTGTGCGAGGAGCCTTCTCCCCAATCCTCTGCCATGGGCAGTGCTCAGATGGGGGGCTGCAGCCGGGGCTGCCTCTGCACTCCCCATCCCTCACTTGTGGCCAGTGCCCTCGGGGGAGCAGCGAGGGGCTGCAGGTTCTCCTCAACCATCCATGCAGGGCCTGATGCGCCTTGCAGGGGTAGAGCAGCCCCCGGCGATGTGTCCCCTTGGCTGGCACAGGGGTTGCGTGGATCTCCCAGCCCAGCCGGTGCCCTGCGCCTGCAGCAGAGGAGCCCCAAGGACACCTGGCATCACGGGGCTCGCCAGCGCCAGGCCTGCGGGGATGTGCCAGCAGCTCCGGGCAGGCTGCCCGTGCTCGCAATGGGGCCAAGCAGGGCAGCGTTGCCCCGGGGGCGTGTGTCCATCCCCACTCAGCAGCACAGGCGGGAGCTCAGGAGTCTGGCAGAGACCCCCCGGCTGCAGCCGGGCACTGTGTGGCTGCTGGAGCACGGGGCTGGCACTGCGCTAGGTCTCCTGCCATTCCCTCCCCACAGAGTGCTGCGTCCTGTGCTGCTGGGCCCCCTCCCAGTGCACCCCCAGCCGCTCTAGCTTTGCCTGCACTGAGGAGATGCCTTATGCAAGGTGCAATGCAGCCCATCATTCCCCTGGACGGGCGAGAGGGACTCCACTGAGTCACAGCTCGGTCACCAGGGAGCCCTCAGGTGCCCGGGGCTGCAGGGACCCCCCAGCCCTACCTGGGTGATGTCCCCAAGTTGGTGACGCTGCTGTCTGGCATCTGTCCCTGAGCCCTGTGTGGGTCCCAGCATCTCCTGGGTAGGGACATGGTCTGGGTGCAAGTCGCAGCCCCCACTGCTCCGGTTGGGGGGCCCCATGGTGCCTGCACTGGAGCTGAGCGCTCACCCCTCCTTCCCCCCCACTGTGCTGCTCTCACCTCCTGTGGGACTTTATCTGCCAGCTGCTGCAGGCCAGTGGGCTTGGGGCTGGTGTGAGCCCTGGTTGTGGGTGTTGGTGCCCATCCTGCACCAGCCACCACCGCAGTGCGGGGCCCATTGGATGCTACTGGTTCCCATGGAGCCACCCCACCGTGTTTGCCATGCGGGCCCGGGGCTGGTACCATACCCTCTGGCTGGGCGCCCCCTGATGCCCCAGTTCACTCTGGTACCTGAGCCAGTACCCCCAGTGCTCCCTGCTCTGCCACACCCCAGATTGTGTGTCTGTCGTCCCCCCCCGGTAGAACTGCCCCAAAGGTGCCTTGGCTGCGGCTGCTGCATGGGCAGAGCTGGTGCTGGGGTGCTGTAGGCACCTCTGTGCCAAGCCCCGTGTCTGGGGGGGGACGGATGGCACAGGCTCAGCTCAGTTTTATATCAAAACATATTCAAGGAGCTATGTACAACGAGCACGCTGCCGGTGGGGGAGCAGGGAGGCGGAGCTGGCCAGGGCAGAGCCCCAGGTCAGGGCCGCCAGTGCAGCAGGAGATGCCCCTGCGCGGAGGAGTCTGGCAGCACCCAGGCTGAGCACCCACCACCAGCTCGCTCCGGCCGGTGCAGTGCAGGACCTGGGTCCCTGGGAGCAGCCACCTCCCGTGTCCCCTCAGGCTCCCAGATACCGCCGTCTCCTGGGCCAGGAGGTCATGAGGGACCAGTGGGGCCCAGGAGGGCCAGGGCACAGGCACAGGGGATGGCAGGGACCCCGGGGCTGGGCACAGTCCATCCCAGCAGAGGCTACGTGGAGACACTGATGCGCTGCGGAGCGCGACGTCGCCGCAGGACGCGCAGGGCCCGGCTGCTGCGCCGCTGCTGGGGGGGGCTGCGGAGGCAGAGGGGGCTCAGCAGCAGCCACAGATAGAGCAGGACGCAGGCCCAGCACGAGGACACCTTCACCCAGAAGGTTGACCAGCTGCCGTGTGTGAAGGTGGTCTCCAGCACCGCGTTCTCGTAGCTGGTGGGACAGTGCAGGCATTGGGTGCACAATGGGCACCGACACAGGGCTCCCAGTGCCGCTGTAGCCACTGGGTCACCCCATGTCCCTGCAGCCACGTGGCCCTGGGCATGTCCCACCTGCCTGGAGCCCCCCCAGCCCCGCAGACCTCAGGCCGGCTCCCTGCAGCGCACGGCTGCTGTTGGTTGAAGCGGTGCTGCTCTGCAGGTGCAGAGCCAGTCGCTTCCCAGCGGGCACCAGCTTCGTGACGGCATGGCCCGGAGCAGAGGGACAGTGAGGAGTGAACCATTGCAGCCTGAGCCCATGTGGGTGCGGGTCAGAGCTGGCAGGGTGATGACACTGCAGGGTGACGATGCTGGGGGTGACAGCACTGGCAGGGCTGCATGAGCAAGAGGGAAAGGGAGCGAGAGCAAGGAGAGCTGGGCAGGAGCAGGGAGATGTACCTGAACCAGTTGGTGAGAGTCATCATGACATAAAGCGAGGCGAGGAAGAAGACGAAGTGGAAGGCTGAGTAGCTGTAGACCACCTTGTCCCTCTCATCCTGGATGATGCACTGTCCCCTGGCAGGCTCCTCTGCCTGCTCACAGGTCTGCTCGGTGCCTGGGAGAGCACCGGGGCACGGTGTCTCCTGCAGCTCCTCATCGCAGGCTCTGCCCTCCCACCAGCAGCCCGCTGCACCCACCTCTCAGCTCCTCCTCCATTTTCTCAGGACAGCAGAAGCAACAGGAGGGTTTCTGCAGAGAGAGCAGTGTGGTGGCAATTGCTGCTGAGCCCTGCCAATGGATCAGCCCTGCGTGGCACTGGGGCTGCTGGTGAGGCGCTGGTGCAGGCAGGGATGCACCATGGGAACCCCCGTGCTTGGCCAGACAAACCTGGCCCAGGGCTGTGATGGGGGCTTGGGGCAGCAGGAGGACACAGGGCACAGCTGGGGGGGGACAGCATCCCACTTTACTCACTTTAAACTCGAAGCTGTAGACTTTGACCATCCAGAGGGGCCCGAAGACCTCAGCGAGGTAGGAGGCTTCATTACTGTACCCAGGAGAGAGGCAGAAATCACAACATGGGCACCCACCACCCCGTGCCAGGCCCCCAGCCCGCCCCATGGATCTCACACAGCCGCAGGAGGCCTGTGCCTGGTGTGAGCACCCCGCGAGCACACGCACCATGCGAAGAGCACGCAGGCGTACATGATGGCAGCCCCCAGGACGGCGACTGTGGTGTCCTCCGTCTGCAGCTTGTCCTGCCGCAGGCCCGGGAAGCAGACGGTGAGGTTCTGCCCCTCGTAGAGCACTGCGGGGAGGCAGAGGTGAGATGGGTGCTCACCCAGCACCAGGCTGCCGCAGCAGGCAGGAGCACCCACCTCTCTCCGGGGGACGGCTGGACAGCGCGGAGAAGGTGAGGTACATCACGTAGCAGCTGATGATTGAGGACTGCAGCAGCCCCGACCGTGGCTGCTCTGCAAGGATGGGGTCAGGGTGTCACCGGAGTGCCAGGAGCTGCTGGATGAGCTCCACGTGGACCCTGGGAGCCCCTGCATCGAGGCGCACGAGGGGAGCTGTGTCCTCCCCAGGTGCTCAAGTGCTGGCCCTGAGCTGGGAGCCCATGGCCACCCCCCAGCCACAGGGTGCAGCCAGCCCTGCCACGCTGTGCCATGCCATGCTGTGCTGCGCCGTACTCACTGAGCCGCACACAGGGCATGATGGAGATGAAGGACATGATGCCACAGAGGATGCCGTTGACGGTGAGCAGCGCCTTGTTGAGGTGGCAGGCGGCCGGGTGCGTGTAGTACTTGTAGAGGAAGGAGAAGGCGGCGGAGGCGAGGGTGTAGAAGGTGGCCGTGGCCAGCAGCACAGCCAGGTACCAGCGCTTGTCCTGCGCGGCGCCCGTCAGCCTGTGGGACAGCGGGTGAGAGATGGCAGCGGTCCCGCGCCCGCCCGGTGCCCAGCACTCACCAGTTCTTGTTCCAGGTGTGCGCGAAGGCGGTGATCAGCACCAGCTGGATGAGAATGAAGGCGAAGCCCCCGCAGACGCCAGTGTAGTGCCAGGCTGGGGGCAGAGGGCAGAGCTGGGCTAGCCCAGGGCCCACAGTCAGGGCACAGGCTGTCAGCTTGGGCGCAGCGCAGGACACACCTTGGATGAAGCCGTCCTCAGGGATGAAGAAGCTGGCGGCACAGAGCCCCAGCAGCACCAGCAGCTTCAGCAGCCAGAACCTGTGGGCAGCGAGCGTCAGGGACACGGGGACCCTGGCAGCGCCCGGCCCCCAGCCCGTGCCCTGTACCCGTTGTGGAGCCGTGCGCGGCAGCCGGCGCTGGAGCGCACGTTGAGCAGCAGGGCGGCCTGCGCCAGGTGGAAGCAGGAGGTGCCGAAGCAGACCCGGTACACGGCCGAGGAGCCCACCAGCCGCTCGCAGTCCGTGCCCCCGGGCAGGTGTTGGCACAGCATCACTGCAAAGGGCACCTGCAGGCACGGGACAGGGCAGCTGGCGGGACTGGCACCCCTCAGCACCCATCTAGCACCCTGGACTGACACCCCCAAGTGTTCCCAATACCTTCTCCATCCCCAGTAGCTCTGGGGACCTGGCATCTCCAGTACACTGGGCAAGTCCTGCATCTTCAGTAACCCTGGCACTCCTTCCCCTTGGCACCTCTGACACCCTTGGCACTCCCAGTAGCCCTGTTACTCCCAATATCCCAGTACTCCTGGCTCCCCTGCCACCCCCAGTGCTCCTGAGACCCTATGTGCCCCTGGGGTACCCGGTATCCCAGCATCCCCGGCACCCCTGGGACACCCAGCACCCCGGGTGTCCCAGCCCCAGCTGTCACCTTCTCCCTGACAGCCTGGGCCACGGTGCGGGACAGCATGAGGCAGCACACGGCAGAGGCCAGGACGTGCAGGAGCGTGTAGAGGATGCGGGTGCTCGTGGACACACGGAGCCTGCGGCAGGGGCTGCAGTCACAACCACAGCACAGCTGAGGGGGCATGGTCAGTGGGGATCCCAGAGCTGCGCCCCCGGCCCAGCCCCACCCCCCCGGCCCAGCCCCAACCGCCCCTCGTCCCACCTGGCAGAGCAGCGAGTGCAGGAGGCGGCCCTGTGCCCGTGTGCCCGCCATGGCCCGGCTCGGCTCTGCTTGGCCCCCCGCTGCCCTCATGGGATTAGGGGGATTGTCGGCTCAGCCCGCCCCACCATCTGCTCGCTGCCACCTTCGGGCAGCCACCGCTGGGCACTCCGTGTGGAGCCTGGCCAGCGCCCACCGTGACCCCTGGCCATGGGGACCCTGGCCTGGGACCTGGCCTCTTCACTGTGCAGGATGAGGCCTGGACACGGCTGCGGGGGTCTGCGTGGTGATGGCTGCTCTCAGAGTGGTGTGGTGTGGCTGGGGGATGTGGGGGTACCTGTCGTGGTTTGAGCCCAGCCGGTAACTCAGAACCACACAGCCGCTCGCTCACTCCCCCCCCCCCCTTTTCTTCCTCCCCCCGCTCCCGGAGGGATGGGGAGGAGAATGGGAAGAATGTAACTCCCACGGGTTGAGATAAGAGCAGTCCCGCAACTAAGGTATAACACAGAACCACTACTGCTACCACCAATGATAATAACGATTAGTGAAATAACAAGGGGAGAGGATACAATTGCTCACCACCCGCCGACCGATACCCAGCCCGACCCGAGCAGTGATCTGGGCCTTCCGGGTAACTCCCCCCGGTTTCTATACTGGGCATGACGTGCTGTGGTATGGAATACCCCTTTGGCCAGTTTGGGTCAGGTGTCCTGTCTCTGCTTCCTCCCGGCTTCCCCTCCTCCCTGGCAAAGCATGAGACTGAGAAAGTCCTTGGTTGGAATAAACATTACTTAGCAACAACTAAAAACATCGGTGTTATCAGCGTTGTTCCCAGGCTGAAAGTTAAAAAACACAGCACTGCACCAGCTACTAAGCAGGAGAAAAATGACTGCTATAGCTGAACCCAGGACAGTACCAAAGGGCTGGAGGGATGCAAAGGCAACAGCGTGCACAGAGGCACCGAGAAACACTGGTACCCTCGGGGCTGCTGGGGCAGGAGGACGCAATGAGGCAGGGAGTGGGATGTCCTGAGGGTGGGCAGGAGCTGGGGACAAACCGGGGGGTGCAGGGGGTGTTGCTGCCACAGTGCCCTGTGCTGGGGCTGGTGTCACCCTCCTTCAGCTCCTCCACAGCTGCTGTGGGTCTGTGCTGGGGCGAGTTTGGGCTGCGGCTGCAGCGCCGAGGCTTTTCCTCTGCCCACTCTCCCCGCAGGGAGGAAGCTGGAAGGGACGGGACGGCGCCGGGAGAGCTGCCCCGAGGCCAAAGGGACGGTCCATGACACAGATCGTCCTCGGCCGTGAGGCTGGAGGCAGAGGAAGGGTTTTGGCTGCCGGCGTGGCTGTTGCTTGGAGGCTGGCCGGGCACCCGGCTGCCGGTGCGAGGTGATGAGCGACTGCCTGTGCAGCACCGGGACTCGTTGTACTGTTCCCCTTCACTTCACAGGTCAAAGTGTCTTCATCGCAACACGAGGGGTTTGTTGCTTTTGCTCTTCCTGGTCTCTCCCTGTCCCACTGCGGGGGAGTGTGAGTGGGTTTGTGGGCGCTTGGTGCTGCTGGGGGTCAGCCCCCTGCGACCCCAGGGGATGTCTCGGGTGGGCTCGTCCCCACGCACGTCCCGGCTCCGGGGCAGGCTCGCCAGGCGCGGCCGAGCTCGGCCCGGGCGGTGGGGCCGAAGCGGGCGCTCCGGCTGCCGGGGTGCGGCGGTGGCGGATCCCGCTCCTCCGGCCGCCGGCCCCTTCCGCTGCCAGGGGACCCCGGCCCGGCCCCACCGCCAGCGCCGCCCTTCCGTGCCGGGAGCCAAGCCGGGCCCCGTGACCCGCCCCCGCCGGCCGCGCCCCGGAGCCGGAGGGGGGAGGAGGGGCCGAGGTGGGGGGAGGAGGGGCCGGAGGGACCCCGGGCCCCCCCCCCCGCTGCTTCCCGCGGCCGCACGTGACCGGAAACAGGCTCCCGGCCGCGTCGTCACGTGAGCAGAAGCAGGCCGGCGGCATGGCGGCGGAGGGCGATGTGGAGCTGGAGCTGGAGACGGAGCCGAACGGCGGCGGCGGCGGCGATGGGGCGGGCGGGCGCGCGGCCGAGAAGCCGCGGAAGCACGACAGCGGCGCGGCCGACCTGGAGCGCGTCACGGACTACGCGGAGGAGAAGGAGATCCAGAGCTCCAACCTGGAGACGGTGCGGGCGGGACGGGACGGGGCCGGTGGGGTGCGGGCCGAGCCGGGCCCTCAGCACGGCCGCCGCGGGGCCCGTCCCGGAGCCCGTCCCGGTGGGCGCGGCGTGACCCGCCCGGTGCTGCGCAGCCCGGTAACTCTGCTCGTCCTGACAGGCCATGTCGGTAATCGGAGACCGGAGGTCCCGGGAGCAGAAAGCGAAACAGGAGAGGTAACCGCCTGCTCGGGGGTGCAGCGGGCCGCCCCTCGGTCACCGGCGGGGGGCTGCCGGTCACCGGGGGTTTGTCTGTTTGTTGCCGCAGGGAGAAGGAACTGGCAAAAGTGACCATCAAGAAGGAGGACCTGGAGCTGATTGTGAGTGGAGGGGGGGTGTCCCGGCCCGCAGGGCCAGTTCGGTGGCCACACTCCGGCTGCATCCGGTGGTGGCCCCGTCCCGCACCATGCCCAGCTCTGCTGCCCGCTGTCCCTGCAGATGACAGAGATGGAGATCTCACGGGCGGCCGCGGAGCGCAGCCTTCGGGAGCACATGGGGAACGTAGTGGAGGCGCTCGTCACTCTCACCAACTGAGTGCCGGGCACCGGGCCGGCTGCAGCCGGGTTCCGTGTCCCTACACAATAAAGGTGCCGTTGGGAGCAGGTATCACTGTGGTCTGTGTGTGCGGCCAGGCGCCTGCCTTGTGGGTCCCATAGGGCACACGGTGCTGATACATGGGGCCCAGCACTGTCCTGATAGCCTTGGAGCAGGATGAGGTGACCTGCAACCTCCCTGAGCACTGAGACTCACTGCTGTTCCTGCCTGTAACCTCACCCCTCTTGGGGCAAGGGCGCGCTTATGATCCGTGTGCAGTGACAGCCACCCATGCGCCTTGCCTGGTCCCTCCCTGGCTGCACCAGCCCATCCTGGCTTGCAGGAAGGTGCATAACAGGATGGCCACATTCACAAACAACAGCCAGAACACGTAAGAAAATGATGACTTTAATCAACCCCAGCCCCCTGCATGGGTAGAAAAGCCAGGCCCTGCACAACCAGGGAGAGGAAAAGGGGTCACCAAAACAGGGCTTGAACTGACAACAGGGAAAGTACAAGCCACAGGGACCAGGCGGGTATAAAAGTCCGTTCATCCCTCCAGAAGCAGGTGCACTGGAGCTGCCGTGCTCCCGCACAGCCCTTTTGGGTGCTGCTGAGGCTCCTGGGGAGGTTTCCAGTGGGATGGTGGTGGGGCCGTGGGCCTGGCCAGCACGGACAGGCCATTGTCCTGCACAGCACCGGGGCAGGAAGCCCGCCAGGTCGCAGCAGCACGGGGAGCGGGGCGCTGCGGCAGAGGAAGGGTTTGTCACCACACAAGTCCCGGCACAGTGCCGTGTCCCTCCCGTCCCTGCCTGTGCTCCCGCTGCATTAAGTAGTTTTTCGCTTCTTGGCCGAGGGTCTCTCGAAGACATCCCGAACACCCGCTGCTTTCTGCTTGAAAAACTTGGTGTTCTGCGCGCTCTCCTGGCCCCAGGCAGAGTCGAAGGACGTGGTGTCCTGGTCCACCAAGTGTGTGTACTTTGTCCGCCCTGAGCGCCCGAAGTTCTTGACCTGAGGAGCAGCAGAGCTGGTGAGGAGCCGTCCGGGGAGGACGCGGGGACCCGCTGCTCCCCCCTGCCCCATGAGGAACCGTGACCCCAGCCAGCTCACCCACCTGCATGACTTTGGGCAGGATTGTCTTGTTGAAGTGGTCCTCGAGGGTCGGGGCGCTGAAGTCCCTCTTGTACACCTCCTCGTCCTCATCCTGTGGGGCAAGCACACGCCTGCTCAGCTGGCACGTCCCCAGCAAGTGCCGGCAGAAGTCGGGGAGAGCCCCTGTGCCACCCCAAGGGCACCCCCAGCCCCATGGCACTGCAGGGGGAAGTCGTCCCCATGGTCTCACAGGCCCAGCCGCCAGCACGGCCGTGCCCAGGGGACACTCACCATGAAGAAGGCGCCGCGGTGGTAGTACTTCTGCAGGAACTTGTACTTGCCCTTCACCGCCTTGTTGGTGATGACCTTGCCGTTGGCCCGCAGCTCGGCCCGGCGCTCCTCCTCCGTCAGGTTCCGCATGCGCTCGATCTCTGCCTTCTCCTTCTCCATGCTGGGCAGGAGAGAACCCCCTGAGAGCCGCATCCCACAGCGCCCGCCAGGATGGCTGCTGCTGCCATCCATGGGGTTACGCATCGGGGGGCTCTGCAGGGGCACAAAGGCACCCTGAGGGCAGCAGGAGAGGCTCTGCGCGCTCGGTCCAGCCAAGACCATGCCACCGAAGGGAAGCCTGGGGAAGAGCTGCCTCCACTGCCCACGGGGCCTGAGCTGCAGGCTTCCCACCTCATGCCTATGCAGACAATACTTACGCTTCTCGTTCTTCTCGGTCCCGTTTGATGCGCTTCAGCTCACGTACTTTCCAGGCCTCATACTCCTCCTCGTCGTTCTCGTCATCTGTATCAAGTGCATCCAGTGCTGCCAGTGAGCGCTTGTTCTCCTCCAGCTCCTTCTTCGCTTCCTCCTCTACAATCTGCAGCAAGGAGCAAGCTAAGCTCGCTGCAGCGGCTGCCCCCCCGCAACCCCCAGCGGGCCCCATGGCACCTTGAGCGTGTACTTGCGCCTCTCCTCTGCCAGCCTCTTTGCCTCCTGCTCCAGCTCCTTCTGCTTCAGGGCTTCTGCTTCTCGCTCCTGGACCGTGATCCTGTCCTTCCTGCAGGCAGGGACCACAACCACCTTCAGCCTTGCCACAAGCCAGTGCAGCCACCCAGCTCCTTTGCAGGCTTCTCCCCCTCCTGCACTACAGCTGCTTCCAGCCTTCACCCTCTCCAAGGACAGGCTGAGGCCCAGGGCCCTCACCCCCTTCCGGCATCACCCATGCAGCGGCTGCTGCACCATCCCCCTATGGCTGCTGGCATGCCCACGAGCAATGGGAGACCAAACCATTGGCTGTGGGGCTCAGCCCACTGATAGCGTCTGTTTGCCATGGTACGGCACTTGCCCAAGGGCTCCGGTCAGACCCTGCTGCGACTTCAACCTGCAGGGATCACCCCACACTCCCCAGCTGTGCCCTGCCGGGATGTGACCATCACTCTCTCCCTGGGGAGAAAGAGGAGGCCACAGCAGTGGGGTCTGCATGGCCCTGGCTCCCGTGTCCTTGCCCAGGGTGACCCGCACGGCCGCAGCACCCACTTGCGGATGAAGACGGGTTTGAGACGCGGCTCCATTTCGTCCTCGCTGTCCGTGTACTCCTCGTACTCAGACTCTGACTCGGACTCTTCTCCAGATCGACCTTCATCTTCCAACTCCATCACTTCCATCTCCTCAGTTTTCCTCTCCTGTGCTCGCTGACGCATCATCCCGCGCCGGCGCTCGATCTCCTGCAGAGATAGACACAGAGCAGTGGAGAGCAGCCACGCTGCCGCTGCCCTCAGGCTTCTCTGTCAAACACGTGCAGAGTCTGGATTGCTGGCGACGAGATGATACACCCATCCCATGCAAGAGGACAGTGTCCCACCAGCTAAGTCACGGCCAGCTGTGACACTCGTCCGGCTCCACCAGACATGTCTGTGCAAAAGGCAGATCCAGCCTGTGCCCTTCAGAGGCTTCCCATGACCATTATTCAGCTCTACAAGCTCACCTCATCATCGATCTCCTCCTCTTCCTCCTCGCTGGTGTCCTCCCGCTCCAGGCGCCAGGCTTCCCCCTCCACCTCTGAGTCACTTTCTCCAACCACTTCAGGCTCCACGATTTTACGGTGTCTTGCCAGCCTGCAACAGACCAGTTAAACAACAGCAAACATAAAGAGCCTGCAAGAAGGTGGCTACTGGGGGCTTGGCGCCAGCGAGGCTGTGGAAAGTGCTGGAGCTGCTGAGTGTGGGCAGAACCCAACATGTTCTCTCCCGGGACAGAGTGGCTGGGCACCGGCAGCTCCTCCCTGGCCATGCTCTGAGCAGGAGCAGAGCTCCCAGCAGGAAGTCTCCCCGTTACCAGAACCGAAAAGAGCAGCAGCTCCAGAGGAGGTGGCAAATGTCACTCGGCTGCTCACTGCTCTGAGCATACTTCACACGATGCTGGCCCTTCCCACTGCCCTGAGCCTCTGCACCCCACAAGAATGGCTATTTTGGAGCCTGTTTTCACTCACACACCCCCAGCTGCACCCAGACGTGGGGCTGTGCCCTGGAGATGGGGACTCCCGGCTGGAAGGGCCGCTCCTGGCAGGGCTGAGGCCCGAGGCACAGACATGAGAGGAGTCAGAGGCTGCCCTGCACTGCCTGCGGAACGTTCCCAGCTCCTGCCTGGTGTCCCTGCGGCTCGTCACCGAGCGCGGCAGTGCGGGGTCCGCACTGCCCAGCCCCTGCACAGGCGATCCCGCAGCAGGGCCCGGCGCTGGTCCCGCACTCACCGCTCCTCCACATCTTCGGCGATGCGGTTCTGGAGGCGGCGCAGGCGGGGGTCGTTGGCGAGCTCCTCCTCCTGCTCCTCGGGCTCCACCTCCTGCTCCTTCGCCTTCTTGATGAACTGGAACTCCTCGTCCTCCTCCTCCGAGGACTCCATGGGCGCGTAGTCGGGCCGCTTCCCCGACACATACCGCTTCACCTTCACCTTCTCCATGGACAGCTCGCCTAAGGGCGCCCGGGCCGTCACCAGCGGCCCCGCGGCCCCGAGCCCGTCCCGCCGCCGGGGCCCGGCCGCGCCCCCCACACTCACCTTTCTCGTTGCGGACGGGCACGGCGCCCGCCGTGGACTGGATCGGCGGCTGCTTCATGAGGGCGCTGGGGACCGCCATGGTTCCGCTCCGCTGCCGCGGCGCCGCGCAGCCGCTCGCCGGAACCGCAACAGCAGCCCGCTTCCGGCGGAAGTGACGCTCGCCGTGAGGTCACTGCCGCGGTCCGGCGCCGGGCGGGCGCTGCGCTCCCCGCGGCGCCGGGCCCGGGCCCGCTCTGCTGCCGTCCAGCGGCACGCAGCGGCAGCGCCGGGGCATGGCTCCCGCTCGCGGCCGGGGAGCTCCGGCCCCTGCCCGGGGCCTCCCGCCGTGCCCGGGGCCGTGGCGGCCGGCGGCGCTGGCTTTAGGGTCCCGCCACGCGCCTCGGTACGGAGCTGCTTTGCGCGGGGCTGGGCCGGACACTGCGGTTCGGCCGCCGGGACACAGAGTGCTCGGCGTCACCGCGACTCCCGCGGGGCCGCTGGCGGAGGCGAGCCCCAGCGCTCCTGCTCGGCTCCACCGAGCCCCAGCGCAGCCCCCGGCACAGCCGGCACCGGCAGGCAGAGCCGCTTCTGGCGCACAGGAACCTCCGGCCGTGCTGCGGGTCTGGGGCAGCCCCTGCGCTTCCCGGCGGCACCGGTGAGGTGGCGGCAGTGGCCTCTTGTCCGGAAGGGCAGCGGCTGCGGCTGGTCCGCGGCAGGCGCGGGGGTTTCCTGCCGCCCGCGTCAGCACACGAGGGCTGTGAGCGGTGCGAGGCCTCGCGGGGCACGGCCGGGGCGGGCCCTGCTCCAGCTCCCGCCCGCAGGAGATGGGGCTTCGTGTGAAGTGGGGCAAAACTGTGTCACAAAGCACCGCAGCCACGGCTGCCGTCCTGCGCCACTTCCTCCACAGGGAGGAAGCTGGTTTGTCTTCTGGGAAGTCTGCTGGCTCCCTGCGGGGGGGGAATTGGGGACAGAGGGGCCGGAGCCTTGCTTTAACCCGCCACTGCCGGTCCCTGCTGGGGCAGGAGCCGTGTGGGGTGAGGGCAGCACCGGAGCTGGCAGCCGGGAGCCCCAAAGGCAGGGTGCTTTTCCAGCTGGGGGTGAGCACCAGAGCACGATCCCAGCGGGAGTGCAGGGAATTCTTTTCTTTCCAGTGTCCTGGGTTCTGGGCCAGTCTCGGGAAGGAGAGACCCAATTCTCAGCAGCACAGGCCCCGGTGTGGGCCCAGCCCCACGGGGTTGGAGCATCCTGGCAGGAGCTGGGGGGGGTCCCAGCCTGGCACAAAGACAGCCACTACCGTAGGGTTTCCCTCTCACCCTGGCTCCTGTGTGGATTGGGCAGGTCCAGTCACATAGCCACAGTCCTGCCAGGCTGCAGGCAGAGTTGTGGTTTGCTGTAGCAACTGAGGCAATAGTAGCTGTAACCCTACAGCAGCCACTGTCCTCCCCAGCCTTGCCCAGGAGTAAGCAAGAGCTTGCTCCTCTGCTTCTGGCCCTTGCGCCCAGATGACAGTTGGAGCTCCCGCTCTGCGTTTGGGCATCTGGTGTTAGTCTTGAGGGTTGTCAGTGTGTTCCCAAGCGAGTGTCGACGTAGGACTCGTAGACACATCAGTTGAAGGGAAGACTGGGAGTTGCACACAAAGCACATGATGTCCCGTTCAGGTGACACCAAACTAAAGACCTGGACAAACAGGGAAATGTTTTGAGGGCCTGGCTGGGTCCTGTGACTGTGGGTGTTGGAAGCTGCAGCGAGAGGTGGCCCTTGGCCTGTGACGTGTCTGCTCTGCCTGAGCTGGAGAAGCGAAATGGCACATTGCCCCGGGGTCCCGGCTCCATTGCAGCACTGGGGCGTTGTGGAGCTGACCTGCCCTTACCGGATGCCTGGGGACGTGGCTGGAGCCCCGCTCCCCAGCGCAGCGCCGCTGCCATGTCCCGGAGCAGAGGCTGCACCGTGGGACACAGATAAGATCACAGAAGCACCTGAGCCGCGGGTGTTTGTGTCTGCGGCTGCACCGCAGCGCAAGGTCAGGGCCCTCAATCCCTGCGTGAGATGTTGTGTCTGGGAGCATGGCCATGGGCAGAGCCTCCTGAGCCACGGGGTCCTGCGGAGCGCAGTTCCTGGTGGAGCCACGGCACCGGGTGCCAGCTCCGTGGCACTGGGACCTTCCCAGGAGCCTGCTGGTAGCGTCCGGTGGTGAGGAGAGGGGCTGGGGCTCCAGGGAAAGCAGCCTCAGCTTCGAGGAACAGCACAGGCAAGTGGAGGGAGTGAGGCTGGGAAGTGTTTGCAGCACGGGCATGGGGGGCAGAGTGGGTTGCTGTGCTCCAGCTAAACATCCAGGTACTAGTCTGGTCCCTCTGGGTGTCCCTTGCCTGCCCTTCCTACACGGGTTCTCCAGTCTGCCGCCTGACCGGTGGGGGGGTCTGCAGGCAGGGCTGCAGCCCTGGTGCTGCTCTGCTCTGGGGCAAATGGGCAGTTGCATCACTGTGGGAGCTTGTGCGATCTCTGCAGCGCAAAAGCCAAAAATTAACGTTTTTTTCATCAAAGTAGGTTTGCATTGATTGTGCTGCTGCCGGGCCACACCAGGGTGTGCTTGGTGTGGAGGAGCATGGGGGGTCTCCCTCCAGCCCTGGTGAGCAGTTCGCCCCCTGTGC
Organism: Strigops habroptila; assembly: GCF_004027225.2. NCBI lineage: Eukaryota > Metazoa > Chordata > Aves > Psittaciformes > Psittacidae > Strigops > Strigops habroptila. The sequence goes on from NC_044285.2 coordinate 288,883, forward strand.
CCTTGTGGGCTCCTGGAGATGCTGCGGGAATCACCTGGCAGGCAGACCTTGCACAGAGCTGCCGGTGAGCTGGGAGTCACTGCACAGAGCACCGATGCTTTCAAGCAAGGTCAGTCAAGTATCCAAGAGGAGGATTCGTGGTCCTCCAGACACGGCTGTGGTAGCCACGCAGGCAGGGCTGAAGAGAGAGGTGGGAGCAGCCCCAGAAGGTGTGGGGGGAGCAGCCACTGCTCGAATCCAGCCCAGTGGCCCTGGGAGGCTGCTGGGGAAGCAGATCCCATCCATGTTGTGGCTTTGTGACAGGCTGAGAGAGCTGGGCTGGGTCAGCCTGGAGAAGAGAAGGCTCCTGAAGGGGAGACCTTAGAGCAGCTCCAGTGTCTAAAGGGGCTATAAGAAACCTGGAGAGGGGCTTTGGACAAGGGCCTGTAGGGACAGGACAAGGGGAATGGCTTTAACCTGCCAGAGGGGAGATTGAGATGAGCTCTTGGGCAGAAGCTCTTCCCTGTGAGGGTGCTGAGGCGCTGGCACAGACTTTTCCCAGAGAAGCTGTGGCTGCCCCATCCCTGGCAGTGTTCAAGGCCAGGTTGGACACAGGGGCTTGGAGCAACCTGCTCTAGTGGAAGGTGTCCCTGCCCCTGGCAGGGGGTTGGAACTGGATGAGCTTTAAGGTTCCTCCCAACACACACCAGGCTGGGATTCTAGGATTGGTGCTGTGGCCCAGCACTCCCTGGCTACAGGCATTGTCTCTGGCAGGGCTGCGGGGTCAGCAGTGGGTCCAAAGCTGGTTTATGTAAGAGAGGTTCTTCCTGCCTGCCCGCCCCGCGGCACTGAGATAAGCCCCGTGGTGACAAGGGCCCTTTGTCAGCTCCTCTCCTGCAGTGACATGTCACCGGGTCAGGCGCAGCGGCTCGTCACCTGCCCGGGCACAGCCAGCGCCTAATCCGGGCATCCGGCAGTGGGTGCGCGGGCGGGCGCAGGGGTGCAGCTCACCCGCCTACCGCCCTCCCGCCAGCGGGACCTGCTCCCCGCACGCGTAGCCCATATAACTCTGTGGGGCACTCTGGGGTCAGCTGCACACCCAGGAGCTGGCCCGGGCGCTCCGGCTGACCAGACTGTGGTGAGTGCTGAATGTCCATGGGGTGCCAGGGGTCCGTCTGGGCTGGCTGGTGGGACCATGGTCTCAGAGGCTGGGCCTGGGGTGCCACAGCCCCTGTGGCCGGGGGTCTTGGGGCTGTATGCTGGGGTTGGCCCATGCTGAGTCGCTGCCCCAGCGCGAGGCCGCTGCCAGGTTAAACACAGGCAGGTTTCGCCAAGAAACCTGCCCTGTGCCAGATTTTCTGGGCTGTTCTCAGCATCTCAGTTACCAAGGTGACTGTTTCCTGTGCGATTGCTAATGCTTCATGATCTCGATCATGATATCCGAGTGACTTCCTTTTCTCTGTGAGGAGCCGTACGACCTGCTCCTTCGCGGGGCTGTGCAGACGCCTTCAGAGCTGCGGAGGATCCAGGTCAGTTTGGGTTCTGGTGCTTTTGCTTTTGGTGCTTGACCCAGTTTTTGTGCTGCTCCAGCAGCGGCGCGATGGACAAGGGTGTGTTGTGCGTTTGGAACGGCCGAAGCTGAGATGAGCCGCGTTCACTTCTCACCTTTACTCCTTGTGGGAATCCCTCTCCTGAAACCTGAAACTGGGCTGCATGGTTTTCCTGGTGTTGCTGGTTCGAGAGCACTCGCTCGGTGGAGCTGGGACCCCGCATACGGCGGGCGTTGATCCCACCGGCACGGGCGAGGAGCGCGGTGCCCCGGGGCTGGAACGGGCCGGTCTGGGTCAGCTCGTGCCCCACGCCGCAAAGCGACCCGCTGTGCGCGGCACTGGGACCAGGAGGCAGGGCGGCTCCGGGCGCCGTTCTCTGCGGGCGCCCTCGCACCCTGCCCGGGGCCGGGGCCCGCGGGAGTTTTGGGCGCTCCCGGGGCTGATCCGGGCCTCTCGCTCCGCCGGCACGGGCGGCCCCACGGGGGGATCGGCGGTGCCGGGCCCGGTGCCGGCGGAGGGTGGGTCTGCCCGGGCCGGGGCGAGCGGCCCCGGTTCTCGCGGTGCCCCGGGGCGGGGGCGGGCGGCGGTGACGGCATCCGGCGGCGCCCGGCGGAGCGGCGGCCGTGCCGCGCCGGGCCGGGGCCGGGCAGTGTCGGGCCGCGCGGAGCGGAGCGGGGCCGGGCGGGGCGGGGCGGCGGGCGGCGCTGACAGCTGCTCGGCGTAAACAAGCGGCCCCGCCGGCCGCCCCGGCCGCCCCTGCCTGGGCCGGGCCCGGCTCCGGGGCGGGCGCTCCGGGCGCCCCGCGGTGTGACGCGGCGCCGCCGACAGACGGGCCCGGCCGCCGGCAGGACGGGACGGGAGCGGGCAGGCCGCGCGGTAAGGGCGCGGGGACGCGGCCGGGGCATGGCTCGACCCGCCCGCGCCGGCGGTTTGACAGTTGGGGCGGCCCCGGCCGGGCGGGACCCCGGGGGGCGGCGGGGCCGGGGCGGGCGGCGGCGCCGCGGTGGAGTGCCGGAGCCGGGCGCGCTCTGGGGCTGTCGGAGGGACCGACCGGAGCCGCCCCCGCGGGCGAGGAGGGACCAGGCCTCGTCCCGCCGCGCCCGCGGGGCCTGCCCAGCCAGGCCGCCCTCGCAGCCACCCGTGGTCCCGCCGGTCTGCGGGCGGACGGCGGCTCCGCGGGCCTCGGCCCCTTGCGGCAGCCGGGCTCCGGTGTCCAGCGGTGCTGGGAAGGATCCCGGCCGGCCTCTGCCCCGCGTGTGCCGGGTGTGATCGGCACCGAGCTGCCTGTGGGGCTGCGGAGCAGGGAGCGCGGCCCTTGAGCTGGGGAGGCTTATGTCCCTCCTCGTCCCTCGCCGTGCCGCTCCCTCCTCCTCCCGTTCCGGGGGCATGAGGCTAGAGGTCTGCCGGCAGGGCAGCAGGGCTGCCGGGGACTTCGGGGCTGTGCTGGGGGCACATGGAGGGCCGGGGCTGTGGGGGCCGGGCTCTGCACCCCGCGGCAGGGCTCCGCTGCAGCGTGGTCCCCACGTGGACCCGTCATCGCTGGGGAGCGGGTGGCTGCTGGCTCCGGGACCAGCATAGCAGAGGAGACTGCCCGGCAGGGACCTGCGCAGGGGGTGAGGTGCTGGCACAGGCACCGGCCGTGGCAGACAGTGTCCCCTTGTGCTGCACTTGCTGTGCTTTCCGCTTGTGCAGTAGGTTTTTCCCTTCCGTGGGGGCTCTGGGAGCGTTTCCCACTGGAAACTGTGATTTGGGCCCTGGCACAGTCTGGGACCCAGGACTCCCGTCCAGCCTCTGGTGGGTGCTCGTGTCTCCGGGTGCCTCGGCAGGGTGGCCGAGGTCTGGTCGCTGAGGGGGAGCCACAGGGTGCCTGAATCGCGGCACTGTGTGTGCTGCAGCCTGCGGCGAGGTCTCAGACGGCTGCCAGAGCTGCTCTCCTCGCCTGGCAGCACCGCAGGCTCCCTGCTCCCGAGCCTGCTGCCTGCTGGAGGGGGATGGGGCTCCTCTGGGCACTGCTGCCTCTCACCTTTCCTGCTGTCCCTGAAACATGACCAGGTATTACAGTGTCCCTGTGGAGCTCCGTGCATGGAGCTCGCACTTCATGCGGTGCGTGGGTTGCTCCCTGTTCTGCTCTCCACCTGCCTTCCCAGCTTCTTTCTCGTGCTTGCCCTCTGGCACTGTGCAAGCTGTCCCCAGGCATCCCCACGTGTGGGGCCCTGGTGTGTGCTAGAGGTGACGGTGTGCCCCTTTTCCTTGTCCCTGTGCCAGTTTCCTTTCTGTTGTGGAGATGAGTCACGCCGGTGTCACCATGTTGTGCTCCAGAGGAAGGGCAGAGCTGAGCTGCTGACGGTGACAGGCAGCACGGCGCTGGGTGCTGCTACCAGCAGTCATGGCTCTGCTCACCAGAGAGCAGGGGCTCACTCTTCTTCCAGTGTCTCTCATTTAGCTGCGCTTCCTCACACAGCATATGGGGGCATCTTCTTTGGTCTCCCTTGGGACTGAAGAAGCAGCTTCCCATCCTGGCTGCTCCCAGCTCTGTGCCCAGATAGACCCATCCCAGCTGGAGAAGGGGCTTGTGTCGCTGCAGGCCGTGGTGGCGGGAGGCACGGCTTCCCTTGCCTCGCCTGTCCCCTCTGGTGCCCTTCTCCCCTCCTGCTTCGTTTCCCTCGTTTGTAGGCACAGAGCATAAGTACACATTGGGCAATAGGCAGAGTAAACAGAGGCTCCGCGCTGGGGCACCCTGCAGAGCCAGTGCCACGGCTCCTCACAGCCCCAGGTCCCGGTGGCTGCCCATGTCCCAGGGCCCTTTGCCCGGTGCCACAGCCACGACTTGGTCCGGCAAAGGCTGCCCTCCCCAGGCTCGAGGAGAGGCACCCCAGGGCCTGACCCCTCTTCCATCTCTCTGCAGATCCTGCTGCTGTCCTGGATTGTCTGTTCCTGCTGCCGGCTGCTGCAGGCTCATCCCCATGCTTGCTTGGGCTGAGCGGGGACCAGTGGGGCAGAGAGGCCGGTGTGCCCCGGGGTGCTGACACAGGGAGGCCACTGGACCCGCTGCTCCCGGGACCCTCCCGCTCCCCAGCTTAAGGAACCCCGATACTCTGATGGATCTGAGGCCCTGCTCGCTGCTCCTGCTCTGGACTCTGGTGGTTGCCCTCGCTCTCCTGGCGCAGGAGGTGCTGGCCCAGCATATTTACACCAACACGTGGGCTGTGCTCGTCCCTGCGGGGCCACAGGAGGCTGACAGGCTGGCCAGGAAGCATGGATTCCTCAACCTGGGCCCGGTAAGTCCCCTGCTTCCCTTTCCCCATGGAAGTGGTCGGCTCTGCCATGGTCTGGGTGGATGCTGGGCTCAGTCTGCAGCCAGCTCGGGGCAGCACGACCACTGCATTCATGCCCGGCTGCTGCAGCATCCACTGTGTGGTCAAGGGTGGTCAATAGCTGGATGGAGCGGGGGCCTCCTCCTGCCCCTGGGGCAGTCTGGTGGCACAGCACAACATAGCACGTTCTGCCTGCTGGAGCAGGAAGGAGGAAAAGCCCATCCCAGCATGAAAACGTCAGGAGTGCTGTGCGTTGGTGGAGGAGGGGAGTGCTCCCAGTTCCTGTCCAAGCTGCCCCAGCGTGGCACAGCCGTGGCTCAGCCGGGCGGCACCGGCACCTCCTGGTGTCCCCAGAGCGGGTGGTCTGACAGCAGCCGCATGTCCTTGGCCCTGAACTGCCCTTCACAGGAGGTGTCAGCAGGTCCCCGCGGCGCTCGGCATTCCCTGCGCTCAGCGAGGGACGGGGTGGCACCGGCGGCTGCGCTGGGGCTGTCACCTTTGGCACCAGGGTGGGGAGAATGGGGTGATGTCAAAGGAGCAGTGGTCCCTGCGCTTGTCCCCAGCGTGAGGAGTTCCAAAGCGCTCTGCTCCCGGCAGCCTTGGCAGGGCCCAGCTCCCTGGTGCTCCAGCTCCTGGCAGCCCTTTCCCTGGCCGGCTGCAGGCGTGCACTCAGCGCAGGCTGATCCATGGGGCTTTTCTCCACCCTGTGCTGTGGGCAGGGCACTGGCCTCTGGGCTGGTGGCATGTGGGGGCTTTGCAGATGGAGCTGGCGCCAGCATGGCTGCTGTGACCAAGGAGAGGGGGGCAAGGGGATCCCATGGGAGCGGGTGCAGCAGGGCTGGCCCAGAGGGACGCCCCGGCCCCTGCCCAGGCACGGGGAGCTGCATGGGCACTGCTCCGGCGAGGCAAGGCCGTGTGGCTGTGCCGGTGCCCGCGGGCTGCCTGCGTGCCCGGGGGTCTGTTGCTCCGAGAGCAGGACGCTGCCCCCACGCTGGGCTGGCTGCTCCGAGAAGGAAGCGAGGGGCGAAATCCCAGAGGAAATTGCACAACTCGTGGCTGTGGTGTCAGGACCTTGCTATGAGCAGCTGCCTTGAGCCATGGCAGGCGGGGAAGGTGGTGGCTGCTGCTGCCATGGGTGGGTGCCTTGTGCTGCAACCCCAAGGTGCCCTGCATGGCGCGATGGGCACACAGGGCTCTGACGACAGGGAATCCTGAGTCCTTTGGGGCTTGTGACAGAGGAGGGTACTCTGTAGGGGCTGGGGCCAGGCCCCACTGGGGTGTCTGCTGCAGGGGCAATGGGACAGCTTCACACATGTGAAGCTCTCTGCATGGAAGTGTCTCGGAGCCAGTGTCAGGGCAAAGGACGTGTTGGGCCAGGACCACTGCCGTGCAGAGGGGACCAGGAGAGCAGCCCAGGACATGTCCTGTGGGGCCACGTCTGTGCTGAGACCCCTGGGAGTGGGAAGAGGGCTGAGGTGCCACCACCTGCGGTGTCGGGTCCCAGGGCCAAGGGGCACCCGCCTCTGTGGCCGTGTCTCTGCTGGCCCTGGGCTGCAGTGCAGAGCTGCGCAGGGCCCCACGGCTTGGCAGGGAGCCCAGGCCTGTTTGGGGTCTGTCCCCATGAGCCGCGGGGGCTCTGTGCCGGCTCTGCCCTCACCTTCTCCCCATGCTGTTGCCTCTGTGGCCAGAGGCTGACACCTCTCCCCCTGCTCCCAGCCCCTCAGCTGCCGGTGGAGCAGCGGTGAGGCAGCACTTGCAGGCAGAGCCCTGCGGGCTGCAGCAGTTCAGGCTGGGGCAGGAGCTGCTGGTCTGGGCACGTTTTCTCCTGTTCTGGAGCACATCCTGGTGTATGTGCTGCAGGATGAGGCTTGGCTGGCCTCAGCAGCCCGCTCCTGCAGGGGGGCCATGGCAGCCTGGCGGGAAGAGCAGGAATGGAAGGAGCCAGAGTTTCCCTCCCGGAGGGTTTCTGGGCTCCTGTTCCTGGGGCACATCCTGGGCACTGGGACAGGATGCAGCAGCCAGGCTGGAAGGGGGGGGACCGGCTGCTTCTGGCAGTGCCCCAGTGAGGGGCCCCCAGGGTCCTTATCTGAGAGGATTCCGGCCTCAGCGTGGAGCCTGGACACTGTCCTTGGAAGCGCGCTGTCCTGGCGTCCTCCCTGCTGCTCTCTGCCTGTGGAGCTGGGGTGGGCAGTGCCCTGGCCAGCGGCACCTCAGGCAGAGAGGTGCCAGGACCCATGGCCGGTGGCCTTGAAGGGACCCAAGGGACAGTGTGAGGGTCAGAGGAGAGGGACTGGCCAAGGTGGCCACAGGCTGGAGGCCAAGGCAGGAGCTGAGAGCTGGCACCAGTGTCTGTAGGATCGATGCTGCCTGCCCTGGGGATGGCTCTGCCGTTGCTGAGGACAGGGACTGTGGGATTAGGGTGGAAACGTGTGGGCTGGCCGGCTCCTGCCAGCCACCACAGTGTCTGTGCAGACCTAATCCAGCTGGATGACCAGCAGAGCCACGATCCGCGCAGGAACAATCGGGCTCTGTCCTGACCCCCGGAGGGGTTCTGGGGGAGGGCAGCCGGCCTGCAGCTCCCCGTCCCCTCTGCCAGCCCAGTCAGAGCCTTTTTGCCTTGGCGCCTCCCCAAGTGCTCTGAGCTGCTGTGCGTCCCAGGCTGTGCTGGGGGACACCATGTGCCACAGGGAACAGGTCCGGGTCTGTCCCCAGTGTCTCGAGGTGCGATGCTGCTGTAGCAGGCAGGGCTGCAGCTCTGCAGCCGGGGCTCCAGCCTGTGCCCTGCAGGGAAGGGCTGCAGAGCAGCAGCATGAGTCCTGGCCTTCCCTCCGCCAGCACAGGGCAGGAGCAGGACTGAGGAGCACAGCCCCACGTCTCGGGGAGCCAGCATGGTCTGTGGCTTCCCTGGATAACGCCAGCAGGTGAGGGGTTGATTTCCACGCCGCATTCGGATCCTGCCTGTGGCCGCTGCCCAAGCATCATGACTGCCAGGGGGGCAAGGTGGGCGCTCAGCCCCCTCCTCCACAGTGCGGGCTGGCTGCTGGGCCCTGTGCAGCAGGGGTGGGTCACTGCGGCCCGGCCAGCCCCCGGGAACGTGCGGGAGGGGGTCAGGAAATGACAGCGCTGGAGAGGTTTCGGGGTTTAAAAATAACCCTCTGGCGGCTGCGTGGCCTGGCCCAGCCCCGGTCCCCACGCACGGGAGCGGGCTGGTTAGCGCTGCGTGGTGGCTGCCCGCCACTGCGTGTCCCCTCGCTTGGCCCCGCTGGAGCTGGCTGTGCCCCGAGGTGGAGACTGGCGCTGATGGGTGCTCCGTGGGGAGAAGGGCTCTGCTGGAGGCCTGTCCGGAGGAGCAGAGGCTGGTTCGGACCCTCCCTGCCCTGCCTGAGACCGCATGGGCCCCACCAGGACCCTACCGCACCAGGGGCAGGGGTGCAGGTTGGCCCTGGGAGAGGAGCAGTGGTTTTGCCTCCTGAGGATGGTGCCTCTCCCAGGCTGCCTCCCAAAGACCTGTCCCTCTCTGCCGCTGCCTGCCTGGGGTCTCCCTGCCAGGGCAGCAGCTTTGTTAAACAATGTGGGACTTGCTGTCCTGTGGGGGACATGCAGGAGGGTGAGGTGGGCACAGGCTGCATCACGGTGGCTCCATGGTCTCCCCAGCTTCCTTATCACAAGCTGCTGCAGCCTCTTGCAGGACATTCTGCCCCAAGTACCTGGACATGAACCCCATCAGCCACTCTGGAGTGGGGACCCAGTCTGCCTGTGGCTGCCACAGGCTTGGGATTGCAGGCAGGGAACAGGGAATCGGGGAGACCGGCCTCTCACATCCATCCTGCTCCTTTCTCTGTTGCAGATCTTCGGCGACTATTACCACTTTCGGCACACTGGCGTGGTGAAGCGTTCCCTCTCACCCCACCAACCCTGGCACAGCCGTTTGGCCAGGGAACCGCAGGTATGTGCAGTGGGGGCCATGCCTGCAGTGGCTGGCTTTGGTCCTGGGCACTTACACTGCCATGTGAGCCAGCACCAGGCACAGGATGGGGTTGAGCTGCCATGAACTGTCCGCTGGCACGAGGTTCTTGGCAGAGCCGGGTGGGAGCCCAGCATGTGTCTGGCAGGGGCAGGGGTCAGTGGTGCCAGCATCACTGGCCTGTGGGCTGCTGTGATGCCATGGAGGTCTCTCTGCCCTCATGCAGGGACAGGGCAGTGCCGGGCGCCAGTGTGGCGGTGCAGTGGGGCTGGTGGCGCAGCGGGGTGTGCAGTGCGGCTCAGCAGAGCTCTGCGCTCTGACCTCCGCGCTCCACTGGAGCACAGCCTGGCTCGGGGCGCCTGGTGCTGCTGCCCGGCACGGCTTGGCTCGGCAGGGCAGGGCAGGGGGACAGGCTGGGCTCTGTGGTAGCTGGTGCAGGGCAGGGGCCTGGGGAGCTGCTGGCCTGGTTGCGAGCCCCATGTGCTCTCTGCCCCCAGGTGCAGTGGCTGGAGCAGCAGGTAGCAAAGCGCAGGACCAAGCGAGACGTTTTCATGGAGCCCACAGACCCCAAGTTCCCGCAGCAGTGGTACCTGGTGAGTGCCGGGCGAGGCAGGGGGCCGTGCAGTCACCACAGCGGGTGCACAGACGTGGCACCCCAGGAACTGCTGTCAGGCTGCTGCTGCTGCCAGCCAGGCTGGCGGGGAGGAGGAGGAAGGCCTGAGGCAGCCACCCTGCCCAGGGACACCCCAGGGAAGTGGCAGCACCCCGGAGCACTGGCAGGGCTGGGCAGAGCCGGGGCTGGACGTGGAGAGAGCAGCCCTTTCCCTGGCACAGGAGCAAGGTCCATGCCCAGGGTCTCTGCATCATTGAGCAAGCCCAAGCACAGTCTGGGGCTCAGTCTCCTTTTGGAGTGTCCCTCCTCATCTAGCTGTGCCCAGCCGTCTGTGCATGGGTCCCCTGGAGGGTTTCCTCATCCTCATTCCACAGGAGAGCAGGGTGAAGGCTGGGAGGGGTCCGGGCACTGCAGTACCAGCAACTGGGTGCAGCTCCTATTGCTGAGGCTTCTCTTGGCAGTACAACACCAACCAGCGGGACCTGAACGTGCGTCAGGCCTGGGAGCAGGGCTACACGGGCAAGGGCATCGTAGTTTCCATCCTGGATGACGGAATTGAGAAGAACCACCCTGACCTGGAGGGCAACTATGTAAGTGAGGGGTGATGCCACAGGGCAGTGTGCCACGGGAGCCTACCCGTGCTGTTGCCTGGTGCAGCCCCGGAGCTGCGTGGTGCAGGGCTCATGCCTGCTGTGGTGGGACATGCAGGAAAGCGGTGGCGGTGGGACTGGAGCTGCCCCGCTGCTCAGCCCAGCCTCAGGGCCATGGAGCACAGGCGTGGGCCCAGGGTGGTGGGGCTCAGTGGTCAAGGTGCATGGTCTCTGACTGCCAGATCTGCCTTCCAGGATCCAGGAGCGAGCTTTGATGTCAATGACCAGGACCCAGACCCACAGCCTCGCTACACGCAGATGAATGATAACAGGTAAGGCAGGAGGTGAGGGCAGCAGAGCCAAGCTGCGGCAGTGGCTCAGTGGCAGCACTATCGCAGGGGTGGTGGCACACTTCTGTCCCACGGAGAAAGCCCCTGCGACCCCTTCCAATGCAAGCAGCATCCTTTGGGGCTGCCCAGCGCCAGTGCAGGCCGTTGAGTCCACCCTGCTCTGGAGCAGGAGGGTTGATGGAGGAGCCCTGCGAGGCCTTTGTTGGCTGCATGGTTTGGGAGGAGGGGAAGCAGCCTGGGTGCTGGTGCCTCTGTCTGTGGCTGGTGCTGAGCCCTCTGCTCCTCACACCCCATCTGAGCATGCTTTGCCCTGTTTCTCCTGCAGGCACGGCACGCGCTGCGCCGGGGAAGTGGCTGCCGTGGCCAACAACGGGATCTGCGGTGTCGGTGTGGCTTACAACGCCCGCATCGGAGGTGAGTGCCACCCTGCCCTGCGCTGAGCAGAGCCTGCGCTGGGCTCCGCGGGGCTTGGTGCCGGAGGAGCGGCTGTGCCGGGGGTCTCAGCGCTGCTGGTGGGCAGCCCTGTGAGGGCCCGTGGTGCGGGGCGGCAGCAGTGCAGGGAGGGCACACGGTCCCTGCCCTGTCCGGTTACCCATGACGTCTGCTCTCTGGCCCTAGGCGTGCGCATGCTGGATGGGGAGGTGACTGATGCTGTGGAGGCCCATTCCCTGGGCCTCAATCCCAACCACATCCACATCTACAGTGCCAGCTGGGGCCCTGAGGATGATGGCAAGACCGTGGATGGCCCGGCCCGGCTGGCGGAGGAGGCTTTCTTCCGAGGGGTCAGCCAGGTGAGCAAGAGTCTGCCCGGGGAGTGCCGGCTGAGCTGCCCCCGGAATCCCTCGCTCTGCCTGCCCTGGTTGTTGTCCCGGCCCGCCCGTGATGAGCTGTCTTCCAGCTCATCTCTAGGATCAGGCTCTGTTGGTTTTTCTTGTTTTTCTTGTGTGATGGCTCTGAGTCAGGGCTCCTCCAGTGGTCCTTATCCTGCCGCTCTGGGCAGTCCTGTGCTCTCTGCCCTGTGCTCCTGCACAGCCCTGCACTGTGACGGTCTCTAACTGCTCTCGAGGCCCTGTGCTGGCTCCTGCCTGGTTTCATGCCGGTTGCTCTCTCTTGCTGCTCCTCCTCCTGTCCTCCCCCTGCCCCGTGTGCTGTGAGTGCAGCATTCAGCATTGCCATGGTGCAGCTCCCACGGGGCGGCTGCAAATCCCACACAGACAGTCAGCCTGGGTGGTTTCCAAGCGGAAAAGGACATCAGGTCTTGGAAAACCCTCTTCAGCAGGGCTCCTGCCACACAGTGCTCTCCCTGTTGGGGCACCCTGCAGCCTCCCCAGAACTGCCCCAGCACCCTCCATAGGCACAGTGGTGTTGAGGGATGGCAGCGCCCAGTCCATGACCGGTGGCATCCCGCTGTCCCCTGTGTCCCCGCTGCATCGGCTCGGTCTTTCCCACTCAGGCTGCAAGAGCCCCAGGGCTGGCACCGTCCTGGTCCCGGCTCCAGCCTGGGGCTGCCGGCAGCACGGTGCTGCAGTGCTGGCCCTCACCCTGCTCTGTTGCCAGGGCCGAGGAGGACTGGGCTCAATCTTCGTCTGGGCGTCCGGGAACGGGGGCCGTGAGCACGACAGCTGCAACTGCGACGGCTACACCAACAGCATCTACACGCTGTCCATCAGCAGCACCACACAGTACGGTAACGTGCCCTGGTACAGCGAGGCCTGCTCCTCCACCCTTGCCACCACCTACAGCAGCGGCAACCAGAACGAGAAGCAGATCGTGAGTCTGGGCTGTTGGTGTCAGCAGGGTGGGGGCTCACAGGGGTGGGACATGCCAAGCTGCAGCTGCCATAGGCATCCCTCTGGGAGCTGTGGTGCTGGGAGCGGGGCTGGCCCCGCTCTGCCACACTGCTGCCCTCCACGTCATTCCCAGAGCTCGGTCTCATGAGTTTAGGGCTTCTGGAGCCAGGCTGAGAGAGCTGGGCTGGGTCAGCCTGGAGAAGAGAAGGCTCCTGAAGGGGAGACCTTAGAGCAGCTCCAGTGCCTAAAGGGGCTCCAGGAAACCTGGAGAGGGGCTTTGGACAAGGGCCTGTAGGGACAGGACAGGGGGAATGGCTTTAACCTGCCAGAGGGGAGATTGAGATGAGCTCTGAGGCAGAAGCTCTTCCCTGTGAGGGTGCTGAGGCGCTGGCACAGGGTGCCCAGAGAAGCTGTGGCTGCCCCATCCCTGGCAGTGTTCAAGGCCAGGTTGGACACAGGGGCTTGGAGCAACCTGCTCTAGTGGAAGGTGTCCCTGCCCGTGGCAGGGGGTTGGAGCTGGATGAGCTTTAAGATCCCTTCCAACATAAACCATTCCATGATTCTATGATGATTCCATGAAACTCCTGAGCTGCCCCAGGAGCCGGGGCTCTGCCTCACCTCCTGCAGCCCTCATGGGGACACAAGCCCCTGATCCATCTCCAGGACGTGGTTGGTGCCTGCAGCACCTCCTACCCTGGCACTGCTCCCTGCAGGTGACGACTGACCTCAGGCAGAAATGCACCGAATCGCACACGGGGACGTCGGCCTCGGCACCCCTGGCTGCTGGCATCATCGCTCTTGCCCTGGAGGCCAAGTAAGGGCAGGCTCAGAGTGGGGCTGGGCTGGGCAGGGCTGCACAGCCCCCGAGGCAGCAGCGCCGGGGCACGGAGCTGCCCAGGGCTGAGGGGCTGACACCGGTGCCTGAGTCCCGTGTTCCTCCGCAGCAAGAACCTGACCTGGCGGGACATGCAGCACCTCGTGGTGCAGACATCGAAGCCGGCTCACCTCAACGCCAATGACTGGGTCACCAACGGCGTCGGCCGCAAAGGTACCGGGGTGCTGGGGTGGACTAGGGGCTCCTGTTCCTGCAAGCACCGCTAGCCTGGGGGTGCTGGGGCAGAGCCCCCTGGCAGCCCTGGGGGCCACATCCCCTGCTGAGGGCCCTGGGGGCAGCGCTGACCCCTCTCTGTCCACAGTCAGCCACTCCTATGGCTACGGGCTGCTGGATGCTGGCGCCATGGTGAGCCTGGCCAAGAACTGGACCACGGTGGGACCTCAGAGGAAATGTGTCATCGACGTCCTCACAGAGCCGAAGTAAGGGCTGGTGAGCCCAGGAGCGCATCACCCCATGCACAGCCCCACGCAAGAGTCCAAGGGCCTCTGGGTCCAGGGCCGAGAGGGGGGAGGATCTCCAGGGCTGAGCTGCCCCAAGACCGTAGACCATCCTGGGAGAGCTTCGGGAGGGCTGGGAAAGGTGCCTTCAGCTGACATGGGCCGCTGAGCCTGCTCGCTCTGCTGGGGCCAGGCTGCGCGCTGTGGTTTGGGAGCAGCCAGCACGAGTCATCCCAGACACACAGGGGCTTTTCAGGGGTCAGACAGAAGCTCCTTTTACTGCTGCTTGGCCGCGGCTGCCGCAGCACAACATGTGCTGAGTCTCATGTGCGGCCGGGGCACTCCCTGGGGGCTTTGGGCATGGAGGTAGCTGGGGCTGGGTCCTGCCTGTGCCTGTGTCCTGCCCTGGTCCCCTGGGACCCAGTCTGCTCGTCCAGAGCCAGCGCTCCTTATGACTAGCATCCTGTGCTGGCACTGGTGCCGGTGCTGCGAGCGGCTGCAGGAGATGGCTGCACACGAGCAGCGGGATGGGGATGGCTGTGCCTGTCCTGTCCCTGGCCACACCAGGCAGGGTGTAGCTGGCCTGGCAGCAGGCAAAGAAAGGGCCCATTCACGGCTGGTGTGGAGCAGTGTCTGGGGAGGTGGCACCAGGCAGCGCGTGCTTGGCAGAGCAAACCCCACCATGCCCAGGAACCCGGGCAGGTCCCTCTGCTGCCTGCACCGGGGATGGGGAGGAGGCACCATCAGCCACTGCAGGGTTGATTCCTGCTCCAGCCACCCTGGGGCAGCCCCAAAGCCTGGCAGGAGGGAGTGGGACCGGGGGCACCCTGTCGAGAGCCCCCAGGCTGGGGCTGGGCTCACCCTTGCCTGCTCTCGGCAGGGACATCGGGAAGCGCCTGGAGGTGCGGCAGAAGGTGGACGCCTGCCTGGGGAAAGCCAACTACATCAGCCGGCTGGAGCACGCGCAGGCGCGGCTGACGCTGTCCTACAACCGGCGTGGGGACCTGGCCATCCACCTCGTCAGTCCCATGGGCACCCGCTCCACCCTCCTGGCCGCCAGGTGTGTGCTGGGCTGCTGAGCCCCCAGGCTCGGGCTGGCCCCGCTGGGTTTGTGGGATGTGGGCACCCAACTCTCACACTCCCATCTTGCCCAGGCCCCACGACTTCTCGGCTGATGGCTTCAATGACTGGGCCTTCATGACGACGCACTCATGGGACGAGGACCCCTCTGGGGAATGGGTGCTGGAGATTGAGAACACCAGCGATGCCAACAACTACGGTAGGGCTGGGCTGGCCCCAGTCCCACTGCTGCCTCCCTCCGAGCCTGGGGTGGGAGTGTCACCTCAGCACCACTGAGCTCTGGGTGCAGTGACACTTGTGTGCTTTGCGGTGACCTGCTGGGGAGAGGCTGGAGCCGGGCACATGGGAGGAGATTCCGCGGCCCTGGGGTGGTGGGGTCTGAGGCAGCAGGTTCTCCCCATGCCGGGTGGCCTGTCCCATACCCCACAGCAGCCCCGTGCCTGGGCATTGCTCCATGCTGGGGGCTCTTCCAGGAGATGGGCGCAGCCCTGTGGTCCTTTGGCAGCCCATGGAGGGGACCAGTGCAAATCCCCTCCGTGTGCCTGCCCCAAGCACGGGAGCTCTCACGGGTGCACCAGTGGTCCTCACCCCACATCCTTGCAGGCACGCTGACCAAGTTCACGCTGGTGCTGTACGGGACGGCCACCGACTCCCCCAGCCTCTCCAACCAGCTGGAGAGCAGCGGCTGCAAGACCCTGACCCCCAGCCAGACCTGTGTGGGTGAGTGTGGGGCTGGCAGGGAGGGGACGGGGACGTGGGGCGCAGGTGGCCCCCAGCCTACGCTGATGCTGCCTGTCCCACAGTCTGTGAGGAGGGGTACTACCTGCACCAGAAGAGCTGCCTGAAGCGCTGCCCTCCCGGCTTTGCACCTGGTGTCCAGAGCACGCACTACGAGCTGGAGAACAGCGTGGAGCCCATCACCCCGCACCTCTGCCTGCCCTGCCACCCCTCCTGCGCCACCTGCACCGGGCCCGGCCCCAACCAGTGCCTGACCTGCCCTGCGCACTCCCACTTCAGCAGCCTGGACCTCTCCTGCTCCCATCAGACGCAGAGCAGCCGTGCGTCCCCTGCTCTGGCAGACAGCGAGGGGCTGGCTGAGGCTCCCCCTCCCACCAACCTGCCTGTCCTCATCGCCAGCCTCAGCTGCGTCGTCATCATCGTCATCTTCGTCACCATATTCCTGGTGCTGCAGGCGCGCTCAGGCTTCAGCCTGCGGGGCGTGAAGGTCTATGCCCTGGACAGCGGGATCATCTCCTACAAGGGGCTCCCCTCTGACATCTGGCAGGAGGAGGGCCCCTCCGAGTCAGACGGTGAGGACATCGAGGCCCACAGCGAGAGGACTGCCTTCATCAGAGACCAAAGTGCCCTTTGATGAGCCCTCCCGCCCCTCCCTCCTCCCTGCCCAGCGCCATGGGACCAGGGCAGGCGAGGCCGAGGGGCCCCAGACTCTGCCCCCGTCCCTGTCCTGCACCGCAGCAGCCCGGGGCTCCCACCCACCGGCACCGCCCCTTGTCCCGGCCTGGGCAGCCGGGCACGGCCCTGCCGGCACTGTCCCCGGCTCGGCGCCATCCTGGTCTGGCTCCATCTGTCTCTGCCCCGTGTCCGGCCTGAGCCCTGTGCTGGGGTGTGTGATGGCAGCAGGACCGCTCACTGGCCTTGTGCTGGCAGCTGTGTCCCCTGCCTGGGACGGTGGCTGCTGCTGGGGGTCACACGTGTCCCCCCAGGCGGGCAGTGTGTGGGTCCCTGGCTTGTCACTGCTCAGGCTGGGCTGGCCAGGGGTGGCTCTGCCCCACGGCATCCCCTGCCCATACTGCCCTTGGCACTCGCCTGCGTCCCCAGCTCTGCCTGCTGTGTCCTGGCTCCCCGCCACTCACTGAGGGCCTGTCTGCCTCCACCCATGCCCTACAACAGCAATAATGGCCAGGCCTCGTCCGCTGCTGCCTGCTTGCCCGTTGCCTGCCCGTCCCCCCGCGGCTGCCTGCAGCGCGGTCAGGAGCCCCCTGCACCGGGGAGCATGGGGCAGGGCAGCGCCTTCCCTTGTGCCCACGGCTCAGCGCCGCAGCGCGGGCAGGGACCCCTGCGCAGCCCCTGCTCTGCGCCTCTTTTGCCCCTGGGCAGGGCTGTGCGGGTGCTGGCCGGGGAAGTCTGGCAGTGCCCGGCTCTGCCTGCACCCTGCCTGCGCTGGGCAGAGCCTGGCGTTCCCCCTGCCCCCTGACGTGCCTTGCCCCCACTTGGTGACAATCCGTTCTGCTCCCTGCCGGAGCCCCTTCCCGGCGCTGCCTGCCCTCGCTGCCCCTTCCCTGTGGGCTGGGGGCCGGTGCCACGAGCCCCTTTGCCGTCCACACGCCGGGGCCATGGCACGGCCCGTGCCCGCGCCTGCCGCAGCCCGCCAAGGACGGAGCCGCCGGCTGGGGGCCACAGGACTATTTTTCTATAATAACTTTTTGGTGCACAGTAATTTTTTCTTGTAATTTAATCAGCCGGGAGCTGCCTCCTGAGCCTGTTTTTAATTTAATGGATGTGGATATAACGCTAGAGAGACTGAGTTATTAAATGTTCAGAACTATGCAAACCAGCTCCGCTGCCTGTGCTCTGTGTGCCGTGGCTGCAGGTAGCCCATGGGACGCCCAGATCTGCCCTGCAGCTGCAGGAGGGTCCTGGGGTGCTGCCTGCAGCGGGCACTGTGCTGGGGTGCACAGGGAGCTGCTGCTGCCCCACAGTGCTGCTGCAGGAGCCTGCAGCACCGTGTCCCTCCGCAGCACCCGTCCAGGGCAGAGAAGCGCCCCAAGAGGAGAAGAGCCCCCCGGAGCCCAGGCTGCGGGCAGGGATTGCTGCTTGGGAGCCTGGTGGGATCAGCACCTGCCCTGAGCAATGCGAAGCAGCTGCTTGGCTGGAACCCACTGAGAGGAGCTAATTCTAGGAGTGGTTGCAGTGGCCAGAGGCGTGGGGAGAGCCTGAGGAGCCCGAGCACCTTTCCCACAGCACTCGGGCTGAGCCCTCCACTGCAGCCCAGGCACTGGCTGAGCCTCCACACTGTAGCCGCTGCATCCAGCACCACTCTGCAGCCGGAGCGCATCTCCTGTGCTGGGTATGGCCAGGCTGGACCAGGACCTGCTCATGCCATGGCCAAGCCCCAGGCAGAGCCCAGCTCAGCTCCACTGAGCCCTCTGCAGGATCCTGGCCCCCAGGAGGGTCTGTTGGGCTGCACTTGCTCACAGAGGCTGCTCCTCTGCAGAACCCCTCGGCCTCGCTGCACCTGCAGCAGCTTCCTTGTGGTCAGAAGCCAGCTCCCTGCAGCGTGCGGGTGGCTGCAGGTGCTGCTCTTGCTGTTGTGGAGGCTGGGGCAGGGGCAGGTCCCTGCTGCCCCTCGGCCAAGGGCTGCACAGGCTTGGGCTGGCAGCTTGCAGGAGCTGCAGCCAGCGGGTGCTGTGCGACAGGTCCCACCGGGGAGAGGCTGCGGGTGCAGCCGCACCGGGCTCTGCAGGAGCGCAGACAGAGGATGTGAAACTGGGTGAGCTGTGGTGTGGTCTCAGCACCCTTCCTGCTGTGGGCAGCAGTCGAGGCTTCCAGGGAAGAGCTGCTGCGCTCGCTATTGCACCCAGAGCCTTGCAGCACAGCCCTGACCGGCCTGGCAGCCCCAGGCCCCGTGCCTCCCACCAGTGGTGCCCCGTGTCCCTGCTGCAGCTGGAGCAGGCGGGAGAGGGCTGCGCTGCTGGGAGGTGCAGGGGATGCAGGAGGGATGATGGGCGTGGGAGAAGCATCCCCTTGACCTGGCTTGCAAACACTTCCTAAGCCTGTGACAGCGCTATGAGTGTCCTGGAGCCAGTGGGGTGTGTGGATGTTGCTGGAGCTGCTCTCGCCCTCAAACCTGCCATGAAAATTACTGTTTCCTGGGAGCCCGGCACTGGTGGTGTCAGGGAACATCTGCAGCGCCCAGTGCTCTGCATGGCTGAGTGGGGCACAGGGAAAGCAGAGCTCCCCCGGCAGGCAGGACTCTGGGGATGGACAAGCAATGTGTGAATGCTGCTTGGAGTCTGTGCTGGGGCACAGTGGCAGCCCCTGGCTGTGCCGTGCCGTGCTGTGCCATGCCGTTGTGATGCTCTGTGCGTGAGCACCCAAGCGTTGCTCCGTGTGGGAAGGCTGAGCAAAGCTCCATCTGAGGTGCTTCTTCCCCCAAACTTCCTCTAACAGTGGGATCAGCTCGGCCATGTACCGCAAGGTGACTGATACCCGTCCCACAGGCACAGAACGGGGCTCGGCACAAACCACTCAGGAGGCAGCCAGGGCATGTGCATGGTGGTGCTGGGTGGTGGCGGCGGTGGCGGCTGCCAGGGCTGAGCTGTCCCATTGTGGCACCAGTGAAGCAATTTGAGGGGGGAAGCGCCTGGGGCTGTCACGGGGAGCTGGGAACCAGCCATGCAGGCATGGGATGGTGATGAGGTCTGGGGCATGGCCATGGGTGCCCATGCAGTGGATGCTCTGTCCCATGGCCTCTCACAGTCACAAGGACCAAGCTTGGAGGTGGTGACAGGATGGCCCCCTTCAGTGGGGCTGCACCCCAGTTCCTGCAGCCTTTCAGGGAAGCAAGGCCATGGAGAGGGGCTGGGGACACGCAGGACCAGGCTCAGCTGAAGGCGCTTTGTTGGGTGAAACTCTGCAGGGACGGGGTTCAGGCTCCACACAGGTAATGGACCACAGGCAGGGTGAGGAGGCACCCAGGGCTCCCGCAGGACCGAATCCTGCCAGCATCAGGCCTTGGTGGGAGCAGTGGGACAGGTGGTGGGGCTGGGGCTGCGGGCGATGGCAGAGCCATGGCCCTGGGCGCAGGCACTGGCAGGGAGGGGAGGAAGCGCAGGAAATCTCGCAATGGCTGTATGGTCAGCACCGGGTTTCCTGTTCCTCCCCAGGAGCTGGAGCTGCACTGGGTCCACCCTGCACCGGCCCCGGCCCCAGGAGGACGCCAGCACCAGCCGCACAGCGGGGACCTCGCAGCACACGCAGGTTGGAGGGGCCATGCCGCAGCGGGGCACTGGGAGGGACAGGGACCCCTTTGTGGGGCTGGGGGGGGTTCTCAGCCCTGGTCCTCTGTGGGGGCGAGTGCTGTGCCAGAGGAAGTCCTGCCCTACACAGAGACGTGCCTCAGCACCCTCCTGCTCCTCCTGTGCCCTTGCCATGGAGCAGGACACCCCGGGACCACGACTGGGACCAGTTTGGCTTCCAACAGCTATGTCGGAGTCCAGGGTGCTGGGACACATCCAGGCTCAGCACCTTCCTTCAGGGCTCAGCACCCCAGCCCTGTGCTGCTGGCTCCCCAGGAGCTCAGGGTGACTGTGCCAGCAGGCAGGAGGGGCTGGAGCTGCCGGACCGCATGGGGCTGGTGTCCCGGCTGGGTGGGGGTCACAGCTGCGCTGCCCTTGGGCACCAGCCCCGCGCATGGCAGAGGTGACACTGCTGTTTCTGAACCCTAAACTTCCTCTTCCCTGGCACCATCCCCACGGGCCCCAACTGCCTCTGGGCTCGGGTGTACTCGGCCCTCCCGCCTGCTTTGAATGCACTTTACAAGGAAGATGGCGTGGGGCAGGGAGGACTGTGCTGCCTGCGGGCACCTTGTCCCATGGCAGGCGGTGGGAGGGAGGGTGCAGGATGCAAAGGGCCCCACTGGACTCCGGTCAGCTTCAAGGGCAGCAGCCGTGGCTTAGCTCTCTGGCCACTCCGCAGCCTCCTTGCGCCCGACCGGTGCTGCCATGGGCTTTGGGCCGGAGCTGTGGTGCCCACAGGGGCACAGCGCGCTGCTGCGCCTGCAGGACAGTGAGCTGCGCCTCCTGGAGCTCATGAAGAAGTGGATGTCGCAGCGAGCCAAGAGCGACCGGGAGTACGCGGGGATGCTGCACCACATGTTCTCCCAGCTGGAGAAGCAGGAGAGCCCCGGGCAGCTCCGCGCCGGTGACCACAGCAGCCAGATAGGGGAGGTAGGGATGCACGGTGTGGTGCCGGATGGTGGCCGTCCCCACGCGGTCCCTGACGCCCTGTCCCTGCAGTCCTGGTGGGTGCTGGCGAGCCGGACAGACGCGCTGAGCCAGATCCTGCGCCGGCACGCGGAGGAGCTGGTGGCGGGGCCGCTGGCCAAGCTGAGCCTGCTCATCCGTGACAAGCAGCAGCTCCGCAGGGCCTTCAGCGAGCAGTGGCAGCAGCTCAGCCAGGAGTACACCCGGGTACGTGTGTCCCAGCGGGGGGAGCAGGGTTCCCCGGCCCTGCTCCCCTGATGGCATCGCCCTCCCCAGACCACACAGCAGGAGATGGAGAAGCTGAAGGCTCAGTACCGCAGCCTGGCGCGTGACAGTGCCCAGGCCAAGCGCAAGTACCAGGAGGCCAGCAAAGGTGCCCAGCCCCCACCTGCCCCGTCCCGCTGCATCCCAGGGGTTACAGTCCTGGGGCACCGGGCTGTAGGTTGGGAGCATCCCTGTGTACAGGGAGACTCAGTGCGACCGTCCCAGCCCTGGCCCTGGCCCCTGCCTGCCCTGGAACCCCTTCCCAGCCCCGCCACCTCCCGTGCCCCTCACTGGCTGCAGTGGGATGCGCTGTAGTGCTGGGACCGGTGGTGTGGCACAGGAGGTGTTTTCCATGGCCTCTCCCCCCAGACAAAGAGCGGGAAAAGGCGAAGGAGAAGTACGTGCGCAGCCTCTGGAAGCTCTATGCCTTGCACAACCAGTATGTGCTGGCCGTGCAGGCAGCCGCGCTCCACCACCACCACCACTACCAGCGGGCGCTGCCCAGCCTCCATCAGTCCCTCTACAGCCTGCAGCAGGAGATGGTCCTCGTCCTGTAAGAGCTCTGCCTGCCCCACTGCTTGCCCTGCATCCCGTTACCCATCCCTGGGTACCCCCATGGCCCCTGAGCACCAGCGGGATGCGGGGTCCCGGCAACAGAGCTGGCACTGGAGTGGTGGCACCCAGCAGCCCCCAGTGCCTGTGTCCCTGCAGGAAAGAGATCCTCAGGGAGTACTACAGCATCAGCAGCCTGGTGCAGGAGGACGTGCTGGCTGTGCATCAGGAAATTGCTGGTGCCATCCAGGCCATCAACCCTGCCACCGAGTACAGCGGCTTCATCCAGAGCCACAGGTACAGCTGGCGCTGCTGCAGCCTCTGCCAGGCATGGGTGCTGGTGCTCGGCACGGGGCGGGCAGGAGGCAGAGCCATGCTGGCTGCCTGCAGGTACAGCTCCGAGGTGCCACCAGAGGTGTCCTTTGATGAGAGCTTGCTAGAGGAGGCTGAGAGCCTGGTGCCAGGCAAGCTGCAGCTGAATGAACTGACCATCGAGAGCATCCAGCACTCGTGAGTGGGGCCAGGCCGCGGGCAGGGGCCGCTGCCGCCAGCACCACAGCTCAGTGCCACCGGCACCCGTGTCTCCTGCAGCCTGACATCGGTCGAAGAGGAGCTGGCGGCCACCATGGAGGCCGTGAGCAGCAAGGAGCAGCAGGTGCAGGAGCTGCAGGCGGAGATCCGGGGCGAGGAGCAGGGCCGGAGCCCCGGGGAGCGGTGAGATGCGGCGGGCGGGGGGCGAGGGGCCACGGCAGGGTCTGACCACCCTGTCCCGTCCCCAGGGTGCACTTGCTGGGCAAGCGGCAGGGGCTGCAGGAGGTGCAGCAGCAGCTCGAGGGCTGCCTCTGCGCACAGGCCAAGCTGCAGGCGCAGCGGGACCTGCTGGCCACCAAGCTGGCGGAGCTGGGGGCCGGGGAGCCGCTGCCCGCGCTGCCGCTGCAGGACGACCGGCACTCAGTCTCCTCCGTGGTGAGTCCTGCCCCGCCGGCCCCGGGGTGGGGCTCGCTGGGCTTGGGTCACCCACAGCCACGCAGAGCTCACAGCTTGTGTCCTGCAGGAGCAGGAGCGCAGCGGGAGCACCGCGCTGGAGACCCTCAAGAACCACATCTCAGGCATCTTCAGCCCCAAGTACTCGGTGAGTCCCTGGGCACCTCCATCCTTCCCCCTCAGCTCCCTTGCTGAGCCTCCTGCCCCCTGGCACCCCCTGTTCTCACCTCTCCAGCCCCACAGCCCCCTCCCCTCCGTGTCCCCCCCACCTGCTGTGCCCTGCCCCAGGCACCTCTCCCAGGCACCGCTGCTGGTCCTACCCCCAGCACAACCTGGGGCATGGCAGGGCTCACCCCATCTCCATCCTCCACCCAGCTGCCACCCCCCGTGCCCCTGATCCCAGAGGTGCAGAAGCCGCTGTGCCAGCAGGTCTGGTACCATGGGGCCATCCCGCGCTCGGAGGTGCAGGAGCTGCTGAGCTGCAGTGGGGACTTCCTGGTGCGGGAGAGCCAGGGCAAGCAGGAGTACGTGCTCAGCGTGCTGTGGGACGGGCAGCTCCGGCACTTCATCATCCAGGCTGCCGACGTGAGTGACCACAGGCTTGGTGATGCAGTCGGGCAGACAGGGGGTCCCTGGCGTGAGTACATGGGACGAGTGAGCACAGGATGAGTTGTGCCTGTCCTTGTGGGGTGTGAGCCCTGCATCGTGCATGCGAACTCCCACTTGTGTGTGCCCTGCCCGGTGTGCATGCATGTCCTGCGCCACATGCCTGTGTGCATTCCAGCCCCAGCACCCCAGCCCTCGTGAGCAGACCCGTGCGTGCAGGCACAACCGATCAGCCTCCCCTCCCCACAGAACATGTACCGGCTGGAGGGGGACGGGTTCCCCACCATCCCGCTGCTCATCGAGCACCTCCTGCAGAGCCAGCAGCCCGTCACCCGCAAGAGCGGGATCGTCCTGGCCAGGGCCATGCCCAAGGTGACAGCAGGCAGTGGGCAGGGGATGTGGGGCTGGGGCAGGCTGGGGGACAGCTCACCGCCTTCGATGTCTGCTCGCTGCAGGACAAATGGGTGCTCAACCATGAGGACGTGCTGCTGGGGGAGTGCATTGGCCGGGTGAGTCGGGGTGCTCCGGTCCTGCCTGCGTGGGGTCTGGAGGAGGACAGGGCTGTCCCCAGGGGGTCTGTGGGAGGACACGGGTTGCCTCTGGCCACTAGCAAGCTGGGCCAGTGCGCCCGTTTCTCTCGCAGGGTAACTTTGGGGAGGTGTTCAGTGGCCGCCTGCGTGCTGACAACACCCCTGTCGCTGTGAAATCCTGCCGGGAAACCCTCCCGTCTGAACTCAAGGCCAAGTTCCTGCAGGAAGCCAGGTCTGTGCAGCCATCACGCTTGTCCCAACCCGTCTGTTTGTCCGTCCTTGGGACTTGGGGCTGTTCAAACCGTGCTGGGACTGCAGCATCCTTACGCTGAGGGTTATGCCTGGGGCAGCCAGGCCCCACCCCCATGGTATCCTTCCCTGATCCCGCAGGATCCTCAAGCAGTACAACCACCCAAACATCGTCCGGCTCATCGGTGTCTGCACCCAGAAGCAGCCCATTTACATCGTCATGGAGCTGGTGCAGGGTGAGCAGCCCCGTCCTGCAGCCGCCGCGCTGCCAGGGCAGCTGGTGCTTGCATGTGCCAGGGCAGCCCACACCAGCTCCACATCCCGGGCGCAGGGGGGGACTTCCTGAGCTTCCTGCGCAGTGAGGGGCCACACCTGCGGGTGAAGGAGCTGATCAAGATGACGGAAAATGCTGCTGCCGGCATGGAGTACCTGGAGAGCAAGCATTGCATCCACAGGTGGGCTTGGGTGTGCACCAGGAGCCATTGCTGCCCCTGTCCCGTGCCGGGGGGGGGGCCTGGGTGCACAGTGGGCGCACGGCTGATGGCTCTGGGCTGTCCCAGGGACCTGGCTGCTCGCAACTGCCTGGTGACAGAGAAGAACACCCTGAAGATCAGTGACTTTGGGATGTCACGGGAGGAGGAGGATGGCATCTACGCCTCCACGGGGGGGATGAAGCAGATCCCTGTCAAGTGGACTGCCCCTGAAGCACTCAATTATGGTATGGGATGGAGCCAGGCACGGCCTGGGAGCCGGGAGTCCTGAGCACGCTGTCTTGCTCCCATGTGCCCAGTCCTGGGGAGGGAGACCTGGGCACCCCAGTCCTCGTGGCACAGGCACAGCCAGGGCAGTGCAGCCATGGGTGTCCCCAGCCACCAGCATCCATCTTGCCTCATGTCCCCAGGAAGATACAGCTCAGAGAGTGATGTCTGGAGCTTCGGGATCCTGCTGTGGGAAGCCTTCAGCCTGGGTGCTGTCCCCTACACCAACCTCAGCAACCAGCAGACACGTGAGGCCGTGGAGCAGGGTAAGGGACATGCCAGGGTCTGGCTCTCGAGGGCAATGCGTAGCCGTGGGTCCAGCACAATGGATCAGTGGATCTGCCGTGGAGCTGTGCCTATGGGGCCGGTGGCTGCCACGTCCCCATCGCTGCCCCCCCCCCCGCAGGCGTGCGACTGGACCCCCCTGCGCAGTGCCCCGAGGAGGTGTACCGCCTGATGCAGCGCTGCTGGGAGTATGACCCCCGCAAGCGGCCCAGCTTCGGCACCATCCACCAGGACCTCATCGCCATCCGCAAGAGGCACCGGTGACAGGGAGCGCCGGGCCCCGCCGGCCCCGCTCCGGACAGCACCGTGTGCCCGGATCCATCCCGCCGGCAGCATCCATCCCTCCCTAGGAAGCGGGTGCTGCGCCTGGACACGGCTGTGCCGCCTCCTAGCTCCCGGGGCACGGCACCCGCGGCTCCTGCCGGGCTCCATCCGTTATAATAAACAAACGGGCTCCGCAGCACCGCGTCCGTGGGGCTACGAGGGAGCACCGACCGCAGGAGCCAGGGGGGCCAAGCACCCGCGCTGCAGCCGGGACAGTGCACCGGGACAGGGCACAAGCGGATGGGTGCACCGGCACCCGGCCGGCCCGGGGCTGGGGGGGAACGACCGGGTGCATCCCGGTGCTGTGGGATGATGACCGGGTGAATCCCTGGGACTATGGCGATGTCCGGGTACAGCCTCAGGGCTGTGGGGTGCTGACGGCTGCGCCCCGCGGCTGTGGCGGTCCTGGCGGGGTCAGTGCCCGGCAGCACGACGCAGGCAGCGCCGCCCCGGGTGCTCGGGGCCCGCCCCGCTACGCTGCGCTGCGCTGCCGGCGGAGCCGCCTCCCGGCGGGGCCGGGGCCGGAGCCGGGCGGGCGGGGCGGCGGGCGGGGCCTGGCCCATCCCGGCCGCGGCAGCCGGCGGGCCCGGGGCGGGCGATGTGAGGAGCCGGTCCGGGCCGCGGAGCCGCCCAGGGTAAGAGCGGAGCGGCCGCGCCCCCGAGCCGGCCCCGGCTGCGGCCGGCCCCGCGCCGTGCCGCGGTGCAGAGGCCCCGGGCTGCCCAGCCCGGCCCCGCTCGGCTCGGCTCGGCGGCGCCGCGGCCTGCTCCGGCCCCGTCCTTGTCCCTGTCCCTGTCCCCGGCCCCGGCCCGGCCCGCCGGCCCCAGCCCCGCGGCGGCCCCAGCCCGGGCTGTAAATACTCAGCCCCAGATTAGGCGAAGTAGGGCGCGGGGGGGCGAGGAGGAAGGTGGCGGCGGGGGCCGGCGGTGGGCAGGTTGTGCAGGGCACGGGGGCACCAGCGCCGCAGCAGGGCTCAGCCGGGGCCGCGGGGCACGAGGCAGCGGCCCGACCCGGTCTGTCCCGTCCCGTGTCCCCGGAGCTCCGTCCTGCCCCCGGCCGCGTTGGCAGAGGCACCGTCCCATCTGCCCCGGTGCAGGTCCGTCCCTGCGGCCCTCGGGATGAAGCTGAAGAAGCAGGTGACAGTGTGTGGAGCTGCCATCTTCTGCGTGGCCGTCTTCTCCCTCTACCTGATGCTGGACCGGGTGCAGCACGACCCCGCGCGCCAGCAGAGCGGAGGCAACTTCCCCAGGGTGAGCAGTGGGGACGGGCCAGGGCTGGCGGGGGTGAGCAGCGCACCCGAGGATATTCGGTTGCCCGGGCCAGGGCTCGATCCCTTCTGCTGTCAGTGACACGGGGGCCGGGACCCACCTGGCAGAGGGCACCGAAGGCTCTCACGGCGGCGTCTGTGTCCCCAGAGCCAGATCTCGGTGCTGCAGAACCGCATTGAGCAGCTGGAGCAGCTGCTGGAGGAGAACCACGAGATCATCAGCCACATCAAGGACTCGGTGCTGGAGCTGACGGCCCACGCGGAGGGGCAGCCAGCGCTGCCCCGTCACACGCCCAATGGCTCCTGGGTGCTGCCCCCCGAGAGTCGCCCGAGCTTCCTCTCCGTCTCCCCACAGGACTGCCAGTTTGCCCTGGGGAGCAAGGGTCAGAGCCCAGACCTGCAGGTGAGGGCTCATCTCTGCTAGCACGAGGGTGTGCACACCACGTTGTCCATGGGGTCCTGGCCCTACACACTTGAGGGTCTCTCAATCCAGTGTCCACCCTGAGCCCTGTCTCCTCCCTGGCAGATGCTGGCCGTGTACTCCTTGCTGCCCTTTGACAACCAGGACGGCGGTGTGTGGAAGCAGGGCTTCGACATCACCTACGAGCCCAACGAGTGGGACACTGAGCCCCTGCAGGTGTTTGTGGTGCCACACTCCCACAACGACCCCGGTGAGCAGCAGGCGAAGGTGGGCAGGGGTGGGGAAAGGCCACTGCTGCCCCACACTGCTGGTGGGGAAGGGCTGGGCCCCGTGCAGTGACCCCCAACCTGTGCTGGCAGGCTGGATTAAGACCTTCGACAAGTACTACTATGACCAGACGCAGCACATCCTCAACAGCATGGTGCTGAAGATGCAGGAGGACCCGCGCCGGCGCTTCATCTGGTCCGAGATCTCCTTCTTTTCCAAGTGGTGGGACAACATCAGTGCCCAGAAGCGGGCTGCGGTCCGGAGGTAGGGCTGCGCGGCCCCTGCCCGGAGACAGGGTGCTGTGACCCCGAGCATGCGAGTGCTGCTGCAGAACCTGAGCACTGCCAGCACCTTCCAAGGCCCAGGGCACCCTCGGTGTGGTGGGAGACCTGGAGAGCAGGGTTGTGCAGTGGGAGAGAGCCCTCTTGTCAGCCCCCTGCCCAGGGAGGGCTAGGGATGGAGGACAGAGGGGACAGGGGCTGCGGGGCACAGCAGAGGATGTTGGTCTATGTGGGGATGAGCTCTGGCTCAGGCCTTGGCTGGTGTAGTGCTGTGAAAGGATGTTTGTCTGTCTGTGTCTGCCTGTCTGTCTGTGTGGGGACAGTGGGGCGCAGCAGCCAGTGGTTGTGGGGCTGCAGGAGGGCCCCAGCCTCACCGCAGGGCTCTGCCTGGAGCTGATGGCATATCGTGTGTCCCCCTTGCAGGCTGGTCGGCAATGGGCAGCTAGAGATGGTGACGGGTGGCTGGGTGATGCCTGATGAGGCCAATTCCCACTACTTCGCCATGATCGACCAGCTGATTGAGGGGCACCAGTGGCTGGAGAAGAACATCGGTGAGAGCAGGGCAGGACGCTGGGCTGGAGGGGCAGAGGGCTGGCTGGCATGGGGCTGACGGGTGTCTGTGCCCCCAGGCGTGACGCCGCGGTCGGGCTGGGCTGTCGACCCCTTTGGGTACAGCTCCACCATGCCCTACCTGCTGAAGCGCTCCAACCTGACGGGCATGCTCATCCAGCGTGTGCACTATGCCATCAAGAAGCACTTTGCTGCCACCCAGAACCTGGAGTTCATGTGGAGACAGACGTGGGGTGAGGGGCTGCTGGGGGGTGATCACAGAGCGGGGGCCCTGTCGGGATGAGTGGCAGCAGGAAACAGTTTCCAGCCATTTTCCCATGCGGATGGTGAGCTGAGCACCGGGAGGTGATGTCTCTGTCCTGCAGTGGTTTTGCCCTGCAGGACAGACCCAGGGTGGCTCCCCAACTGCCCCCATGCCCAGCGAGCCAGGGCAGGCTGCCGTGCTCTCTGGGCTCTGAGCAGTGAGCCTGTGTGCCAGGTCTGTGCTGCCCGAGCAGCCGTGCCTGGGAGAGAAAGGGAGAGCCATTGCTGGTGCTCATCTGTCCTTGGTCCTGCAGATACAGACTCCAGCACCGACATCTTCTGCCACATGATGCCCTTCTACAGCTATGACGTGCCCCACACCTGTGGGCCGGACCCCAAGATCTGCTGCCAGTTTGACTTCAAGCGCCTGCCAGGTGGCCGGATCAACTGCCCGTGGAAGGTGCCTCCCCGAGCCATCACCGATGCCAACGTGGCGGAGCGGTGAGTGCTGCAGGGCAGGGGAAGTGGCTCTGAGCCCAGGAGCCAGCCTCATGCCCTGGCCCCCATGGCAGAGCCCAGCTGCTGCTGGACCAGTACCGCAAGAAGTCCAAGCTGTACCGCAGCAAGGTGCTGCTGGTGCCCCTGGGAGATGATTTCCGCTACGATAAGCCGCAGGAGTGGGATGCCCAGTTCCTCAACTACCAGCGCATCTTTGACTTTCTCAACTCCCAGCCCAACCTCCACGTCCAGGTATGCAGTGCTGGGAGGGGTGGTGGGAGCCCCTGGCTGCGGGAGCCGTGGTGGTTTCCCATCGTGCTGAGGGCTGTGTGTGCCGTCCTGCAGGCACAGTTTGGGACACTCTCAGACTATTTTGATGCCCTGTACAAGAAGGTGGGCATCGTGCCGGGGATGAAGCCGCCCGGGTTCCCAGTGCTGAGTGGAGATTTCTTCTCCTACGCGGACCGGGAGGATCACTACTGGACAGGCTACTACACCTCCCGGCCTTTCTACAAGAGCCTGGACCGGGTGCTGGAGGCCCATCTCCGGTGAGGGGGAGCAGGCAGGGCCGTGGGGCAGGGGTTAGATGCAGTGGGTATGGGTGAAGGTTGGCCGGGCAGCACCGGGAGCCCTGGTCTATGCCCAGAGCCATCAGCATGCTGAGAGTGGCCCAGGCATGGCCAAGGCAGTGCCAAACCTTGATCCAGCCCCAGGGCAGCATGTGCCGCCCTGGCTTGCCCTCCCTGGGGCCAGGGCCCTGTGCATAGAGCACACAGCCTGGGCTGGCTGCTCCTCCTCTTGGGGGGCCAGGGCAGGGACGATCAGAGCCTCTGTCCCTGTGCAGGGGTGCAGAGATCCTGTTCAGCCTGGCGCTTGCCCATGCCCGCCGCGCGGGTGCCGAAGGCAAGTACCCGCTCTCCGACTACGCGCTGCTGAGCAATGCCCGCCGCAACCTGGGCCTCTTCCAGCACCACGACGCCATCACCGGCACCGCCAAGGAGGCCGTGGCGGTTGACTATGGAGTCCGGTGCGTGTGGGGGGACAGGGCACAGCCGCAGGGGCCTGTCTCAGATGGGGGCTGAGAGCGGGGCTGGGTGTGGGGTACGGGCCCCTCTCCTGCTGGAGGTGGAGGATGTACAAGAAACCTGGAGAGGGGCTTTGGACAAGGGCCTGTAGGGACAGGACAGGGGGAATGGCTTTAACCTGCCAGAGGGGAGATTGAGATGAGCTCTGAGGCAGAAGCTCTTCCCTGTGAGGGTGCTGAGGCGCTGGCACAGGGTGCCCAGAGAAGCTGTGGCTGCCCCATCCCTGGCAGTGTTCAAGGCCAGGTTGGACACAGGGGCTTGGAGCAACCTGCTCTAGTGGAAGGTGTCCCTGCCCGTGGCAGGGGGTTGGAGCTGGATGAGCTTTAAGATCCCTTCCAACACAAACCAATCTGTGGTTCTATGTTGGGGGGATGGTGGGAGATGGGGGGACAGTCTGGGTGGCTCACTCTGCCTGTGCCTCAGGCTGCTCCACTCCCTCATGAACCTCAAGCACATCATCATCAACGCTGCACATTACCTTGTGCTGGGGGACAAGGACACCTACCACCACGACCCTGCTGCTCCCTTCCTCAGCACGGTGAGCAGCCCCCTGCCCCGTGCTCCTGTGCCCCAGCTCGCGGGGCCATGCTGGGGCAGTGGTCCCTGTGCCTCTGGGGAGCACAGCCCTGCCTGCCCGCCCAGTGGGGACCCAGGGGAGGGGCTGACAAGGGCAGTGGGTGCACCCCAGCTCTGACCACTCCTCTCCCCAGGATGACACACGCCCCAGCCAGGACTCGCTCCCCGAGAGAACAGTGGTCAAACTGGACATCTCACCCCGGTAGGGTCTGCCTGCCTTGCTCCGGAGGTTGTGGGGAGGCACTGAGAGGGTACCTGGGACACTGTGAAGCAGCAGGTGGGTGGTGTGGGGCACCTGGGATGCCATGGGGCTGGGGTGGCCATCCCTGTGTGCTCCCCCTGCAGGTTCCTGGTGGTGTTCAACCCACTGGAGCAGGAGCGACTGAGCGTGGTGCGGGTGCTGGTGAACTCCCCGCACGTGCGGGTGCTCTCTGAGGAGGGGCAGCCCCTGCCTGCCCAGCTCAGCACACGCTGGGGCTCCGCCACCGACACGGTGCCTGATGTCTATCAGGTATGGGGTGCCCCAGAGCCCCTCTCACCCCCACCCTCATCCTGCCCAGCCCATGTGTGCCAGCTCCCCATCCTTGCACACTGACCCGCTCCTCTGTGGCAACACATGTCCCTGCACCGCAACACAAGCTCCGCTGCTCGCGAACCCCCAGCCCCCCATGCCCATCCCCTCAGCAGTGGCCCCACAGGTGCCTGGCTGGGTCTTTGCCCAGCCCACAGCCAGCATGTCCCTGCTGCCGGCTGCCCCCCGCAGTGGGGGCCGGCTCACGTCCCCGCACCGCCG